>NW_009954101.1:2150654-2182790 GCF_000747805.2 Chaetura pelagica | reverse complement strand
TTCCCTACTGAGCCACAGTGTAAAGGATGCTCTGAACAACTGACTTGCTACGAAAAAGGAAGCTTCGTTTTCTGGCACGTTTTGCCAGTGTGTCAGGTTTACGTGTCAAGTTGTTTACAACAGGTAAACTGCAGGTGTGGTTTATACAAGATAGTAGTAGCAGCCTCCACCTAAGACACAGGCAGTTCCAGACAGCTCAAAGACACTGTATCCAGTGGAGAGGACATCACATTGGAGCAGGGGAAGAGTGTGAGGAGGAAAAAGCAGCAAAGTATTATGAACTGATCACAACGCCCATTTCCTCTCCCCCAATGCCACTTACAGACAGAAGGTAGAAGAGTCAGGCATGAAGCTGAGCCTCAGGGTGAAAGGTTAATTTAGTTTTGTTTTCATTAGCCGCTATCATAATCCGTTATTAATTGGCAAAAATGAAATTAATTTTCCCCAAATTGAGCCTGTTTTGCCCATGGTGGTAATTGCTGAGTGATCTCTGTCCTCATCTTGATCCACAAACTTTTTGCTGCATTTTGTCCTGCTGTCCTGTTGAGAAGAGAGAGTGACAGAGCTGCTTGATAGGCACCTAACAGCTAGCTAAGGCTAGCTCACCACAGTCAGGGATTAAAAATGCCCTTTCCATTCAGGAAGCTTGTCTTGTTGAGATGCTTCTAGCCTCACCTTCAATATGAAGCCAACAGCCAAGTGGGAAATTAGTCCCTACATTAAGCTGTTCCCAGTGTTCAGGTCCACAGCCTTTCAGACCAATGGAACACCTCAGTTATTCACTCTGGCATGAACTCTACAAAAAAGAAAGATTTGCTCATACTACATAGATTCCAGAATATTCTAAACTCTAAAATATTGACTCATACTTGAACCAGTTGGGTATTCAGCACACAGGGCTTTTTATTTTTCATGATCAGAAAATACGGAAGGGGGAGTTAAAGGTTTAAAGTTAAAGTATTTAGGTTTCCTTGTTTTACACATTTTGAAGTCTTATTAAGGTAAAGGTCATTATTTGAAGTAAAATGAGTGAGGTTTTTCTTTTTTTTAAGAAATAACTGATTTTGCTAAAATATTATGAGAGTAACCATGATGTAAAAGCAAATCAATGAAAACCATCTCAAGTGTTCCAAACCTTAAAAAAAAAAAAAAAAGGAATACCAGCCTGACACATCATCTTTTCCAAGAGTGGATACACAGTTCCTTATAGATAGGACAGCGTAATTCCTGGAAAAAATCAACACTGTTTTTATGAACATCAGCTCATACTGCTCATCACTTAAGCTTAGACAATAGACACGGGATGGAAAAGAAATATGTAGTACAGCTGCCTACCCTAGCAAGTCCCACAAAACCAGCAGGAAATCATTGTCAGGATTCATATTCAATGCTCTCTTGAAGACAGCAGCTTTGTCTTTCGGCATTACACAAAGTATTCCAAATTGATTCCTTTTTTCCTCCTCTCAATTAACATTCTGTTTCTTTAGATCTAATTACTGACGTTGTTTATTGTGAGTTTGGAAATCTTGCTCCTGGACTGCTAAGGACATTTGCATAAGGACCACTCCCTCAAATTAGAAGTTTTTAATTATCGCAATAACTTAACTTTTTCTGAGTAATGGAGAAGTAGTGTTTTTCATACTTCTTTTTTTTTCAATGCATTCAAATGAAATTTAACACAGAAAAAAATGATGACAATTTAACAGGAAAAGGGAGCTCAGTTGTCACCTATAGGTTCCCATAATCTTCTTACAGGAACTTGCAACTGATAGGACTCAATCACGTCAACATGTCAGACATGCATTCACCAAACCCACCAAAAAAAAAAAAAAGTTGCATTCATTATATTTCTTAAGCACTCCAAAGAGATCTTGAGTCGCCCAAACTGCACAATTGGTTTGCAGATGTGAAAGAAAGCAAGGATGGAAATAGGGAACTGATATGCCTAAAATGCTATTTTAAATAAGTAAGATAGGTAGCTTCTATGAGTATTTGTCTGCAAATAAATTATGTACTTGCAGACTGTGCCTAAATTGAGCTTTCAAATGCTATTTATTACAATGTTAAAATTGTCAAACTACTTCAGCAAGCTGAAAAGTATTTCCAGAACAAATGTTTCTTCTCTGCTTGCAAAAAAGATGGAAAGAAGGGTAATTGAGAAAAGAAAAAATGACAGCCATGTGATATCATGTATTAACTCTAGACAAGGGAAGGGCAGCTTACCTCTGCAAAAAAACTTGGACCAATAAAATGACAAGTTATTTTCAAAGCTGTGTTTGCATTTTAGTCATGTTCTTCCATTTCGTCTTTCTCTTTCTATCCTCACCTCATGTTAGATGAAACTTTTTTTTGGGGAAAAAAAAAGCTATTTTCCACACATATATTCTGAACAGAGCCAAAATACAATCCAAAAATGAACAATCACACTTCAAAATACTTGAAAAATAAATATTTCTAGGTGACACATTTTTATAGGGTTATATTTTTTAATAGGGTTCTTAAAGGTATTTTATTTTCAGGAGCCACTGGCTTGACACTTTCTGATTTTTATTTCACAGAACCAAATTAAGCTGGCTACAACCGCGCTGAGAAGTCACAAAGAGGTCAGAAAGGAATATGTTCAAAAAGGTGAAGAGTAACTGCCTGCAGTTTCTGAGCTGCCAACTACCAAACAAGCAGCCACACTGTCAAAATAAAACATACTTTTCAGCTGCAAAAAAAGCCAAAACTCTACTATCGTACTGGAAATGCAAACAAATCAGTGGGATTATTTTAGCATACATGTCCAATACACCCACACCAGGAGATTCCTCTCCAGGCTTTTAATAAGCAATGAAAAAATTAACCCACATGACATTGGTATGCCATTTGTTTCATCTTCCCAATTGAAAGAAATATATTAACAATAACACTTTATACCTAAATTTGAGTTAGGTAGGTTTTTCATGTCATTTACAGAAGATTGGCTAAACATTAGCCCAAATGCATTCTGTTACTTATACCGTTCAAGAAGATTTCTGTGGCTGACATTCAGAACTTGTAGTATGTAAATCAAAAAACTCATCTGTAATATCCGAGATTTATCCTTAATAATTCTGAATCTATTAAAGACTTCAAGGTAATTCTTAGCCAACAATATACTAAAAGTCCTTAAAAAATGGTAGGCAGCTGGCAGCTTTCACTAACAAAAGATATGCTTACAGAACAAGAACTGCATCCACTTAAAGAGGTGACTTTTTCTTGATGAGTTACACTGCCTTTTAGGGTATTAACTCACTTTGAATTATTTGAGAAAATAACATTAAGCCAATATCTTTTTAACTCCTCTAAATAGTAAGTAACACATTTAAATTAAAGCTCAGAAAGGAAACTGATCTGAAAAATATTTCCAATCAAGGCTCTTTTATTACCTATGTCTTAAATTTCCTGCTGTTCTTCTGTAACTGAATGGTAACTAAGAAATTCTATACCATTATACACTTTACTGTTAAATACATAATTAGAAAATTCTGGTAAATGATATGTATTAAAAATAATCTTTCTTTTTAAATTCAAACTAGTAAAGGTCAAGCACATTATTTAAAAAAGAAACAAAACAAACAAAAACAAACAAAACAAAACAACAAACCACCACAACAAACAAAAACAAAAACTCAAACAAAACTTCTTTGAAATATTCCGTTCTCTCAGGATCCAACAACAACAAATGTTAATCACAGAATGACAGAATGCTTTAGGCTGAAATGGACCCCTAGAAGTCATATAGACCAAAATCCCTACTCTTTTTTCCCTTATATCCACTGTTTCTTGGGAGGAAGATAAATTGTATATATTCACCTTGCATTATTTGCTAGACATACAATACTGTTGCTTAATGAATTCACTCTACATCTCTTTAACATCTGCCTAGCCACTTGCTTTTTTCACACTGGTAGACTTAGAGATTTATTGTGTCTCTCATCATGCTTTGTCTTCCATCCTGAACTGCGAGTAGTTTTCTAAATAATAAAGAAGTCATTTAGAAGCCCTGTTGTTACATATCAGTCTAACATTGGTAATCCCTTTTACTAGAATCTTACCTTATTTTCTTCATTTGATTGTGATGTTAAAAGTAGAAAGCAAGCAAAAATTGAATGGGATACTACAGACTAGAGCATTGGCTATGTTTTGAAACATGCAAGCAGACGTTGCAGGTTGTGACTGAATGGAAGTTTCTCTCTTTAAAACTTTGAGGCTTTGAAATCACTTGAAAAATGCTCCAAATTTGTTTCTAGTATAATTAGCATTTAGTTAAATACAGAATTCAACTCATTACAGACTCCAGTCAGCAATCCTTTTATCACCTTATTCTCATCTTGCCATACAAGAGCTTAGAAGCACTTCAGTAAACTAATTATTCTCCTCAATGTATTTACAGGCTTAAATCTGTAAAAAACAATCAAATACTTCCATTTGACTATAGAGAACATATTCTGATCTATCTTTTATTTTTTACTTCCATGAAGTTTATTACTGGGTGAAGAACAGCTGTAAAACCAGAAACTTAGAAAACTAATTATAAAAGAAAACAAAATTGAACACTAATAACACAATCTTAAAAGGCTAGGCTACCTCATATGAATGGTTTCAACCTTCAAATTACTGCAAGTGACCACTAAAAGTGTAACAGCATTTAAAATCTACAACATTCAGAGTTATTTTGTGAATTATTAGCCTTCCTCTTCTATTAAGAGATTAATGCCCTCCCCAAAAAGAGCCAGAGCAATATCTTTTTCTTTTTTTTTTTTTTTTCCTCTTCCCTGATACATTGGAAAACAATCTTCCAACCCAAGATCATACCCAAAAGTTTACTACTTGCCAAGTTTTTATTAGCTAACTTTTTTTCTTTAAGTGTAATGGGAATAAGAGAAAAAGGAAGGCACTGTTCTTAAAAGCATGCATTTTTCTTGCTCTGCCCTTAACACTGTTTTTTCTTGAGCATTAGCTTCCAGGAACTCACTTTTGTTTTCTCAGCTTTTTTCTAATGACAAGTCATGTTACAGTAAGTCACATCAGGCTACATAAGTCATGCAGCAAATACACTGAAATGCTGAAAAACACTTTTCCCCTCAAAGCTATACTTACATCAGTAAAGAAGTTAAGAGCTTCCATAGGAAAAAATAATGCCTGCATGGTTTAGGGGAATAAATAAATAAATAAATAAAATAGTACAGTCAATGGCCAATTTAATCCCTATGTTAACTCTGGTTATTCACTGGAGCTAGGCATAATTCATTCCTGATGCATGCCCAAGAAAGAAATTTCAGTCTGGTTGTTGTATTTTGGTTTGTTTGTGGTTTTTTAGAGTCTTCAGAGAAAGAGGAGATGCCTCAAAACCAATCTGCAAAAGGCAGAAACAACAGATTTGAGCAAGAGATCTGTGCATATACAGAAGCAAACCCTGAAGATGTACAGTTCTGTACATTGCACACTCAAAATGATCTCTCCTGCTAGCTGACTAAAAGTAACATCCCACTGCAGCCACAAAGTACAGCTTCCAGTCTCAGAAAAAAAGTCTCCCCCAAAATAAAAACGGACTGAAAGTAACATACAAGATGCTTTTAAACTTAGAGAACTACAATCAAACAGTAAAGCCTTCATCTAAGAAGAGTTCTATAAAATGATGATCAGGAAAATACAGTTTGCCTGACATAGATTCTGCATACAACCTGATACACGCTCAGCAAGAAAGCAGGAGGATTAAGGCAGTTTGCAGCTCCAGAAACCTTACACGACACAACAGTCATTCCCATGTGTGGGGGGTTGACCCTGGCTGGACACGAGATGCCCACCAAAGCTGCTCCATTACTCCTCTCCTCAGCTGGACAGGAGAGAAAATACAATGAAAGGCTGGTGGAGTGAGTTAAGCACAAGGAGAGATCTATCATCAATTACTGCCAACAGCAAAACAGACTTGACCTGTATAAATTCATTGCATTTATTGCCAATCAAATCAGAGTAGGATAATGAGAAATAAAACCAAATATTTAAACATCTTCCCATCATTCTCTCCCTTCTTCCCAGGCTTAACCTTACTCTTGATTTGCTTCACCTCCTCCCCTCCCCTGGTGGCACAGGGGAGTGGGTGGGGAATGGGAGTTAGGTTCATTTTATATTGTCTCTGCTGCTCCTTCATCCGCAGGATAAGGACTCCTAACACTCTTCCCCTGCTCCAGCATGGGGTCCCTCCCACAGGAGACAGTCCCTCATGAACTGCTCCAATGTAAGTCCTTCCCACAGGCTACAGTTCTTCACAAACTGCTTCAGAGTGTGTCCTTTCCATGGAGTGTAACCTTCAGGAATAGACTGCTTGAGTGTTGATCCCCCACAGGGTCACAAGTCCTAGGGACCATCCTGCTCCAGTGTGGGCTCCTCTCTCCACAAGGTCACAGGTCCTGCCAGGAGCATGCTTCAGCACGGGCTTACCATGGGGTCACAGTCTCCTTCAGACACATCCACCTGCTCTGATGTGGGATCCTCCATGGGCTGCAGGTGTATACCTGCTCCTCTGCAAGTCTCCATGGGCTGCAGGTGAACAACCTGCCTCACCATGGTCTTCGGCACAGGCTACAAGGGAATCTCTGCTCTGGTGCCTGAAGCACCTCCTCCCCCTCCTTCTTCACTGACCTTGTTCTCTGCTTAGTTTTTTCTCACATACTCCCACTCTTATCATCTGGCTGCTTTTCTGCACAGGTCTTCTTCCCACTTCTTAAATACACTGTACCAGGGGCACTACCACCGTCATTGATGGACATGACCTTGGCCAGCAGCAGGGTCACCTTAATGTTGGCCAGCATTGGCTCTGTAGGACACAGGGGAAGCTTCTAGAGGTTCTCACAGATTACATTCTTGTAAATCTTGCCATGCAAACTATGACACCTGACATTATCACAGCTGCATGTTCTCCTCTTGTCCACTCTGATCAAGTTCAATATGACAACTTAATCCAAACAGCACTGCTTTGAAACAAAGCTGTTCAGTTCCTCTTCCTCCAAGGAACTCTTCACGGCTCACTGGGATTGTTTCTTGTCAAGGCAGGAGGGCTTCTGATATTAGTGGCCATAAATCCTGGAGCGTGGCACTCAACTACAAGAGGAACTGGTAAGGTCAGTGCAAAAATGTGCCAGTTGCCCTAAAATACGGGATATCTTTAAACCGAATAAGGAGCTGAAAAAAACCCACCTAACAAACAAAAAAACTACACCCCCAAAATTAAGCTATTCTTAAATAGCTTAAAAAAGAGATTTTTCTAACAGTATATGTGAATGTATTTACTCACAGCTCTTTACTGCCTTTAGGTCTTTGCAGCTATTGCACTACTGCACTGATAAGGGCTAGAAATCTTGAAACCCTTAACATTGACCTGCCATGAAAGATACGCTGGGAATGCCAGCATGTAATGCTTGTTTTTGGGTTTGGAGATTCTGAGAAAATCAGACAAACATGGTATTGCCAGGAAGCTTGTAAGCTGGTGGAATCTGAAAGCAGCTATACTGAAAGGGAGCCGGTGTGTCTGGGGTTAGCATTTCTTTGCAAAAACAGAGAAGGCTGGCTTTGAGAGACGAGAAACTACTTCTAACAAGTTTCTGCAGTTTATAGTCTACTGGTGGGCAAATAATGGGGAGAAAAAAAAAAAGAGTGATGTCATCTGTCCACTAGGATTCCTGGCTTCACCATACAAGGCTATAATTAATTGGGAGCAGGTGAGCCATCAGTCCCATTTCTAGCATCAAGTTCTTGGCTGTGTTGCAATCACTTCTTCTCAGAGACAGGTTCTGCTGTCACTAATAAATACCCGCTTCCATTCTTTAAGACAGAGTGATTACTGATGGAGAATGGGCAGCTGTACAAGAAAGTGGTTATTCTATGATTTAAAACATTCATGTATTGTGCTGAGCACTCTTACTCATACACTCCGCTGAACAGATTTCGTTATCATTACAGGCCAAAAAATATTGTTATACTCTGATGGCAGAAATCTTATGAAAAATAACATTGACTGCTGAGGAAGAGGGTAGTCACCAGCAGCTGTAAAGATTACTGGAACATCCTTTTCCCAGATCTTGAAAAATATAAACTTGCCTCATCCAGAACTATCCAGAATGTTGTTGCAAGATGACTAACCTAGTAAGTCTTTTTGAAAAAGGTTCCTCTCTACTGGAATACTTTTTCAAGCATTAAGTTGTTTTTCCTTCTCCATCCTCCACTGTATGCTCTCACTCTGCCTGGCAGCAGGAACAGCAACAATAAAGTATCCATGATTAAGCCACAGAGTTACAATTTTCAAGCGAGAATTTGTGAGCTTTCTTCAATGATACCCCACAGAGGTAGGGTGGATATTTCTGCAGAAAACCATTACCCTCCTCCTACAAAGTATTTGAAAAGCCATAGCTGAACTTATCAAAATGATTAATATTGTTTTCCTGTGCTTCCAGTTAACAGTCACCCATTGATTTTTGTCTTATCCTTGCACAGCAAATCACTAAGGATATTCTGCTGTAGTATGTGGTACAATACAGTCCTGATAAATAACCAAATAATAGAAATAATTTTGAATCACAAAGTACGCAGCTTGCAGATTTCCTTCCCTTTCCCTTCTCCTTTTTCTCTTTTCCCCAATTACTAACTCTATACCACTTCCCAGCTTGAAATATTTTGTTCTAAGAAGCATTGTAAATACCGGCACAAAACCTAGGAAGCCTGGTGGGAAGCTGTGGCTGACCCTGAAGGAAAATTAGACAGCTGTCTACAAACTCTCTCAGCTGCTGTTTTCAATTTTGCTTTTTTTCTACTGAAAAATATTTCACATATAGAACTTCAAACGGCCAACTCCATTTCACTCTATTTTCCCCATCCCACCCAGTTCCTGCAATATTTGAATACTTCAGAACTGCACTTTCCCCAAGGACATGATGTAGCATCCACCCGCTAACAAGATAGACATACCCAGTGAATAGAAAAACAGTGTATTTGTTCAAAATAAAATACTTGTGTATATTTCTCAAGTAAAGGAAGTCAAGGAGGCAGAAACAGAGATTTCTAATTGCCATGTCTTTTCTATTTCTGAAATTTCTGCCTTGTACTCTTTTGACTTTGCCTTAGCTGTAGGTGGTTCTCCTGCCCTCTGCTGCTCCAGATACTCATATCTTACAATGCTGATGTTATGGGTGTTTAAAATCAGTCAATTGTCAATGAGATTCAATTTGGCTTACAAAAATAATTTTTAAATGACCTTCTTGGAAAGAAAGATGACATAACTGACTTAATATTTCTTCTCTTTCCTTTACTGTAAGCTGTCAGCTCTTTTCATCTGAAGACTTTGAATATGATACCGTTTAGGATGTTCACTTTAACAGCATACTACTACAAGACCTGTTAAAATTATAGTTTTGTACTAATAACCACAGTCATTCACCTCTGGAGACTGGATTACATTTGAGGAAAACAGGAATAAGCTTCATGCCCTAACAAAGTCTCTTAGCTACCAGAGTATATCCTGTCACAAGGTATTGACAACTCAGTGTTCTTACTGTCAGAACCCCAAATTGCTCCTGCAAGAAAACCTGAAATGTCCATCTAAAGCTGCAGCAAAGCATTCACACAAACCTATCCCTTATCTATGGCAGCCTAAAACCAAATGTCCTCTTGGACTTGAAACTGGCATGATACCTTCTAATGCACTGTGAATTAAAAAAAAAAAGTTAAAGCATTATTAACATTTTATTCAACAAACCATTTATGATTACACCAAAATTCAAGAAAGACAAAAATTAGAGGAGAAAAATAAAGTCTGCT
The DNA here is from genome assembly GCF_000747805.2 of Chaetura pelagica. Lineage (NCBI taxonomy): Eukaryota > Metazoa > Chordata > Aves > Apodiformes > Apodidae > Chaetura > Chaetura pelagica. The sequence goes on along the minus strand of NW_009954101.1, from coordinate 2,172,956 downwards.
ATAACACTAATACTGCAACACTAATAATGTTGAAGGGGGTGGAGGAAGAAAAACTTGAGTCACACCAAAAAAGAACCTGACAGATATCAGCCTAGCAGGCTGATCACACATCAAACTTGCGCTATTCAGCTACTCACCTGGCAGGTTCTCCATTAGAAACAAAGCAAAACAAACAGAAAAATAATAATAACAACAACAAAACACATACAAAAAACCCAATGGCCTTTATGTTATTTGAATCAGGTCCACTATCATAATGTAAATAAATAGATATCTCATTGATTCTGAAGGGGCTTTTTGCACATAAAGGGGGAATGTTTACACAAATAAATACAGCTTTACTTATTCCTAAATAATCAGTGGAAGTAGAAGACTAGAACCGTTATATGTTTCCTGAGATATGACAAGGGCTTTGCACCACATCTTGCCACCAGCATCTGGGTTTCCTATTTAATATTAAACAAAAGTGCACTGCATTTCTGTTGCACATTCCATTTACTTTCTGGAACAAGCCTTCTGTGCTGGGTGCAGGTGCCCAGGTGTTGGCAGAGGGGCTGCAAGGTGGCTGCTGTGAGGTCCTCTGCCAGACACAGCCAGTCCAGTCAGGTCCAAGAGACCCACTGCAGGGCACACCTGAGCCCAGCAGCCAAGATGGTGGCATCTTTATTAGAAACATTTTTAAAAGGGTAAAAAATGTGCAACAGCAGCAGAGAGAGGGGAGTGTGAAAGAAACAACCCTGCAGACACTAAGGTCAGTGATGAAGGATGGGAAAAAGATCAAGTTGTCAGAGCAGAAATTTCCCTGCAGTCTGTTGTGAAGACCAGGGTGAGGCAGGTTGTCCCCTACAGCCCATGGAGGACCTCATCAGAGTAGACATACACCTGCACCCATGGAGAACCCCACGCCAGAGCAAGTACACTGAAGGAAGCTGTGACCCTGTGGAGGAAATAGGTCAGAGCTGGATCCTGACAGGAGCTGCAGCCTGAAGAGAGAAACCCAGAGGAATAAGTTTTCTGGAAGGATCTGTGACCCCTAGGGGACCAAAGATGAAGAAGTCAGTTTCTAAAGAACAGCATCACATGGTGAGGACCAATACTCAAGCAGTTCTTGAGAACCTGTAGCCTACAGGAAGGAGCTTACACTGGAGCAGGGAGAGGAAAGTAAGAAGGAAGAAGAAGTAGAGACAAAGCACTAAGAACTGACTGCAACCTCCATTTCCCATCCCCCTGCACTTTCTAGGTGGAGGAGGTGTAGGACAGTTAGGAGTTGTTACAGATTAAGTGACCCTGTTGGACACCAATAAGAGGAACTGAAAGACCCAGAAGGGTTGGAACAGAGAGGGGTCATTACTCCCCCCACTTCCTGCCACACTCTGTAAAAGCCAGGAGAACCAGAAGCTCAGCCCCTTTCCTTTCTGTGCCTTCTTCCTTGCTGCTACTGCTTGGAGATTCTTCAGTTCACCATGTGCTCTCCAGAATCCAACACCACCGAGTGCTGTGAGGAACCCTCTACTGAAGCAGCCTGGCAGCAATGGACTCTTACCCACCTATTCCTTTAATCATTGAGATCAGTTTCGTATATATTTGTATATTAGTTTATATATCTGTTCTTTCCCCCATGTGTTATTCCTTTTTTCTGTGTTACAGAAATTTTGTTCCAGTTTCATTTTCCAACCCTTAAGTCTCTCTTCTTTATTCCCCTCTATCTTCCCTTGGAAGGATGGAGGGGGGGTAACCAGGAACAATTCTGCCTTCTAGTTTATGGTTCGCCCTTGCTATTTAAACCAGGACAGGAGTGAAGTTCAGCTTGCAAAGGAAGAAGAGGTGAAGGGGAGGTGTTTAAAATTCCACGTGACAAAATGCAGCTTTTTACCACTGTAAGAAATAATTCCTGCTAAGAACCATAAGCTGTTTCATATCTTCATTTGAATTAAGAATCCAGCTTCAAATGAACGACAAATTCATTTCTTTACAGGGCTGGCTATGGTACAGAATTCAGACATTTTTGCATGTGCAGTGTTTCTTTGTGTAGAAGAAAACCCTACTTTAAAACACCCATCACAAAATCCTTTGTGTACTAATGGCAAATCAACATCTAAAATCTTAAATAACAAAGTGTATATAGGAAACTTCCTCCTGCTCTCCACGCACACTGTAGGAGTAGTGGCAGAACAGTGGCATCAGCAGATCTGATAATGTACAGGACGATAGCTCTAACATTTAATGACAGCCATCTATTTAGAGCCTGGAACTGAAGGGAGTGCCTTGGACTACATCCAACTGTGGACAATGATCACACAGTCAGGATTTTGTTCTGATGAATGAACTTCCACGTGTACCAGCATTCTACAATAATCTGTTAATGAATTACGAGTTATGAGAAAAGAGAGCTGGTGAGGATAATGCTATTACTGCTCCCTCTGCTAGCCATTTAGCCTAACTGCCAGATGTGAATGATACTTCTGGATTAAGGTGTTATGTTCAGTGACTTACAAGAGTGTCATTCATTGTCCTCAATGTTATTTGGATTTCTTATATCTGCCTGTTTTGAGAACTCTTGGTTGTTTCCTGTTCGATGTTTCATGTTTACTCAGTCTCAGAAATTTGGAACTTCACAGATTAAATAATCTTCCCAACAGCCTTTCACAGGTTATTCATATCATGTGTTTGAACCAATTGTAGTAGTTTCTAACAGTAGGAGATGAGGGAACCCGTCAACTTAGTTGAACTCAATGGTGTTTCTTTCCTCCACCTATTCTGTTAGGAGTGTTCTTCCTCTGGAAGCTTCCTCTCTTAGTGCTTCTTCCATTCCTTCTCATCTATTAATTTGTCTGTGCCAGTTTAAATTACTAATTTAAAAAAAAGCAAACAAAATACTTCAATATAAGTTGATTAAAATATTATGATTCTGGAAAAGAGTTCAGGAAATGCAACAAACCTTGTAACTTGCAGTTTTACTTATTTAAGTTTCAGGAGAAGAAGATTTTTAATCATTATTAATACCTTACTGAGCTGCAGTTCTAAACCCCTTGAAATGTGTGAACGAATGCCATATGAAGTACTGTAAGCAAGGTTTGTGATCCTGACTATTCCATGACCAAGTCACAAGCAGAGTGGAAAGTGATAGTTTGGAAAAGAAAGATGATTTTGGGAGGGAAGTGAGTGATTTCTGGTTTTGAAAAGATAAGCACAAAGAAAGGGAGAAAGAAGCAGTGAGGAGCAACTAATGCAAATCAACTGAATGGCTCTAGAGAAGCAAATGAGCAATGAGCATACACTACATTATAAACACATTATCCTTATACACATACAAACACTAAAAGGATCTTTTTAACAGGTCTCTAAGCAAACATTGCTTCAACCACATTTCACAATTGCTGATGATTAAATATATTTCTTTATTTTTTTAATTAAATCACAGGTTTCTTACTCTGTAATCATAATATCATAATGTTATTTATAACTTCAGGTGTATACATTTAAATTATTACACATAACACAACACTGAGAAAAAAATCTTGACAGATAATAGAAACCAGGCTTGTCAGAGCAGTACTTTAGAGCTGAATGCAGAACAAGAGGTAAGGGAGGAGCCACACACATCTAAGTAAACTCTGCATCAATCCCCATAGAGAGATGGTTTGGGGCACACTGTTCCTACTTGCACACATAGCCCACCAAAACACTCTTGGTTTTACAAATACCTATTTTCTTAAGGACCTTCCAATAACTACCAGAATTTGACCAATAAAAACCCTTTTGAATCTGTAGGTCTTGTACTTCAAGAAATCCCTTACAGCTGAGAACCTGATAATTTATCCTGTATCGAATGGTGAATAGTGAAGCCACAGTGAGGTTTGCAGCCAAAACCAGTGCTCAGCCTAACTCATTATCCCAGAGAAGGCATACCATATTGTTTTAGGAACCATTATGAAAGATGAGTCTTTCATTGAAATCCCAATTAACTGTAATGAATTCTTGACAGAAGGGTGATGTAAGATGATGCCAACACTATTTTAGTCCATCTGAAATGACATACTCATCTTTTAACAATTTAAAGTTTATCATCTTACTTGAATCTTATCTTTCTGAGACAGTTGGTACATAAATGTATCCTTTTTAATTGAAGCACAACATGAATACATAATGACAGAATAAAACATAGAAAAGAGTAAATCCTGGAAACCTTTAGAAACAGACATTGGCAAATTTAGTGCTTTACATCCTAGTGCTCCTGTGTATTTATTCAGCACAGTCATGAAGCTTCATTCAGATGCTCTGAATGGAGTGGACAGTCCCTACAGATGTGTCTGTTGTGTAACGCACTGTGTAGAAACATGATTTATTTCAATGCAAAAAAGCAATGCAATAATGCTATTTGTATAAACCCTCCGTTCAAAGAGGGATTAGGTTCTAAATGGTATCATTAAAAAAGCCGACAGGGATGGTATAAAACTACAGAATACAATCTTGCCTGTGCTGTAATGCTACCATTTATCTGGAAGATAGATCAGATGGATGCTGTAAAAGCAAACTTTCGAGCTCCTGGAAAAAAAATTGCCATAATTATCCATAAAAGCTTAGTGGAAAATTTTCTTCCATTGGTTCTATTAAAAAGTAATTAGCACCTGTGCAACTGCGAAGAATTGGCAATTAACATTGCTACATAGGAGAAAACTGGCACTTAATCTAGTTAGTGTTCTCAAGGAACCCTCTAATGCACTAATGCTATCTGTCTATCCATCTATCGTAGGTACTTACATTGCCCCTATTACCATAACATATAGGCATTTTACAATCTTCAGTGCAGTTATTTTTACAACACCCTAGTGAGGTCAGAGAAATACAGTCAAACCAAATGTACAGATGTGAAGCTGAATTTAAGCTATAAAGTTACACAGCATTTCATTTTCAAAATCGTTTGTCAGGAGGTATTTCTGGGTGCACTATACTTGTAATGAAACCTACAAGCAGGTCAAAACAAGGAAAATAATTAACTTCAGGGCTTAGCTTCAAATATAAAATGAATTGCAGATGTTAAAATTATTTTCAAAACCAGCCCACTCCAGCCCAAGTTCAAAGCTTCAACCAGGCCTGGCTTTGGACTGCAACAACAGTCCCCAGTTCCCACTAAAGTTAAAGCCAATTCTCATTCAGATATTAAAACCACAAAGATGGTCCTTCTAGCGTTTGGACAGATGCACATTTAATGGAAGGACAGCAAAAGTTGAGCAAGAAAGTTGACGAACAGCCTGTGCACATGGAAAACCTTTGACACTGCCACAATGACCATATACAGAGGTCACTAGAAGATGTGAAAGAAACAACATTTAAAAAAAACCAAAAAAACGGGAAAGACAGAGACTGTACTTGTGCATGCATGTGTGTGAAGACCAGACAGCAATATACTCAAATCAAAATTGTGCTAAATTCTGCTTTGCTTAAAAACCCTAACCTAGAAACATAAAAGCTGTATTAAAAAAATAATAACTCATAAAAGACCAATACCAACTTTCTTCAGTTTCAACTGCTGACTTAGGCATAATTTTAGTTACATGTGAAGTAGTAATTTGTCACCTCTAAATACAAAAAACCACACCACAAAGTCCCCTTTCCTGTCTCTCCAGGTTTTGATGAGCCTTTCAACATATGTGAAACTAAATACCCCACTGAGTTTGGGGTTATGCTGCAACACAATTTACAAATAAAAAATCTTCTGGAGTGGTAGCAAAACGGTGCCTTCCTTAGAGCTTAATTAAAATTCTAGCAAAAAAAATGTAACCTGTCTGTTTTCACAGTATGTATTATAATGAAGATCAAACAGATCTCAGTTCTTTTTTTCTTTTTTTTAATTAGTAATAAAAAAAATATTATAAAAGAGATAAAGACCAGCCTCAATTAGGAAATAAAAGATATTCTTTGAATGACATAAAATCATAGAATCATAGAATGTCAGGTTGGAAGAGATCTCAAGGATCATTATTGACCAAGATAACATGGCAAAAAGAGGGCATATTTCCTCAAGAGCACAACTGATTTTTAAATGAAAATAATTACCTTTGAGCAATGAGATAAAAAGGACTGAAATTTAAACCAGGAGATTATATACATTTAGACTGTCGAGAGAAAACAATATATCTATAGTACAAAATGTTGATTTAATAACACTACACAATTCAGATAATTTAATGTTTACATTTAATCAATCATAAGTAAAAATATTTCCATAGACTGATTAGATTCCACAGATCCTGAAATGCTTTTTTAATAGGTAGCTGCTTATCTCTGACAACCTGTGATACATGAGCATATAAGAACTTTCTGCAAAAGGTTCTGCAAAATTGATTCTGAGAACACAGAATAATGAAAATACAAGGCTGAAATCTCTTATTAAAACAGAGTCTGCTTTTGGTGGTATTTTCTCCTTTAATGCATACAAATTTCAATAGTGCTTCAGCTGAAAACAGTTAACAGACAGACACACTATTACATGTCTTCATTATTCAGTTAGTAAATTTTCAGGTAGCTGTTGGTTCATTTTCCATAAACTACCTCACAATTTTTAGTGGCCTCTTTTCAGACTAGGAAGTAATTAATTTGGAAAATTAATGTAAAATTTGCATCCCTTTTGTGCCCTTCAGTGTCTACCAAAGTCTAAAGGGTAAAAATTAGAGTAACTGGGTTAAAATTGTCCCTACTATTTTAGTTAGAGCCCTTAGCACATCTGTTTTGTGTTCCAAACTTGCTTGCACAGGACTTTCTCAACTTTCTCAACTCCCACCTGATGGAATGGAAAAGGTGAAGCTGGCCTGAGATTGGACCAATTTCATTTGGTGAAAAAAACCCTGGATTACTGTGTTGGAAGGAAAAACAGAGACTTAGAAAAAAAAATTAAAATTCTAACCAGAAATACTCATATCTGATTTGCCAAAGATGAACCTATTCCTTCGGAAGCCAGTGGAGCTATAAAGTATGTAATACACTGAAAACTGAGGCTTCTACTGTTCCTCATTTGGCACCGTCAAGTCTTGAATCTGCAGACTGGAGGACCTCACCTCATAAATGTACTAAGAAAAGAAATTAATTAAAGATTTATTAGACTTCTGAGGACCATAGTGATGTTTTTCACAGAAAAATCCAAAAAGAAAGTAATTCTTCATCCAGAAAAGCTCTGAACAACATGCTATGTATGAGGCATGGGCTACTCCACCAAATAATTAGAATGACATAGTATCACAAAGCTAATTACATAGCAAGCATGAACCATCATAAAATAATCTAAGTCAGGCAAAGTGTCACATAAAAGAATTAGGAGAATGCAAATGAAAACTCATAAAAACCAACAATGTACACCCTTAGATTATGTTGCATCTCCTAATTCAAAAGTAAATCAAAGCAGGGAAAAGATCGGCTCCATTATTTGGAACCATACTGATAGTTGTGTCTGAAGATCATTTTAACAACCTCGACACACAATGAAACAAGATCACTGACAGCCATGACACAAAGGACCTGAGAGAGTGATGGGCCTTCTACTAGAGGGTTTCACACATTTACATACGAAGGTGGGAGAGAGTCCAAGATGCAGGAAGCCTTTTCACTCAGCACTCTGAAGAAAAGGGACCTCAGTACACAGATTCCGCTCAAAACTCTCCAACTTGACATCTTCTTCCCAGAGCCCGCAAAGATGTACATCTCTGGTCACAGACTTGTCATTGTATCAGTTTTTCATTTACTTTCACTTTCCTATCCCCCTCTGCCAACCTTTCCTTATGCTAAGGTAAATTGTACATGCAGTTCATGTGCATAGCAGCATCCTCCTCCCAGTTGACCCTTGATCTGCTGTTCAGCCTTCTCCTGTTATTACAGGTATGGATCACTCTACCACGTTAGCGCAGCAGAGTGGCTTGGTTTACCCAGGACAAGAATGAAAACTAAAAATTTCCTCCTCATTTACAAGCTGGAGTCCTGGACTCAGACTTCTTTTAGTAGCTGAGAGGGGGGCATTTACATCATCTGGTCATGCCATACAGGCTTCCCTAACAAAAAAAAAACCCTACACTCTAGTAAAGGCTAGACCTCTGTGCTGGAGTAGAGAAAGGTAGGGGAAAACAGCTTTCAAGCATGAAGATGGCAAGCATCATCTAACAATGACACTGTTGCATGCTTTTTGCTTTAAAGTAGATCAACAACTTAGTCTAAAATAAAGCTGGTGGGGTTTTTTAAATAATACCAGCATGATGCAGCACTCAGCACTGAAAATTTCTGTCTGAACTATTTGGTCTTTAAAAAGGTTACAACCACTTGAAGACAGTATTTTATAAAGGAAAGCACCTGGCAATCTAGCCATGCATTATACTGTCTGTATCATTATGCTGGTCTGCAAAGGTAGACAAATCAAAACTAAGTGAAAAAAACCCAAGTAAACTCTTCAGAATGGCATTTTATGCCCTTGAAAATGTACCCAGCCATTTCAACAGTGTTCCTTTGACATGAATATGCTATAGTAAATTAGTCTTTAAGACACTGTACTTCACTGATAGAGTAGGTTTGTAACAACATGCAAAGACAAATGCTTAATGTCACTTCCTCATAAAAGAACACCACTTAAATTGCTGTATTCTACTACTATTACTCTTGCTTTTAATTGGGTATCTTGATACAATATTTTCTATAGACTGAAAATCCTTACCAGAAACCTACTGACTGAAGAGAGGGGAGTAGAAGAAATGTGCTAGAGTGAACGCTCGAGTCCCAACAGGATGTTACTCTTTGGCCACGGCTTCACAAGAGATTAAACCTAACCCTTGCAGAAGACATAAAACATTGAGAAAGTTCACTCCTCTGCTGAGAGAATTAAGGGGTTGCCACAAGACAAACCAGGCCAGGACACTCATTGGCAGTTAATTAGAAGCATCACTTTGCCTTGAACAAGGACAGAATTTAAGTTATGTAAACGGCCTTTGTTTCCTCTTAGATGTAAAAAGAAGGGAAAAGGGGAAAATATATTTTGAAACATGCTTTTGGAAAATAATCATGGTCTGAGAAAACAGGCAGAAAAAAAAAACAGAGCCACAATATATACCACCTTCATCATGCACAACATAAAAATGTTATCATCTTCTAACATGCAAAGAACAAAACATTAACAACAAAAATCCCAAAAGAAATAGAAACATGCCTAAGTCTATAAATAACAACAGGAGACTGACTACCCCTGTGGAAAAGTCACAGTGGACATATTCCTTCATGCAAGTAAAAGCTGCAATGTAAGGTGACTAAGAGGAAGCTTTTAAAGGAGGTGGGGAAAATATTCAGGATAGCAAGGATAAATTTTAGTGAAAAGCCCCACCGGAGTTGTATTCCTGACATTTCAAATTTCCTTGCCAGACCACATAGACTTTAATCAGACTCTGAAGATTAAGATCAGTTTCCTTCACCTTGTATCTTGCTTTTTTCAATTAATCTCTTTGCAGTCTCAATTGCTGTCAGTTAGATTTTTGCAACAGTCATTTAATAACACTACAGTGGTGTAAGCACTGTTTCATAACAAGGTTTGGTAAATGTTTGGTCTTTGAGCCTAACAGACCAACTACACCCACAGAAACTACTTCACTGACCAGAAAACTACTTATTACCTGGTATTTGTAGTTTCCATCTCTTCCCACCTCCACTATGTCCAGTAGCACATGCAACATGGCTAAAGTTAATGGTAATACACAAGTATTCCTGAGGGTAAAAGCAGACACATCCTTCCCAAATAGTCATTGCTTCAGTAATACATTACATCATTTCAGATCTTTCAGGCCATGTAGAAAGAGCAATCATAGAAATAAACTGGCATATAATGACAGGAAATGAACACACTTAGTTTAAAATAAATAAATAAAAACTATCAAACAGGACTAGGTCTTGAATTAAAAAAAAAAAAAAAAAAAAAAAAAAAAGAAAAGAAATATGTCAACAGAATATATGGGATTGATTAGCAATGTTAACTGAGAAGCTCATGAATCTGGATCCAGAGGACTGCAATTTACTAATGTAAAAGTACAAAACCAATCAGAAGTATCACAGCCTTTCACTTCCAAAACTAATTTGGTGTGAAAGTACCTCAAAGAGCACACAGATATAAACAGTTCACCAAGACCTCATTAAAATAATGACAAAGAATAATATATTGTTAAAGAGATAATTAACAACCTGAGTTACACTTTGTAACTGATACTATGTAGTGAAAATTATTCTGACTTGCTGAAGAAAAGTAAGGAATATGGTTGCCAGTATACTTTAAAGACAGCTAGCCCTCAAATTTTAATTTGTATTAGCTCTCAAGAGTACTGGTTGAACTACTTGGCTTTTTTTTCCTACACTGAATATCAGTTATGCCTATAAAGCCACAAGACAGACAAAGGAAATTAAACTCCAAGCATCAGAGACAGAAATGAAAGCCTAGAAACTAAATGTGCCGAGGTGAGAGCATGGGGGAAGCTCAGCTGTGCTGGTCTAAAAATGCTGACACAGTTACCTTCAGGGCCAGTAGCAAGACTCTTTAATCTTGACAATCAAATGAGATACCAGGGGATGGAGAAAAAGTATTATATTACATTTATATTTAACTGGAAGAATAGCAGCTACAGGCTGATACACCTAAAATGAAACCCCTTCACTTGGAAATGCCTGTGAGAAAGAAACAAAGACAGTAACTTAAACTGGCTACACTGTGATAATCAAACTACATATCACTGTCCATACTGAACAATATCAAGCCTCTATTTAGATTATCTTATCTCTGCTTAGACCTCACCTACAGTATCATATACATTTCTACGAACATTAATTTAATCAAAAAGAGATTAAAGGCTCTCAGTTTCATAAACTGGAGAGAATATATCAAATTAGTAAAAGGAGTAAGACTTGCTTTACTAATGTACCAACATATATGTACAGGTAGAGGAAGGAATGTTCAAGAGCTACCTGAGCTGAATGGCAAAACTAGCAAAAATACCCTGGGTGTTCATTACATAAATAAATAAATTTAAAGATACTACCATAAGCTGAGTTTATGGCTTCAATGTTTTTTACTCCAATTTCATTTACCTCTTCTAACTGAAAAAAACTGTCATGCAAAGGTTTTTTTCTAGCATCTGACTTCCTTCACCATCAGTATTCCTCCTTTTTTCTTCCTTCCTCTCTTCCTGCATTTCCTCCATCACTTGCAACATGCTGAGGTTTTATCAAGAGTTTAAACATTTTTAAAATATTTATTATTCCTTCTTTTTGCACTAAGATTTTCTTTACACCTGAAGTGAAGATTACCCAACTTGTTACAAAAGGCAAGGATGAGCCCAAAAACAGCAGAAACCCAAGAGCAGTCTGCAAATCAAGATAATGACTGTTTCAATATTTATTTTGGAGAATAACAACAAAGAACTTTTCTAAAGAGGAAACTGTTAATGCAACACATCTGCCTCCTCATTTAGGAAAGCAGACTATCCACTTTCAATATTTCATTCTTCATAATGTACACACTATAGTGATACTGAGGACCACACCATCTCATCCTGCAAATACTTAGCCTGCAAGTCCCTGCAGAGCTTTTATAGTTTCATTATTCCTTAGATCGGTTTCAGAAAAGAGTAAGGTAATTTTTTCCCCATTGATGCCCCTGAAGAATATAATTTCTTTAGAGAAATCTCTTCCTACAGAGCAAATAAAAAGGATGTGCTCACTAAAAATAAGGATAATGCCTTGTGTATTACCTGCAACCACTTCCACTAGACATACATGCATAAGCACAGTAAATTATGTAAAGAACATGTCCATGTCACAGGAGACAAGCTCTGCAACTAGTCTAGCCACAACAGTGCTCTGTTTATACATCATACATACACTTAGCATCTCAAATGAATGCCATACAAAAAATCAGAAGAAAAATCAAGAAAGGGTACTGCTAAAGGGAAAAGATTTTTTAATACTCTGTGCTACAATAAAAATTTAAAAATAATTTAACAAAAGTTTCAGCTTCACTGATTATTTGTTTCCCTGTTCAGTTTCTGTTGTGTTTGGTTTTTGGGGTTTTTTTGCCTAGATCAGTTTACATTCACAAAAAAACATTGCATTATGCTTTCTATCTCAGTATCACATGGCAGTGTGCAGCAGGAAGCACATGAAGATTCCAACAACAGCTCCTTTATCGGAAGAAAACCTTAAAGCCACATAGAATTGATACTGCTCTACACTAGAAGAAAGCAAGATGCTGAGATACTGTCCTGTAGCCATAGATAGTCCCAAAGTATAACTCAAAGTTCTTCAATAAAAAACTGTACTGAAGTGTTGCAAGACTATAGCTACTAAACAAAAAGCAAGGAAACAATTTAATCTGTTCCAAATAGACATCTAATTATCATTAAATCCAAATGGTCAAGATTTAATTGCAATATATTAGCATTTATATAACAGACCACTTTGTTTCATTATGTACAAGAAACCATGCATGGAAGGAAGATATATCATGTTCGTAATTTACAGCGATAACAATGCTGCCTTATTGATGATTAACAAATCAAGCTGAGAAGTAATAGATGAACATGGGAGAAGTACTCTGCCTGTACAAATTAAGCAGTTATTAAAACAAGAACCTGATTTTTAGAAAATTAGGCCTCAATCATGTTCCAAATTCCCTCTGAGACTTGCTGCTCATTCAAAAGATAGCTATAAAAGAAACAAAAATAATTTGAAAAGGTGTTACATAATACCAGGACATTAACACTATACCTTGAGATATCACTGTCAGAAGTGGCAAAAACTAGGCAGAAGCATGCCTCATGTTCGGCAAGTGATCCACAAGATGTAAAAAAATATAAATAATTCCTCTTTTCATAATAGTTTAACTACACCTGAGTCAATAATACGAAATATTAAGTAAAGGTTGTTTACATTTTGCCCAAATAAAGAATTAATTCAGAGGGTTATTTATTAACTTTTTCTTTTAGTATTTTATATTATGGCCTTGGTTTACTATTATCCATTAAAGCCAGACATAAATGTGCAGCACACTAACAAATTACGCAGAAAATAACTGACTAGGTACACTCAATATTCTGTTAAAAATATTTTAAAACTGCCCCCTATTTCTAAGGTATTGTACACTGAATAATCTTAGACTTAAACAGATCTTATTTGTTCTTCTTTTAAATTTGTAAGAAACCTGAAGTAAAGTTTAATTATGATAGCCAAAAGTTCATCTCCTAGAAATAGTATACAGCAGTCATTTATGAAGATACAGCAAGGTATGCTGTAGGATGCTACCTGCAACACCTATAATCATGTAATAAACTCTCAGAAAAGATTCACTAGTGAACGGAAGACACTCGAAGTCTGATAAAGGACTTTCAAGATTTTAAAAGACATTTTTAGAGATGTTTAACATGCATTTCTATCAGTTACCTAACATCAAATGTAAAATTCCTACATACATTTTTATCAATCTTAAACTATAATTCTTTGGTATGAAATGAACTTAAGCCTTAGATAAAAGAAATGGAAACTCAACATTACAGTCTACACAGTACTGAGGTTCTAATTTCTCCTGAAATGAAGCATATGAATTACACAAATCAGACACCAACTTCACACACACATATATAAAACATCCAGAATGCCTGGAGGTTCAGAAAAGGATGTATCATAGTTTCATGGAGAGATGTTACAGAGGAGTGGTATTCCTGTAAAAGCAGAAGGAGCTGCAGTCCTCCCTTCCTGTCATCACTGCCTAATGTCACATACACACTCCAGTGGCTGCACTCACCTATGAACACCAGCTCCATACCCCTGGTGTATGCATTCATTGTTTTCATACAGGGACTTATACTGCAAATCTGTTATTTATTCTTCTGTCTGAAAGTAAAATCCAGATTCAGATCACAGACAGTCTGAAGTCCATAACCATTTATTATTGCAACTTTAATGAAAAAGTAGAGAGTATGTTTTCAACAATTTTAAATTTTCAGAGAAAGAAATATTTGTTGAGGAAAGCTAACGTGTGTAACCTAGCTTTTTTACTTACTATATACCAGATTATTTGATGCCAACTCTGAAGTATTGTGCACAATTCTGGGCTCCCCAGTGCAAGACAGTTATGAACATACTGGAGCTAGTCCAGCAAAAGTTTGGGAATATGACTAAGATGTTGGAGCAACAGTTTGTGAGGAGCAACTGAGCAAAGTGGGATTGTTCAGCCTGGATAAGAGAAGACTCAGGAGAATCTTATCTCAAAGTGTATGAATACTTGGTTGAAAGAAGGAAGACAAAGTTAGACTCCTTTCAGTGATGCAAAATAAGACATTAGGCAACAGGCACAAATTGAAATACAGGAAATTCTACTTCAACAAAGATAAAACATAGTTAGTGTAGGGGTGATTCAACATTGGAATAGGTAGTCCAAAAAGGCTATGGGTTCAGCATCCCAGAAGACACTCAAGTACAAGATCTTATGCAAGTCTAGTTGACTCAAGTAAGTTCAACAGTTTGCAGGGGCCCCTTTCAACCTCAACCAGTCTGTGATGCTGTAGTTAAAAAGAAATACATTTGTGCCAATTATTTGTCCAACAACTACTGAACTTTCAGTATTTAAATTAGCTAGACAATTATGCTCTCATTAGCATGTGCCTTTACTAGAATTCAAGAATAAACACTGAAGAAGTAGTGGGGTTTGCATGCTACTTAACAAAAAAAAAAAGAAAAAGCAGAAGGCATACCATACAAAAAAACTATTAAAAAAAAACCTCAAAGAGAAAGCATACAAAGAAAGAAATATACTTGGGTTTTTTTACACTGCAGTAAATAAAAAAAACACAATGACCTTGATTTTTCACATCTTCACATTAATTTTATATAGAAACGACACAGCTATATGGGCATACACTAAATTAAAATGGAGAAGCAAGTCCAAACTGTTAATTTGTTAATTTTTTCAGTTTGTTTGGTTTCTTGTTGTTTGGGTTGTTGGTTTTTTTACAATCTGCATCTTTCAGGCCACTTCCTATGCATGCCTGTCTCACCACACTGCCATTTCCAGTAAAGTATAACATATGACTACATACCTAAATTTCAAATGCTTTAAACACTTATCTCACTTTCTGCAGATGAATGGAAAGACCAAATCTAGTTTTTAGTCCACTGTCAAGGTTCTGGAGCCCCATGCAGATGGTCTTATTTTAAATAAACAATAAGCTTCTCACACTATTTTCAGAACTATTAAATTATATTCTTCTCTTACTTACAACCAAAATTATTACAGTGCAAATAAGGATGTCTTACTCTGTATCTACATGGAAGTTATTCACTGAAAGAACTGTAAACAGACTACAAAAAAAAATGAAGAATAAAATACCATAATGGGCGAAAGACTAAAATGATTACTGCAGACTTATCAAAAAAAAAAAAAGGAAAAAAATGAAAGATTATTTACAATTGCAGGATTTTTCAGATTACTGAAAATAATCTACAATGAAATCTGGAAATTATTCAACATCAGTGCTTTCAGTCTTCACAATGCAATGTGGCACATGCTGCACAAAACAACAGATGAGTGTGTTAGCCTTTAAGGACATACGAATATACTGCTTTTGCAAAAGCAAAAACTGACAGTATTGCTCCTGTTTGGAGGCAAATGCTCCTCACCACAACCACCAGCTGCAGCACAGTAATATTAAACCAAACCAGAATGCCAGTGACTTAGCTACCAAGCCTTCAACCTCAGACGTTCAACATGAACACACAAGATGGCATAAGGAAACTGTTATGAGAGATCTGCTAGAGGATATTCTCAGCCCTTCCACAGCAAAGGCTGTGCTTTTCTTACCCTGAGCACACTTAGAAAGGGAATTTTGAAGCACTGTAGGTAGCTGCAGTAAGAATTACGAAAGTCAATGAGGTACCAAGTTGGACATGGCCTGTGAGCGAAAGAGGCAGGATGCAGCCCTTATTGTACATTCATGGCAAACATATTAAGGATTCAGTAAAGCAGATAATATGCACCTTACATTGAAATTTGAGTGAAATGCTACCTCAAAACCTTTACCTTAAGAAAACAATGTACATTAGCTTCTACTTACTGCATCTATTAAAAGAAAACAAACAAACAAAATAAAATAAAAATCAAACAAAAAGAAACAAAACAAACAAACAAAAAAAAGCCAACCCACAAACAAAAAATTCTACCAAAACATGAAAATAAAACAAAAAGCCCAACTACTAGCAGCATAAAACAAAGTCCTAGCTAGGTATAGGTAACCAAGCTAGCATTAACCTGCATGGCTGAATGTCACTCACAGGTTATGTGGCAAGGACAGCAATCCATATTCAAAACAAATCCCTTCACAATGTCTGCTTCACAGCAATAACCTCTACTGAAGAAAAAAAATAGGGACACCTGAGGAAGATATACATGAGTGATCTGTGAGGTCATTGACCATTCAGTTCATCTGCCTTTCAAAGAGCAGGCATAATATACAGTGAAAACTATAAGCCACCAATATTTTGCAGCTCTAAGAGAAACTAAAACTAGAAGAGGATAGTGATGCTCTTCATAAAAGCATTGTGAAATAAACACTATGGGAAAGTACACTATAAACTCAGAGACAACATTTGCACCTCTTCCACATCTCCCAAAAGAGAAGTATTAATTAGCTGGGGACAAATGAACTGTGAGCAGAAATTTGGCTAGAAGTTTTTGACTGGAAGTGGGAAGGCTATTTCAGAACTTTGTCCAATGTGAGTAACAGGAACAGAAGCATTGTTTAATTTCCAGAGGAAACTGGAAAAATCTGCAAAACTTCAATGATAGTGTTCAACTAAGTCATTGTTTTTGTATGACGCACTCATATATACACATGGCAGCAACAGATTCCTCTGATTTCTGAAGTTTTAATAAAAACAAAGCTGCCTAAAACTAACTTTCAGCACCCTTACACTTATTTTAATTTCTACTGAAGTTGATAGCAAAATCTGACTGCAACAGACTGAAGTTCATGTCTCAGTTTTCTCCATCACTGCTAGTAGTGCAGACTGTGCAAGTTCAAACATTAGCACAAAGATAATTTTTTTCACTGTGATACTGTTTTTATTTGAAAACTGTATTTATATATGCTCTATTTAGCTCATGGTTGCACAATACACATTACAATCAGGAGCTTAGTATTGCATAAAAAGAATGAAGTAGCTGACATGAGTGTTTATAAAAACAAAATAGCTAGCATAAACTGACAGTGTGCTTCCCTCTGCCAAGGCCCTTGATATAAGCAAGCAATGCTCTGCATGTACACTAGTTACTCTTTTCATTGTGTTACACAATACAATTCCTAACTCTTGGTAGCTTTGTTTTCAAGTCAGATGTGGAGCAACCATGCCTTGTCACGTATCAGCATTTAAAATCTTCCTGAGAACCTTAAACCATGGCATGTTTTTAAGTTTCACAGTTACCTTTTAGCTCTATTAGCTTTATTGACACTACCACTGTAATAATTGTATCTTGATACATTTGCACATTCTTGTTGTGCATAGCTGTATAAATGCTTCATAGACCACAAGATATAAAATAAAAGGAAAGGGAAATTATTATTAAGCTACCTGCAATAACTATTTATGACCCCATTTGGACTCCTGGGCAGATGACAATGAAGTCAATGTGCATTGCTTCTCTTAGATAATTCTGCACTTTCAATAAACATCCAGGTATAGCTCATGATTGCATTTATCACACACTATAAGAAATCAGAAAAAAGTCTGCTGCTGGAAAGATTAGCAAGTTTTAGAACAGGCACTGATGCTAGTCATACAGCATCCCGCTCCTGGTTCCTGAACTGGACCACATCAGCTACAGAAATAAAAATCACAAGAAAACTTTAGTCCCTCTCACATCTCACTGACCAGATCTGCATATACAGAGAGAATATGCACTGAAGCAAGACTCTGAGGGGAACACTGTTAAGAGGGCCAGCATCCAGAATCCACACACAAGAAGGGCATCCGCATTTATTGGCTTTCTAATGGTAGGAACACCACTCAAAAGTCTCTTCCTGCAACTGCCACTACCTAGCATAAGGAGCACAGCAGGTTCTTGACATCTGGCAAGAGTTCAAAAAGAGACAGGGATCACCAGAAGAAGGGAGGAACTCAAATGTTTTGCTATTGCTCTACCTACTCCTATGTTTCTATTTAGTATATTCTGTATCTCTGCTGTAACACTCCTCATCCTTCACCTTCCTGCAGCAATATGAACCCAAAACATTTTTTTTTAAATTGGTGTTTGCATTGCTGCTTGCTCATGAGAGATAGTGATACGTGATTAACTGTTGCTGGTCTAATCCTCTTGAAGGATACAAACTGCAGCTCCCTAGTTTCTGGATTAAGAGGCAAGAACCTGAATTTTCTTCCAGCCATCTGGATCATTAGCTGAACACAAAACCAAAACTGAATGGAAAATACTGGTGCTGAATTTGCAATATGCTCCTGCAGGCTTGATCCAGAAATTAAGACCAAGGGACAAATGAACACCCTCCACTTAAAAGAATGACAACTGACTTGATTATGGAATCAGATTGTCTACCCCATAAAGAACTTTGTCATAGCACTTGAAGGGAAGGAGGGGTTGGCATCTGCTAGTTCCATCATAACTTAGAAAACATTATTTGTTAAATCATGCCCAAATTTTACGGATCACATCTTTATGGAAAATAAATGCATCCGTTGGATGAGGGCGGATTATTCACTTGTTCTGTCACCAAGACATTTTTGGAGGATTTAAAGCAGAGGAGGTAGACTTGGAAAGACAGGAAATTTACTGATGCGTGTGCAATGCCTATAAGGGCTTCTGTTCCTCCTGCACCTCCATTTTGGATTTTTCTAAACACTGGAAATAGCTACCCAGCTGCTTCCTTTTGATAAAAGGTTAAAGCATATTTGGCCAATTAAAAGCTATGCAAATGTTTCACACATAACTTCCAGGAATTTGTTCTGCATGATGAATTTTTTATTACTACAAAAATATTTATCAAAAGATTTAGTTAAGTACTTCCTTAATGTAAACAAATGCAAGGCTACAGAAATTTGCAACA
This sequence comes from Chaetura pelagica, assembly GCF_000747805.2. NCBI lineage: Eukaryota > Metazoa > Chordata > Aves > Apodiformes > Apodidae > Chaetura > Chaetura pelagica. The sequence goes on along the minus strand of NW_009954101.1, from coordinate 2,153,841 downwards.
TTATCATAAGATGTGAAAGCAGGGAAGTCTTAAATATTACAGTACCAGTATTAAGATGATACAGAGCTCTCTGCCTTGCTGTCCACAGGTGCACATGCATACCACCTACAATCCCTTCTGAATTAAGAGAGAATTAAGTCTACACCATGCATTTTACATTCAAAATAGTTGAATGAGCACATCTTCTGGTTTCCAGTAGTGTTCATTACCTCATTATTTACATAGCAGACAGATAAATATCATCAGCAAAACAAAATCTAACAACAACAATTTTTCTAGACAGACTCCAAAGAAAATGGTCTCTTATCCCAACTTCTGGAGAAGAATCAAAGCTTAAGGCTTCAGCAACTTGATTTTGAAATAGCCTGGACTAAAGGAACAGTCAGTGTTACTCAATCCTCTGGCACTCCTTTGAATTTTCTTTGGAATATTCATCAAATAACAGCCTCTCAATCCATTTCAAATCCATCCATTTCTTCCAGCACAAAAACACATCCCACTGTTGGTACACACCCACGCTGTGTTTCTTTTTAGCAAGGAGACAGAAGGGGCCAAGCCTCTCCTTATTCAACTGCATCCTGGATAGGACTAGCTAGACATGAGCTCAGACTCTGGACTTCACTGCACTCCATCCTAACACATCTCCCAGTCAGTCTCCCTCTCCATCCTTAGTCTTTTGTGTTACCCTAAACAAACCAGACCACTAAATGAAGGGGGGTGGGGGGGGGAACCGGGAGGGTGCGAAACGGAGAGACAAATGTTCCACTTTTGAGACACTGCAACTCCTAACACCTGGGTTTAGCACCCCATTCTCTCCCTAATTCTCCTCCACCTCCTTTTAAATTTAAAGGAAAAAATGTAAAGCGTCAACCAGAAAAAATCTTCAGAACAAAGAGCAGATGCAAATACATTCATGTATGTAAACTGCAACACGCTAAATGTAACAAAACACGTAAGTCATGTACAGCCATATTCTCTACTGTTACAGAATAGCTCACTTTGAAGCCATTTGACAGTACTTTGAATATAAAATCTCACAAAATAAGACTGAGAGATGCTAGGGGACATCCAGTCTATCCTAATACCTACATTAAGTATAATCTAATAAAAATATAGTTCTGTTTAAGGATAAAAAACCGGTAGACATAAATAGGAAAAAAGTGTTCTACAAGTGCCATCTTTTCAATATTATAACTAAATATTACTTTAATGTCACACAAAAGCCCTCTTGGTATATACCATTGTATCATAACAGTAATAAAAATAATTAATGTCTATTTCCAGAATACTCCTAGCTTAAAAAAAAAATAAATATAACAACAGAGAGGTTGTCGTACCACAACCAGAGTGCAGAAAACTCACAGTAGAGAAGAAAAAAAAGGTTGCCAAAACACTTACAGAAGAAGAACACAATTTGTAGTGAAAATAGAAAGTATGAACTTAGTATCCTCTAGTTTATCACTTTGCCTTGTCCTACAGTAAGGAAGGATAAATGAAGCACAGGTGTAATACACCAAAGTTGACTACAGACCTATTTCCTATATGATTTAAGGAAAGATCTGTCAATTCTAACACCTGCATCTTATGAAAGAGGTCATCAATAACTCACTTTGACACAGAAAGGTACACATTGCAGATGCATCAAGATATCTTGTTCATGGTACAAAAGGTATAAAATTGGAGGTACTCAGATGGCAAACTTCTACAGATTTTTCAAAATAAATGCCATACAAAGTGTATTTAATACATAATGTTAATATTGCATGCAAGCAGGTAATTGCATATGCAACCCATTTGTCAGAGTATCACAGATATCATCTTTGTCAGACATATTTAGAGAAAAGCACTACTTAAAAACTTATGTTTAGTTATGAATAAGATTTAACTACCCTTTTTATAAAAATACTTTTATTTTCTCCAAAGAGATGCCCTTGGCAATACTTCCAGGCTTCAACAGGTACATCGTATCTAAGAGTGTTACAGCACCATTCCTCCACAACTTCCTTTTCACATTTCATTCTACTTGGGAAAAGGAGCTTCACACAAGCCACTTCCATGTCAAGCAGAGTTAAATGCAGTTCTCTTTCACAGGTGCAGACAACTAGAACAGACAAATTTGCTTAGATAAAACACACCACCGTAAATGATGCCATCAGACTTCCACCTACAGCAATCTTGCTCGCTCACTAGAGGAAAGCTAGGACTGATTATGTGTAGAGAAGGATTTACATTCATGGGACAGACCACAGTACATCCTCTCCAGGTCCTGAAAATGTACTTCTGCAGCAAAAGAAGACAGTTTGCCCTATCAGTCTTTAAAATGTTCAAAGAACTGTCATACAAACCATGCTTATTTCTACTTCTAACTACCTAAAAAAATTACAAAGCACAGACAGCAGGACATTAAGGAAAATACTGAGTATAGCTTTATTTTCAAAAAAGAAGGTGAAAACTGGAATTGCGGGTGAGAAAGCAGTCCAACAGCTGTGATTAGTGAGCCATGTGTTTATATATCTTTCAACATTATATGAAGCACCGGGTGAATTTCAGACTGCCTCAGATGGCAAAAGTCGGTTAAATGAAACTTGTTGACAATGTTGTTAAAATAGAAAAGCAGTATTTGCCAGAAAAGAAACACCGCCTGTTATAAATGTCAAATGCAGGATTATAAAGGAATGCACAGAGATTCTGGAATTGAATTTCAGTGCATAATCCAGCCATCTGTTCACCAGTTGTGCAGCAAAATCATGATAACGTGGAAATCTCCAAAAGGACAGACAAACTGCCCTCCTGCAGCAACACCCATCTCCCTGTCTATGGACGTGCCAGCGGTAATCCCACTCCGCCGGCAGATTAACCCAGGGGAGATGAAACTCGCCACAGGCAAAACGAAGATTACGAAGGCAATCCTGCCAGACAGGCAAGAGAAACAGGGCGCTCAGCTCTGGGTGAAGCAGCCTGCAGAGGCAGACTTCGCCGCGCCGGTACCGCCGAGCCAGGCAGGGACCCTTCGCACGGGGGAGCGGGTGCGGGGGATGCGGGACCCCCCAGCTCTCACCGGCCGGGAGATCGAGCCGGGCTGCTGGCTGGGAGTGAACATAAGCTGCACTGTGCAGCCGTAAAGTCAAACCCGCCGGAACATGGAACAGGAGCTGAGCTGCTCCTGATGTCGTCGGGATGCCGGCCC
>NW_009954101.1:2096613-2149582 GCF_000747805.2 Chaetura pelagica | reverse complement strand
GGCCGTGGGAGAAGGGCCCGGCCACCCGCAGCATCGCCCCCGCCTGCGCTCCTGGGGGCCGCGGGAAGCCGGGCAGCTCCTCCGGAAGGGGCGCTCTCCCTCCCCCACCTCGTCCTTGCCCAACAGCCCGGGGGGGCGAGAGCGCAGCGCTGCATCACCCCGGAGCCTCCCCGCTGGTCCCCGGTCACGGAGGCTGGCTGCACGGAGAAAAATACGTACCCTCCCAAAGAGCTCTCGAAAAAAAGAAAACTCTTTTACTGGCGGGCTTGTTGCAAAATTCCTGTCGAAGGAGGCAACGACAGTGCCTGTTTCTGGTGAAATAAGTCATAGTTGGGAGGTGACACTCTCACACCTCTGCACGGTAACCGTTTTGGACTTTGCTGCTGTAAGGAAGCTATAGGAAGGACAGTGTTTTGTAAAAGTGCCACCAGACTGGTGAAAGGCTCTTAGACGTCTCTGCCCACCCTTATATTCCACTTTGCAAACACAGTGATCAGTAGACCCTATTCTGGTCGAGAAGTAAAGGTTGTGCATCTCATCAGATAGAATGAAAAGGCACGTGAACCAGAGTAGCTTTTATGAGTACAATGCCTGGCTCTTTCTCAGAAATAGAAGCCAGCACTTCTTTTGAATGCACACTTCCCCTGGTGTTATTCAGAGATCAGTCTGTGGAGCAAAAGCAAGAGATTACTAGGTATCACTCACCTCTGGTGTTTTTTAATCCAACTGCAAAAAGATGTAACATTCAAATAAAAGGAATTGGTTTAGGTATTTCTACCTCCCACTAGCTATGAACATCAAGGAGAAGGCAAGCAGCCAAGTCCATAGAGGGTTACCCTGCATGGTTGCAACTGACTTTGATGCAGTAAATGCTTCTGAGTTTTGGCAGGTAGAGATGCTCTAACCTAGCAAAGCAGGAGGAGAAAAGCAGAAACCTCTTCCAGAGTGGTATGTCTGCACGTGGTAAGAAACTCACTTGGTGCCAAACAGTTTGTCTGCGGGAAACGTGTGGGCTTGGGATATGAAGACACGGGGGCTGACAGCACCTCTTACTGCCTTCAGTTAGGTATGATTATCTTTCCACTTCTTGCCACTATAAAACCTGTGGTGTTTGGCCAAAATAATTTGCTAGTGGGCATACATTGTAACTTCTTTTTATCCATCTGTCTCACAGACCTTTTAAGTAATTTCATGCAGGCCATGTTCGAGAAGAGCCCACCTATGTCTTTCCTCTCAACTTTCCACAAGTTTCATGGTAGGGTTTTTTTTTCACCTCACCAAAGCAAAAGATCTTCCAACATTGACTTTTAAAAGCATTCCTGGTGAGACACTGGAATGGGTTGCTCATGGAATTATGGAAGGCCCATCCCTGGAAGTGTTCAAGGGCAAGTTGGACAGGGCTCTGAGCAACCTAATATAGTGGGAGATGTCCCTGCCAATGCAGGGTGTTTGGATCTAGGTGATCTTTCAGAGCTTTTCTAGCCCAAAACATTCCATGATTCTATGATTGTTGCTTAACTGTTTCTGTATGAGCAATAACATCATATGATTTTTGAAGCTAGCTAAGTCATACAGTCTGAATTTCCAAACTCCTGTCATCACTAAGTTAGGAAGAAAGCAACCCACAAGTTGTTGAGTAAGTTTTAAGTAATATGTCTGAATACTATTCCTCAATAATTGTATGAACAGGAAAAGAGAAAAAATAAATACTAAAAGCTGTCAATGAAATTATCCTTGCAGAAGTCAGCGCCTATCCAGTCTATAGTTAGAGAAAAAAGTCTATTTTCTGAGAGAACTTAAGGAGACTTTATAACAGTATACTGTACATATCTATACATAACATGGTTTAAATAGAGAGGGATGCTTTCTGCTGTATTTCTTTATAAATCAACATTGTCATAAAATTACTACGAAATTTGCTCTAGACCCCTTAAGTTTTATCCAGCCTAACTGAGCATCCATGCTAAATATTTTTACTTGCTTACTTACATGCTAAATATTCTGCTAAGTATTTTCACTCAAAGAAGGGAATATTTATTCCTATTGTATCTCATCAGTTAGTTTTAAGACATAACAAGACTTAACCCATAATTCTGTGATTATCCAACTTCCTTAATTGTGTGACCCCATTTGGAGAATTCCCTAATTTTTGAAGATACAAATCGTGTCCACTTCACAAATCACTTCACTTCCGTAGTGACATTCTATTAAGAGCTGTGCAGGATTATATAGTGGCTGATATTTTGTATTCATCCAAGTATCTACTGCTTATCCATGAAAAAAACCTGACAGCTCTTCTAAGTCCTGAGTAAAGTTCATTGTCCTATTGGTCTTGAACGCAATTTTATTTCTTTAAATATGTGTTTTACCTTGCTAAACCATATCTCAGTTAACTAATAGGTACTGTTTCATCGCAAAGTTATGTACTAGCTGTTCTAGTTCTGCCGTCACTGCAAGTAAATGTTCTTTATCAGGGTCTTATCAGTTATTCTTTTTGAAGTCTTTCTGTCTGTGCCTTCACCAATCCTGAAGTGGCTAATCAGGGAAAAGAGGAGCAACTCCTTACTGTAAATGTGACCTCTGTAGGCTGTAGTGAAGATATAGGAGATGCACAAGACACCTCACCAGAAATCTTGGGGAAGAAAGCTATTTTGGAAATAAAAGATTAAGACCTTCAAAGTGCAGTTCACTGATCTTCCACTAATGCTTTTTAATCCACAAAAAAGCACCCAAACAAAAACAAAGCACATCATCAAGTGAATATGTAGTGAAGTGATGTGGCAGTCGACCATACCATTGCCAGCTGTGATGTCATTAAAGTACACAGGTTGAGTAAGCCTTGGACTGATCAGTAATTGGGAAAGACATCACTCAGGAATATCTCTTAAGATGCTGAAAAATCTTTTTTTCGTGATTCAGTAAATGGCACTTTTCCTTTTGGAAAAAATACCCTGTATCTCAGAACAGTGTTACAAGTAGAATAAACTAAATGCACACACACGAAGCACTTATTTTATCACGCAGTTTGATTTATGCTATTTATTTTATGTGTGGAGTCCAAAAGAGAGTCAGAAACTACACAGGAAATCATCAATAATCATAAAATGCATATGGATCACTAAAACATTTTTTAATAAGAATCAGCCAGACCAGTCTTATCAGAAATACAGAAATGCAATTAATTAAAACTTAATTACTTCTCTGTTATTAAAAAAATCAAAGCAAAACAAAATAATATTTTTAAAGCCCCAAAATGATTACTTATTTCCTAGGGGCTGATGCAGTACAATAAAAGAGAACTTTTACACTTACTCTTGTATTATAGTAAAAACTAAATGAGTACTTTACAAATTGTGTATGTCGTTAGTGTTTCAGATAGATTAATTAAAAATTGTTTTGCTATTGCCTGTTGAAGGTATTTTGTTTGAGATTTGTGCTATTTATCAAAGGTAAAAATTGAATTGAGTCTTCAAGTTCAAATAAAACATTTTCTAATATGAAAATTCTGATTTATTTTCAAAATTTTCAAATTTTTCAAAAAAATGAAGAATTTACAAAGCAAAAAGATACCTACATAAACTATCCAGTTTGGGGAAAGATTAAAAAAACCCTGTATTTTATTTTCTACCCCTTTTGAAATTTTCCGTAAAGGAAATATTCCAGAAACAAGATGGGGAAGCACTGAAACAGAAAGCCTTTATTCTTCATCCCAAATGAAATTGTGGAAGAAAGCTTAATTCAATTGCCACAAGCTTGCTTATTAGACAAATATTAATTAAAATATTAATTGAAATCCTCAAAATTAATAATAAGTTAAATTAAAACAATGGGTTAAGCTATAGTACAGTGTCACTAACTTACACTCTATGTATTTGTTAAACACAGGTTTTTGTGTTTTATCTTTTCCATCCTCCAAGTATAGTGGGCTAATCTCTTTCCAAAATGTTCCAATATTTAACTGAAAATTATGGTCTTTTCTTAATCCTTAATCAGTTCTGAGACAATGATGCTGAAGAAGTCATGCTGGCTGCTTACACTGCAACATATAGAGTTGTAGTTCATCTGGGTAGAAGCTGAAAGACTCTTGGAAAAAATTAAAAGCCGTTTCTGAATTATGGTATAATTAAATGTCATTGTGTCCACTTCTCTAAAATCAAGTTATTCCCTTAAAAAGAACTCCTGATCTCATTGAGTAAACTACACATTTCTGAATATAGTTGGCTCGTTTCTAAGTAGTAAACATAAAGGAAATCCAGATTAAAGCAAAGTAAGCCTTTGCAACAAATTCTTGTCTTACTTCTCCAAAGTTTTTCTTCTTACTATTCACTTAAAATCAGGCACACCTTATTTATAATATGAAACTAGTCATAGAAACCTGATGAAGTTCAACAAGGTGAAGTGTAGAGTCTTGCATTTGGGGAAGAGAAACACCATGTACCAGTATAGGTTGAGGGCTGACCTGCTGGAGAGCAGTGTAGGAGAAAGGGACGTGGGGGTTCTGGTAGACAGGAGGATGACCATGAGCCAGCAATGTGCCCTTGTGGCCAAGAAAGCCAATGGCATCCTGGGGTGCATTAGAAAGGGTGTGGTTAGTCCGTCAAGAGAGGTTCTCCTCCCCCTCTATTCTGCATTAGTGAGGCCGTATCTGGAGAATTGTGTCCAGTTCTGGGCCCCTCAGTTCAAGAAGGACAGGGAACTGCTTGAAAGAGTCCAGCGCAGAGCCACAAAGATGATGAAGGGAGTGGAACATCTCCCTGATGAGGAAAGGCTGAGGGAGCTGGGTCTCTTTAGCTTGGAGAAAAGGAGACTGAGGGGTGACCTCATCAATGTTTACAAATATGTAAGGGGTGAGTGTCAGGGAGATGGAGTTAGGCTTTTCTCAGTGATGACCAGTGATAGGACAAGGGGTAATGGGTGCAAATTGAAGCATAGGAGGTTCACGGTGAATATCTGAAAAAATGTTCTTACTGTAAGAGTGACAGAGCACTGGGACAGGCTGCCCAGAGAGGTTGTGGAGTCTCCTTCACTGGAGACATTCAAAACCCACCTGGACACGTTCCTGTGTGGTGTGCTCTGGGTGATCCTGCTCTGGCAGGGGGGTTGGACTAGATGATCTTTCGAGGTCCCTTCCAACCCCTAGGATTCTATGATTCTATGATATTGTGCCTTCAGTCAAGTGCACAATCTACACGTTTCTCATAGGGATTTACATATTGGAAAAGATGGTACAGAGACATTTATTTGTAGATCAGAACCCCAAGCATTGGGCTAAGCTTTTAAGAAACTGCTCAGAAAGCTCAGAGTTTGATATTCTCCTTTAGAAGTAAAAGTATAACAAAGTTTTATGGAATCGAAATCTATTTTCATTGCATGTTATTTGTAATATATACAATCAGAGGAACAATAGAAGTTACATATTTTATCTGGCAAATCCTTTGTTGAGTGATGTGGAAATAAATTATCTAGCTTTTTTGGGCTAGTTTAAAAAAGATATTCAATAATTAGTCTACTAAATAGGAATAAAATGTCTCCCATCCATAACTCATATTCAGTTCTATCAATCTGCTCAGGATGGAGTGCCACATTGGTTAACATAGATCAAAGAAAAGTCTGTGTAATGTCTTTGTAATGGAATGCCAGCTCCCAAGATGTATTACAGCTTCACAGGGAAATAAGAAATACTACCTAGCAGTATGATAAACTTACTGAAACTAAGTCCTCTTTGAACCACCTGAGTTCTGTCAGGCTTCCTTGGTGACCTGTAAAACAACCATACTAAATGAACCATCTTCTGTCCACAATATTCCCCAGGCGGTAAACTGCATTGGACTTTTTTTTTTTCCTGTCAAATTTTAATAAACTATTTCTGAAAAAAATGTCAAAAGCTCTAAAAAATACACAAGAGAAAGAATTTAAATTTCTGCAAATTAGTTTATCAGTATCTAGATAAAGAAATGGAGCATCTTACTAAAAAATGTGTCAGTTATATCTCTGACATGTTTTAATTCAACAACAATTTAGGTTCCAGTATAGAATTCAGCAGACTACAGCCTATGAATCTACTAAGACAGGATAACAAAAACAAATTCAGCCAGAACACAGATACCTAGAGGTGATGTGATATGAACTTTGTCCAGTTTATGTGAACATTGTCCATTTGTGTCTTCTAACATTGTAAATAATTATCTGTGCAATGCTTTGACTTACCAATGACACACTGGATAGGAAATGAAAAAAAGCATCAGCAATGTATTTATTTAATTTTGGAAAATAAGAAAACTGAACTATATGCATACACATCCTTGAGAGGTGAAGAAAAGTATTTGCTCTCATGGTAAACTTTCCAATGTCCAATCTTTTGGTGGAGAAAATTAACAAAAACAGCTGTCAATGCAAATTGGTAGCACATTAGACATGACAAAAAATAAAGAGGAAATGGGTCAGGGAAGGAGAAACATGATTCTACCTTGCTTATTGCATGTCTCTTCGAAATATCCATCTAAGTATTTTTTAAGTATAGGAATACTGGGAGATAAAATGTATTTTTTTCTATATTGAATACATTCTGCATAATTTCTTGGAGAGAGTAGAAGTTTCTTTATTTCTCTTAAAAACTGAAATATAAACAAGTGGCAAGACAGACAGCTGCATAATGGCTGAATATATTTCTGCAGTGGTCCTAAAGCAATAGTTTGTATTGGTCATTTCTTATGTTGTGGGGTTTTTTCCAAACTCAGTTACTGGAAGCTATATACTTAATCTAATTTTACCAAGATTACTTTTTTGTTTACTGGTTAACTGTCAGCTAACAAACTAGTGCTTTTTTTCCCCCTGAAGAGCTATTGTTTGGTGTCAGATGCAAAGTATTTCCTGTGGAGGAATATCCGTTTACCACTAGCATTAACTTCAGTAGTATATTATTGCAAACATCTGGGACACACGAGAAAAACACTGTCTGGATTCTTTCCTAGAGCACCTCAATCTAAGTAATCCAAGCAAGAGCTATGCCAGATTCAATGAATAACACAAATATAGAAAAGGACTAGAATACAGTAGCAAGAATACAAAGGCTAAAAATGCAGTTCTTTAACTTGCAGGCCTACAGCCTCTATCTCTAAGCCCACTCCAGCTACTGCAATTAAAACAATACTTTTTCTGTGTCATACACCATAAAGAAAAGGTGAACATTCACACATGCAAGGGTTTCATTTTAGATTTATGAATTACATATCAACAAATAATGAATCTCTGCTGCTTCTTCCCCAGACTCAAATTACATTGAAAGCCATGATGCAATCTAAGAGAAAGAAGCCAGAAACGTAAATGGGAAGGATCCATTACTAGTGGATGAACATGTGACAGGACTGTGTGAGTGCCAAGTAGCCCCTTGAGTCACCTGTTCTTCCAGTGATAGCATGAGAACATGCTGGTTGTGTCCATGCCTTGCTGGCCTGAGCCCGTATCATTACAGACCCAAGCACCCAGCAGCACATCCAGAATCTTCCAACTATATAAAAATTAAATAATTGAAAATATACGATCCTTCCATTACTCAGTGTTCACTAATCACTATATAATGTTAATGTCCTCTGTTACTAATTTGGACATTCAAGCTTTACCACTATGCTTTTTTTATTTTAAACAATATTTTCTATGAAACAATCTCCTTTCAAATTCCTACAATCAATTTACCCAGAATTTAGTCACCTAATCTCCAGTATTTTCTCAGGACCAATGACCTGTCTTTAAAATATTAGTCACACAGTGATGAATATTGGTATGTACACTTTATGTAATGCTTCCTTGAGAAGTGGTGCCACATACTTTGAAGGAATTGGTATTTTCAGTGGATATCCAAATGTCTCATCCACCAGGCATTCAAAAAAGCTGAGGCTGTTTTTGCTTACCTCAGCTTTTAATTTATTTCAGAGAGTTTGCAATTCTCTGCAGCTGTGCTAAGAAAACTCACAACTCCCCTTCCTAGGTAGGAACTATTACTAGCAGAAAGCTTCAGAATCAAGTGTGTGCTGTTTGCTTCCTTAGTGATTACCACAACTCCATTTTTAGCTACTAGTTCAGAAAAAGGATTACAATCCCACCTGAGAGGTACAAAACCAACACAGTGATAGAGTTTTAACACTCAAGTGACAGCAAAAGGTGTATGATTTTCTGGGGTTTTTTTGTGTGTGTGTTGTGGTTTTTTTTTAACACAGTGTAATGTTGCAAAAGCTTAGGAAGAGAATCCAGATCAGACTGAAATTTTCCATTCAAATACAGGCTGGCTGTTTGACAAGCTAGGCCATTAAACACTCAATTATTTAGTAACATGTAGAGAGAAAAACAGTTTTACTTTCAGGAAAACCCCTGTAATTAAACTTGTAACTAACATACTTGACTTACATTACCTGAAAGCTTGACTCACTCTCTACAAGCTGCCTATAAAAGGTGAGTCAGTTTGTTCTAAATATCTGTAAAATTGATTTGTGACACCTCTTCAGTGTGCCCAATCTTATCTTTTAGCAGAAAGATATACCTTCAGTCTAAGAAAGTCAGATCACAAGAAGACTCTGTATCTTAGGTTCCCTGGTATGTTCTCAGTTTTTAAACTATTGTAATTTGGTTCTGTGATAGTAAAAATAACCAAAGAGATTACAGGGTTAACAGGACATTATGTCTTACACAATAGACATGTTCCTGAGGTCTTAATCTAAACAGTCACTCTAAAATTATATTTCTAAATACTTCTGTCTAGCCAATAACTATACCTAAATTACTTACATAACAGGTGTTGAGTATCATATTTAGTAAATAGCCATATGAATTGCTTATATTTATATTGGTATCAAAAACCTTATATTGCTTTGGTATCCAGAGATTAGCAAAGGAAGAACAATATGAATTTGCTTTGCCTCTTATTGTTGCTCAGGCACTTAACATTTGAAGATACATTAATTGTGTCATTAGCACCTTTTGAAATTTCTTACACAAACTCAGATTTCATCTAGAGATAAAATGATAAGGATGAGAAAGCTTAATACAAAAATGTCCATATGTGTGTCTCTGATAACTTCCATTATTTTTGTTGGCACTTGAAAAATAATGAAGCTGTGGTGTGACTCAAAGACCAAATATTTAAAATAATCTAGCTCTGTAACTTTGTGACTTCAACTCCCTGTCAGTATTTGAACTAAAAACAAGCAAACAAACAACAAAGTGAGAGATACAAAGGACACTAGAAACTTCTTAAAACTGCTCAATTTTGAAAATTGTTTGGAGTTTTGATTCAAGTTTCCATATTTTCCATATTTTACAGCACTTACCTTCTGCTTTGGAATTTGCTTAAACTAGAGGCATTGAAAGCAAATACAATCCTAAACCTGTGTAATCTGATAAAATGGATGATCAAGCCAACAGTTTAGCCAGTTTACAGATAATTTGGCCTACCTTAGCCTGCTGCTGCTGAGAGCATCTTTTTTTTTTCTCTGTGAAGTTCAAGGAAGATGCTTTTTTGCTTGACAGACACTGCAATCCATAATCCCACTCCTAGCTTTCCATGCAATTATGACTTCTCTTAAATTCACATGTAAATCCAAGTTTTGCATAAACTTCTGGAGTCATTATTTGCATTTGTGATTTTGGGGTCCAAACATTTAGTGGTTTCTTGATAATTTGCTACTGCAGAGAGAAAGTAAGCAGGTACAAAGGAGAGATTTCTTTAAAAATATTGTGTTTGTATGTTCAATCCTGCTTGTACAGGAGCCAAGGGATGATCTGGTGTCTCAAGGTCCTTTATACCAAGCATTCTTTCTCCAGATTTATGGAAGAGTCATGCTTGGATACTTCTGAGTTCTCACAGAGCACCCCCACGTCAAGACAGATCTCCATTTGTTGTTCAGATTTCTTAAGGGAGTTAATTCATCTATATAATGTCAATCAGTAGGATGAGAAACAGAAACCTGTAATTTTTGCCTTGTTAAAAAAATTTTGTCATTCACTTCTGTTTTTCTGCAAGAGGAAGGATGTAATTATTGTGGATGTTTATTGAAGAAGTGGGAAAAAATACATCCCCATTTCCATAATTCTCTCCAATGATAATTTATTCTGAAGTGTTGACATTTTTATCAAACCTAGGCTTTTATTTGATGTCTTTTGAAGCTGGTAGACTTTATGATTGCTTAAGGTCTGTTGTTGTGGTGCAGTATTTTATTATAACTGAAAAGGTTTTTGCATGTCGTGGATTCTAAGTCTTTGCACTCACCAAGCTAATGAGTAAAAGATAAGTATAAACACTACAATGATCGGAGGTGCAAAAACTAATCTCTTGTATTTGGCATCATCTTTGGCAGGACTTTATACCTGTACAGAAAGAAAGGCAAGGATATCAAATCATGGTACATTAAAGGTCTGTGCAGAATTAACTGCCATGGGTCTCCTATGTATCATTAGGAGCAAGGTGACTCAGCTTTATTTTTCTGCAGTACTGCCAAATAAGGCATTAAAAGGCTTTGTAACTCAGCTTCTGTTTTACAAAAGACATACATGATAAGCCATGAGATTCAGAGTTTTAAGTTCCTACATTTACCGTTGCTTTTACTTAGTACTTGTTAAAATATTTACTGTCATAGCTGTGTTGAAACCTTCGGGCTGCTCCCTGTGGCAATTGGACACAAGAGAAGAGGTAAGAGCCTAGATTTTGCACTCTTAGCAAGAAATTCTGATTTATAAGATCAAACTCACACAAGCTCTGAAAGCCTATTGAACTGATGTTTACAAAGTGGAAACTGATCTTTCTAAATCAAGACAGATAAAAAAACCCTCAGTCCCCCAGTCTAGAGAAGACTGCCCTCTGGACTTGTGAGTAGGCCTTGCACACAGAAGCCACATAATCCACTGGGACAGACAAAGAGGATCAACCCTGGCACTTATTGAGGCCTAAGCCTGTCTTAGGCCACCAGAGAAAAGAGCCATAGAATCGCAGAATCACAGAATGTTGAAGGGGTTTGAAGAGACTAGAAAGATCATCTAGTTCCACCTCTCCTACATGAGAAAGGACACCTCCCATTAGACCAGATTGCTCAAAATCCATCCAACCTGCTCCTGAATACTTCCAGGGATAGGCCATCCATGACTTCTCTGGCAACCTCTTTCACTGTGTTACCATCCTCATAGTGAAGAATTTCCTCCTGGTAAAAAGTCCCTCCCCAGCTTTTTTGTAGGCCCCCTCCAGGTACTGGAAAGCTGCTTTAAGGTCAACCCAGAGCCTTCTGCAAACTGAACAACCCCAATTCCCTCAGCCTGTCTTGATAGGAGGAGTACTCCAGCCCTCTGATCATCTTTGTGGCCCTGCTCTGGACTCGCTCCAGGAGATCCATGTCCTTCTTGTGTCTGGGGCTGCAGAACTCAACACAGCAGAGACAAAAAAGAACATAATCCTCTGTTGCTACATGTATGCTGACCCCAGAAGGTGTACTTGCAGGTAGAGCTTGAGCAGAAGGTGGGCAACTAGTTATACCAGTTCCACCTCCTAGAGTGGGGCTTCTGAGCATCCTTAAGAACAGATATTTAGAGTCCTAGGTTTTGCAAGTACAGATCTTTTGGAGTCAACAGACTCCATTTGGATGGCACCTGACAAGAGGTCTGAGTGTGGAAATGGGTGGAATTGAATATTTACATTCTTTTCCCTTATCTTCAGTGGCTGAAATTTCTGAAATGTTGGATTTTAAATTTGCAAGCTATGTAAAGCTCAAAATTTGTTTTGCAACAACACATCATCACCTGTGTCATGATGGTCTAACCCCATTCATATTCCTTATTAGTAGATGAACAATCCAGCACTTTGTGAATTTGTCTTTTAAAGACCTGGCTATTTTTAAATTCATGCAAGGAGGAAGCATCTCTTAAACATGTTATTCTTAAAACTTCAGAATAAGAAATGGAGCAGTATTAAACTGATCTAATAGTCTGGGTTTTTTGTCATTTATCAAACATTTCAAATACTAATGCCACGCTCTGATAGATTAACAGGTTGAGAGTATTAAGTCTCTGAAGTAAGAAGATCTGTCAATTCAATCAGTATTCTCAAATATTGGTTTGACACTCGTATTACTAAGTGCTAGAAACTATATGAGGATCTAAATGAATATAATGAATGGAAGTATTAAAGGCCAGGTTGGGTGGGGCTTTGAGCAACCTGGTCTAGTGGAAGGTGTCCCTAGCTATGCAGGGGGTTGGATCTAGATGATCTTAAAGGCCTCTTCCAACCCAACCCATTTTATGATTATGTGAATAAGCATCACTCATTCACTTTTGTCTAAGACCAGACTCACTTCCCTTCTTACAATTCTGTTTCTCTTAGACACAAAATGGTGAGTTGAGAGGAAAAAGTGTTGGCTCAACAGGGTAGAAAGATGGAATACTTGGAACTTTCATTATCCTGGCATGTCATTATTTGGAAGGTGTCCAACATACTTGTGTTTTAATCCAGCTGGCATGTAACATACTCCTGCCATAGTCAAGACCTCAAAAGGTTTATTGAGTAAGTGTATAAAGTTTTCTTGCATCAGGCACACAGTAATTTTTTTTTTTTATTTTTATTTTTTTTATTAGTTCTTATGACAGGACTACTGTGTCACAAAAATGTTTTATTTTTCCAGTTTTGTTCCTTTTTACTTGATTCTCATTCAGATAAATGTCAATCCTTAAGGAGAATAATAAACCTTGAGGTTATGTGTATGCATATTGTAATAATTTTTTTAAGCTTTCTGTATGTTAGCTTTGGTTGAGATGAGATAACAGATTAAGAAAAAAAATAAGATTGATCACAGGTATAAATTTTAATCTACACTAAAATCAATTTCATACAACCACAACAACTAAGCTAAAATCTATAACAGCTTTATTGAATAAAAATGTATACTTTAAATCAAAATTATTGGCAATCTATTAATGTATTATATTAAATATTGAATAATATACAGAGTGATCCTTTCATAATTATGAGCAGGTCACTGCCCTGCTCTTTAGGCTATAAAATTATGCTACTATCTTCTCGTTGTGACATTATGAATATTCAATTATTTTCTGCTCAATATCGCACCTTCCTTTGCTGGTTTCTTAGGACCTCAGAATTCTTAGTCTCTCACAGCATTCTTCTGGAGAAACTGATTACATATAGCCCAGACTGGTGTACACTTTGTTGGGTAAAAAAACTGTCTTGATGGTTGGGCCCAAAAAGTTGTGGTGAATGGAGTTAAATCCAGTTGGCAGCCAGTCACAAATGGTGTTCCCCAGGGCTCAGCGTAGAGGAACATCAGTTCTGTTTAATATCTTTACAAGTGAACTAGATGAGGGTATTGAGTGCATCCTCCTTAAATTTGCAGAGGACACTAAGTAGGGTGTGATTGTTGATCTGCCTGAGAGTAGGAAGAGAGATCTAGACAGGCTGGATCAATGGGCTGAGGCCACTTTTATGAGATTCAACAGGCGAAGTGTTGGGACCTGCACTTGGGTCACCGCAACACCAGGCCATGCTTGCAGCAGAGTGGCTGTAAAGCTGTCCAGAGTAAAAGGACCTGGGGATGCTGATCAACATTCAGAAATAGTGTAGCCAGCAGGAGAAGGGAAGTGATTGTTTGCCTGTAACTTGGCACTGGTGAGGCTGTTCCTTGAATACTGTGTTCAGTTTTGGGTTCATCACTATAAGAAGGACATTAGGTGCTGGAGCATGTCCACTGAAGGGCAACAAAAGGTCTGGAGCACAACTCTTATAAGGAGCATCTGAGGGAACCGCGATAGTTTCGTCTGCAGAAAAAGAGGCTGAGTGGACACCGTATTGCTCTCTACACCCACCCGACAGGAAGTTGTAGCAAAGTGGGAGTTGGTCTCTGTTCCCTAGTAACAAAGAACTGGACAAGTTGTACCACAGGAGGCTTAGATTAGGTATTAGAAGAAACTTCTTCAATGAAAGGGTAATTAAACACTGGAGCAGGCTGCCCAGGAATGTGATTGAATCACCATCCCTGGAGTTACTTAAAAGACAGATAGATGTGGTGCTTAGAGACATGTTTAGTGGTGGACTTGGCAGTGCTACGTTTGTGGCTGGATTTAGTGATTTTAAAGGTCTTTTCCAGCCAGAATGATTCTGTGATTCTGTGACATTTCCATGGAAAGAAAAAGATGTATATCTGAATTTAGTCAGGAATATTTTATGGTCTTCAACATCTTGAGTGAATTACATTATAACTCATAACTAAAATGTTGAACAGCTCACAATGTCTAGCAACGTTTTAAATCCCACTAGTCCTGCATTGCTATTGGAAAGATAGACACAACTGCATACATTCTCAAGTGGTTCTGCAGAGCTCCTATTAGTTATTCCTATGGGATACAGTCCTGTCCTTACTCTTGGTTATCTCTAAGCTGTTCTTCTGGAAGCATGGTTATGTGCTTTTCCCCTGTCAGATATAGAAGAGCCACCTTGCAAGTCACAGTGACTTCTGATCTCCCTTCCACACGTTGTGTACCTTGGAGTTGCTGTCACACTGCTCAAACTTCTGTTTCTTTGCATTCCTCTCAGGAGTCAGACATATGTTTCAGAGCACTGTTGACTAGGTCTGTTTTGTCAAAGGGAGAAAGATAGAAGCTGAGGATAAGCAACCATACCAGAATAATTTCCTGACCTGTGCTTTGCACACAAGCCATATCAAACAGTATTCAGATAAGAAGAGATCAGAAAAATCTTTGCAATCTGTCTTGGTGAAGCAAAGTTGACTTAAAGTCTGTAGAGGTGAAAACCCATTAAGATATGAAAATACATTCTAGAGCTGTCATGCACAGATCAAGTTTCAGTTTTGCTGTACATTATCAAAAGATCTTCAGAGAACATCTGTTTTTGCACATTTTTCTGACATCGTAATATTAACTAGACACTGCAGTGTTGGACATACCTGGAAATTTCTGATACGATACTAATGTCTGAGGAGACTTACATCTGCATCTTTGTGGAGAATTCTTTAATCAAGAATGTCAGAGCCACAAAATCCCATACAAAACTAGACCCATTTAAGCTAGGGATTTGAGAATATAACAGCTGTAAACTCTTTCAAAACCCAGCACGAGAATAATTTACTCAATCAATTGAAAGACTTGGCTTTCTACACCTGCCCTGGAAGGACAAACTGGGTTTAAGTACACTCATGCAAAAAGATAGTTTTAATGAAAGAGGCTTCTCATATCTCTGAGTGAACGAAAGTATTTTCATGTATGTAATTCTTGTGGAAGAGTTTAGATTTTTAATTCTTATTTGAAAGAAGTGCAGCCTGGAGCAAATAGCTGAATTTATAGAGACAAGTAACGACGAAAACTAAGTCCCTCCCAGTTTAGCAAATGATTTGCTGAGGACCAGCCTCACAAATGCTTACCTATATTTAATAGGGAATATGGTCACTGAATTCAAACCAGTGGTTTCCACAGCAGATTAAGGAGCCTTCCATTAATTTCTGCCATTCTGAGGTTAAATAATTTTTGCAGAGTTCCTCATCAGCTTCCACTTAATACTCAAACAATCTTTTGTTTAGATAAAACCTTGTTTTTTATGTCTCAGACAGCTATATCACCAAACATTGTACTAGCAGAAATGAGTTTATTAAGGAGATTTATACAGATTATTAAAAATTGGAACTATTAAAATTAAAACATGTTAAAAAGAGTATTGAAAGCATTAGTAGGGGTTTTGTAGTAATACTTAAGTAGCCGTATCATGCCATAAATGCCGGCTGAATAAATCTTTTTTAATTCTCAAATAACAAGACAAAGTCTTTTACGTTCAAAATTCACAGGTTATCCATTTCCTCAGGTTAAAATATTTTAAACAGTTTTATGTAAAATATCTATGGTAGTTGGATTAAACTTCAACAAACTGAATATATTCCTTGCATTCTGTATTACCAGCACATATATTTCAATAAACAAGGAATGCACCCTCTTGTCGCAAAACCGTGGGTTCCAACAACTCCAGCTTTCCTAAATCACACTTAGAATAGTTGAAACCATCTCATTTGCACAAAAGAGCAGTGGAAAAATAATTTAAGAGTGCATTTGGTTTTACATATGTTTGCAATAAACCCGTTGTTTTAAATTACTTAATTAGAACAGTTTGTCATACTTACTGGAAACTAGCAAAATGGTATTGTTAGAATGCCAGAAGTTAGAGAGGGCTTGAATGGACTAAGAGTGGAAGGAAGAGAGCAAGTGTTTCAAAATTCCTGAAAAGTTTAATAGTTCCAGAAAAAAAAACCACAACCATCCACTCTAGTGACACATCCCTGTGTGTGAACACATATGTGTTTTCTTAAGGGGAGAATTGCAAGTTTGGTTTCTGAAATGTATTTCATCCTCTGTAAACTTAAATTACTAAAACTGCTTTAAGCTATGCTACATATCTTACAGTGGCACCACAACAGAACTAAGAACAAAGGAGAAACACACAGCCACTGCCTTGGCTCCATGGGATTTTGCACTTGGAGTTTTTGTTACAAACAGTGCTCCCCAGAAGTCCTTCTGACACCCTATGTAAAAAAGGTTAATGGAAACATCATGGCATAACACCCATCAGTAGTTACACTCAGCAAAATTTTCTGGAATTCAAATGAAAATAATTTACTGTGACTTCTGCTGATGTCCCCTGAGCAGGTTTCTCTTTTCATCTCTGTTTGAATCCAGACTCTGAACTGCAGGCTAGCTACACTCAGGTTCCTCATTAGCCATCAGCTCACCCAGCAAAGAATTCTAAAAGCTTGCCAGATAAAATTTTCTTTCTGCACAAGTTCAGTAATCTTTATTCAAATGGTTCATCTCTCATGTTCCTGTCTCAGGTGACTTTCCATAGTATCAGCATTAATTTGGCTACACCATAAAGTTCAGCTTATTTATGTGACTCATTTAGCTTTACACATTTTCTTACAGCTGTCCCTCCTCTTTAATGGTAAAACTAGAATATTAATATTATTTGACCCAAGTTATGAACAGGAAAAATACGTTCACACGTTCCTTGGTCCTACACAAACTGGAGGATATCTTTCACTAGCTAATTTGCCAGTACTTGCAGATGCTACCTTCCCAGACTGTTATTACTGTCTTCTGTCAAGGTTAATGCCTTCAAACCCATTGTCACATCATGTACAAAAGGGGGTTTTTGTTGTTGTTTTACAGTGCGTTGTGTTCCTCAGAAATCTAATACTATGAGCATAATATGAAAAATAAATCACACTAATGAACAGGACTCCAAATAATGGATGTACCTCAAAGCATTTGAAACATCAAGGAATAATACACAGTAACATATATTTCTGAGCCAGGTTTAAAAGATAGTTAGGCATTTAAAAAACAAATTGATGTCTCAAGAGATAGTAATATACATTCAGAAAACTAATTAACATTACAGGAAATAAAAGTCAGAGGTGTTAAGTAGAGAACTTTTAGAATCTCAGTCAATACTTGAATACTAGAGATGAATGAAAGATGGGAATTTTTTTCCCACTGGAAATATCCTTTTAAAGAAGTACCCTGCAACTCAAGAGAATTCAAAGCTATTAATTTCTTTCTTGTTTTCTTGTACGCTTCCTTTAGTATCAGAAATCCAAAACAGATTCTGTCCCTTTACCCCTTCCAATTTTACTATCTTTGAATTAAGTTCAAAATTTGCTTGTCTTAAAACCTCTTCTGTGTCACACCAATTAGTCAGGTAGGCTTACTGAGAGCTTCAAGAAAGCAAAGACTTGATAATTACTAAGAATAAAATTATCCATGCTTCCCTACCAGGCACATTTTTGCTGCTTCATCTGTAAATTGGGGAAAAAAATAATTTTAAAAAAATTAATCTTTCATGTAACAGGCTAGAAATTGACATAAAAGTCAAAATAAATAAAAGTTGTTTCTCTTATGCCTCAACGGTGGAGAATTTAATGATTTGGGACTTTAAATTGCTTAATTTTATCCTGTGACTTGGAGTTTTCTGGGTTTTATATATCATAAAATTGATAAATGTAATTCTTGTTTTGATTTATTTTTCCATGAATGTAAAAATACAGAATAGTATACAAAAGTAAACAATCTAGAGTCACAGGAACCATTGTCATGTGTAAAATTCACACATTTGAAATGAAACAGAGAAAAAATAAATGAGGAAAAGAACAGCCAATATCAACATCAGTACTCTTTTATCACCCCCCCCCCCGGGCCCCCCCCCCCCCCCCCCATTTTTTTTATTTCTTTTTGCGAGAATCTGAAGTTTTTATGATCCTTTCTGCCATAGATACTGTATTAAAAAAAAAAAAAAATTGAACTTTTTTGCATAGTCTCCAGAATCAGCAGTGAGTTTGATTCACAGATGGAGTGAAATAGAGAGCTCTTGTGTCTGTCTTACTTGCATATGTCTTTGCTCAAGCAGAAATTAGAGTTATCAAGTCTGTAGAATGTTTTTTTTCCCATCAGTACAGTCTTTAGAATTAAACGTTTCTGTGCCGAGGACAGACTCTTTGTTATACTGTTCTTTCCTTTCTTCCCTGTAGTCTAAATTCCATTTAAAAAATCCTTCTGAAGCTAGAAGGTTACTTTGATTTTTATAGCCTCTGGACAGAAAATATATTACATTAGAATTTAAGCAATGGGAGCACTGGTAAGATTAAATATAATGTAAAAGGAAGACACTCTGGAGAAAAACACTTAAAACACAAAAACAAAACAAAAAAACCCCAAACCTACCAGCAAAATTTTTAGGATAAAGTGCGAATTCTTGCATTCTTAAAAACAACTGTGCTTTCAATAGAATACCATCTTTTTGTCTGTAAGGAAACTATGTGACTCTTAATTAAGTATTTATTTCTCCATTTTTGCTTTGAAATAAAAAACACACAACTCCTGTTCAATTGCTGGATAGGGAAAACACAAATAGCAACACTAAGAGAAGAGGTGATGTCAAATGGAAATCAGCCGTCATTTATCTTTGAGCCTTAGTAGTAGGAAATTTATAGAATGAGGAAGAAAAATAAAGTCATTTATGTGACAGCAGGTTGTATAATACGTCTGCCATTGTTATTTTTCTTAACACATATACCCATATTGCTGCAAGTGGAGTTGGTTGAAAAGATTAACTTTTATGAGGAAGTATTTATACTCATCTCACTGTGTATTAGAAACTTGTGAATCTTTGGCAGGTTGCTAATGATTACTCAGCAAGTAGTCTGGTAGAATTAGTGAAAAAGTATAGTAGTAAGGGTTATTTGTACAGCTAGAGAATAAACTGGCTATTCTATTGTCCCAGAATCATGTGTGCATATTTACTAGGCTGGGGAAATTTTAATCTTTCAAGTAAAAAGTATCAGACTTAGATGCTGACCTAAGAGGCAGTATATTAACATGCTGTCTTTGCACATAAGCTAGGTAAGCTTCAGCAGGGTAATAAATGCCAGGTCAATGAAATAAAGAGGAGGCTTCACTGATCTGAAGGATGATGGTCCTTTTCCTTGTGAATATGCTGCTTTTGAGATGCAGGTTTGTTAAAAGGAGTAGAAAACATGATGTGGTACTAACACTCCCAATGTCTGCTTAGCTGACTAATAAATAAGATCAATAAATAGAAACTTTTCTGATTTTGATGGAGATGTCATATGGAAATGCTTAAATATGTTGATAAATTTTATCCACCTCAAATACAAAAGAAAATTTTAGAGTTGTTATACAACAACATGTTGACCCAATAATCAGACAGCCTGTTGTTTCATTATTGCATGGCATTAGACTTGTTGAAATATACATTGGAAAAGAAATTTTGTTTATATTGTTTGAGGTGGATTTATTTATTTATTTATTTATTTAGGGGGAAAAAAAAATACCACAATGTTGAAATTGCAAAAACAGGCCACGGGACTGGATTTTGATATATTTTCCAAATGGCATCTGAATTATCTCTTTTTCTTTTTCTTTTTCTTTTTTCCTTCTTGTAGAATATTTGAGTATACCATTGGCTACTAGCTAGGATGCTCTGCTCATCTAAGAGAGTGCTTAGGCACCTGTTGCTGAAATGGATGATAAGCTGCAAGTTACTTCTGACTGATCATAGAAAGAGAACAGGTAAATTCATTCTGATCATCTGTGGTGATCTAAAAAACAACTTAGCATCTTAGTAAAACAATAGACAAGGTACCAAATACATTTTAGGTCAAATAAGTATTCTGCAGATGAGCCAAGACCTTATAGTAGCCATGTAATAGTAGTCTACTTGTTCTTGTATAGTTTTTGATAACTACTTTTTTTTCCAGATAGAACGAGAAAAAAATTTGAGGATAGATATGGAGTAAAGATATTTTGAACAAACAGATACAGCTACTCAGCTGTAGAGGAAAAAATCCATTTGAAGCAGAATGAAATTAAAAATATTTTTTTGAAGCTTCCAGAGTTCATTGACTTCTTTCCACATATTAACAGAAAGCAGAAAAAAACCCAAAATCAACCAACCAATCAAACAAAACTAAAAATACCAAAACAAAACATCAAAATGTAGAAGTAAAACAGATTTTGTTTTCTTATGTAAGAATTTAAAAAATGCTTTTTATACAATTTTCAAATCAAGCAATATTTTACAGGACACTGTACCTGCCACCGAGGCTAGTGACATGTTGCATTTAAACATAATAAAAAAGGTAATTACGTTATCACCCAGTGATACTTTTTTGGATGCTTATGCAAGGAAGTAACCAGACTTCTCCAAAGAAAACTTCTTGAAAGAAACTTCACCTCTGATTCTTTATTTAGCTTGTGTTTTCTGCCTCTCTGGATAGGAAATTTTAGCCTTCAAAGCCCATGGCTTGGAAAGTGCTATGGAAATAAGAAATATTACAGCTCTGACATGTTAAAAAAAAAGATTTATCAGGGTTATTATTCAGATTCAGCACCTGTTGTAATCAGTTTTTATGATATATTTCAATTATATGATTGATTTTTTGCAAGCAGCACCATGTAGCTTTTTTTTTTGCTTTTATTTTTAATGGATTTGGCAAAACTAACAAAGATTTACAGGGTAAAGATGTTATCCCAGTCAATAAGCTGATTAAGATTTTATGTAAACTGCACCACTTTTTAAGAAGGCATCTGGCACTGTCTTCCAGAAAACATCAGAAGATCTCCTGTGAATTATTCTATTTTCTGGTGGAAAATGCTGAAACTGATGTTTTTGACAGAAACAACACCAAATCACATTTTGGAGAAAAAATGAGTTGAGACTATTTTCCTGATATGACGTGAAGTTACTGCCAAATGGTTAGCAACGATTAGCAATTGGACCATCTAGGACAGAGGAGTTCCCTTACTTTCCCTAAAATATATTATTTTGGGGATAGTCAGATTACCCATAAGAGAAGGCTGGTAAAGACAAAGAGATGATGAAAGGCATTGTGATTGTTTCCTCAGGTTAGACATGCAATTTGTCTTCACATCTCAGTGAAAATACCAAAAGAAAAGCAAAGATATAATAACTCAGCTGTCAATGACAAATATTTCCAGTTCAGTTACATTGATATGAATTGGAACTGGGAACACACTGTGCTATGTCCTGTGGGTGAAACCATGTAGTGACATTATCAAAGTTCTTGCACTTCAAGACTCAAGAGAGATATCTTTCCGCACAAAGATGGACTGCTTAAGATAACTATTTCTAAGGTATTCTGAATATATCCTGCCTTAATTTAAGTATTTCTGTGCAAATGTTATATTTACAGTAGCACAATTTGTATTCATCCCAGACATAACAGACTTGAACATAAGAAATGGGGGAATCAGAGACATAGAAACCTGGGTGTATTTATAAATATATTCATTAGCAATAGAATTACAGTGGTTTGCTTAATTAGCAACTACTATTAAATGGAACAAATTAGTTTCATTTGATCTCTGGCAGAAACCACAGGAATCCATCTAATATGAAATCCACTTTATTAATAGAATCATAGAATGCCAGGTTGGAAGGGACCTCAAGGATCATCTGGTCCAACCTTTCTAGGTAATACTAGAGTTCATATGAGATGGCTCAGCACCCTGTCAACCTGACACATCTCCAATGTGGGGCAATCTACCACTTTCTTGGGGAGACTATTCCAATATTTGACTGCCCTCATGGTGAAAAATTTACCTTATATCCAACTGAAATTCCCCCAGGAGCAATTTCTGTCCACTACCCCTTGTCTTTCCCATGTGACTCCTTGTAAATAGGGAGTCTCCATCTTCTTGGTAGCCACTCTTAAAGCATTGGAACATTGTAATAAGGTCTCCTCAAAGCCTTATTTTCTCAAAGCTGAACAAACCCAGTTTTCTCAGCTTCTCCTAATATGGCAGGTTCACCAGTCCCCTGATCACCCTTGTGGCCCTTCTCTGGATCCTCTCCAGCCTTTCCACATCCTTTTTGTAGACTGGGGACCAGAACTGAATGCAATACTCCAGGTGTGGTCTAACAAGCACTGAGCAGAGCAGGATGATGACTTCTTTATCTCTGCTGGTGATACCTTTGTTGACACAACCCAACATCCTGTTGGCTTTCTCTGCTGCTGCAGCACACTACTCACTCATGTTGAGCCTGTTATCCACCAAGGCCCCCAGGTCCTTTTCCACAGTACTGCTCTCCAGCCAGGTGGATCCCAGTCTGAACTGTGCTCCTGGGTTATGTGCAAGACCTTACACTTCTCCCTATTGAACTTCATAAGTTTCCTGCTAGCCCACTCCTCCAGTGCGTCTGGGTCATCCTGGAGTGTGGCCTTCCCTTCTGGAGGGTCAACTTCTCTACTCATCTTGGTGTTATCAGCAAACTTTATCAAGGTGCTCTTGATCCCAACATCCAGGTCACTTATGAAGATATTAAACAGTGTTGGGCCCAATATCAATCCCTGGGGGATCCCACTTGTGACCGGTTGGCAGTTTGAGGCGAAGCTATTTACTATCACCCTCTAGCTACAGTCCGTCAGGCAGTTCCCCACCCATCATACAGACCACTTGTCAAGGCCATAATGACCCAGTTTCTCCAGGAGGAGGCTGTGGGGGACCATATCAAAATCCTTGAAGTCCAGGTAGATGATGTTCACCACTCACCACGTGTCAACTGAGCAGGTTACTTTGTCATAGAAGGTGATCAGGTTTGTCAAGCACAATTTGGCCCTGGTAAATCCATGTCGGCTTTTCCCAATCACATACTTCAATTGACCTGTGACAGTTCTCAGGAAGATTTGCTCCATGACCTTTCCAGGAACTGAAGTGAGGCTAATGGGTCTGTAATTACCTGTGTCCTCCTTTGAACCGTTCTTATAGATGGGGGTCACATTAAGATTCCTCCAGTCTTCAGGGACATCTCCCAGTCTCCATGACATCTCTAAGATTATGGAGAGCAGCTTTGCAATGACATCAACTAGCTTTCTCAGCACCCTAGGGTGGATGGCATCTGGACCCATTGATTTGTACATGTCAAACTCCTGTAATAGTTCACATACCAACTCTTCCTTCACTGATGGTGGGTCGGTGTCTGCATCAACCTGGACTTTTGTTCCTATGGCTTGGGACCCAAAAGCACTGGTAAAGACAGAGGTGAAGAAGGTTTTGAGGAGTTCTGCTGTTTCAGTTTTTTGGTGACTACTTCCCCTCTCCTGTTCAATAGTAGGCCAGTATTATTCCTCTGTTCCTGCTTGTGGTCAACGTGTCTGAAGAACCCTTTCTTCACATTTTTCACATCTTGGGCCAATTTTTAGCTCATGCTGACCTTTTGCTTTCCTAACTGCATCTCTGCATGCCCTGGCAATGCCTTTGTAATTTTTAACCAGTAATGTTCCGCTTTTCCACCTCTGATACATTTTCCTTCTGGTTATGATGAGAACCAGAAGCTCACAGTTAAGCCAAGGGGGTCTCAGCCTACTTCTCTTGCCTTTAGAGGGAACAAATCAGTTTTGAATATCTAGGAGAGTGGTTTTCAAAAACTCCCAGCACTCACTAGCTCCTTTACCCTCCATGGAAATTTCTTACAGGATCCCTTCCAACAGAGCCCTGAGCGAGCTAAAGTTAGCTCTTCTAAAATCTAAAACATTTGTAGTGGAATTAAGTTCCATTGTGCTCAGAAGCATCCCAAACTCCACAATATTGTGGTCACTGGAGCCAACTCTGTCACTAACTGAGATATTACAGAGCAGGTTTTCTTGGTTAGTGAGTAGGAAGTCCAGCAGCGCCCTATTCCTGGTGGGCTCAGCCGACATTTGTGTGAGGAAGCAGTCTTTT
Organism: Chaetura pelagica; assembly: GCF_000747805.2. Classification (NCBI taxonomy): domain Eukaryota; kingdom Metazoa; phylum Chordata; class Aves; order Apodiformes; family Apodidae; genus Chaetura; species Chaetura pelagica. The sequence continues at coordinate 2,125,282 of NW_009954101.1, read as the reverse complement.
ACACATTCCAGAAACTTGACTGTTGTCAGGTGAGCTTCAGTGTTGTTCTTCCAGCAAATGTCTGGGTAGTTCAAATGTCTTATAAGGACCAGGTTTTGTTGACCCAAAGCTTGCCTGAGCAACCCAAGTATTGCTTTGTTAGTCATGTCACCCAGGTAGGGAAAAGAGAGAGAATAAGGAGAGACTTTGCAGATTGAAAACTAAACTAGACAGCTTTAATTAAACACTAATGATAGAAGAAATATGTACAAATATATTCAAGTATGTGCAGGAATGTGCAAAACCCGTATTGCTTCCCCCAACCCCCAGCAACTCCCACAGCATGTCCTGAACTGCGAGCAGTCCTGAAATGGCCTGGAGCTGCTGGAGAGAGCAGCAGAGCAGACAGGAGCTGAGGCCAGAGTGATGAGGGTCAGGAGTGCATGGTCATGAATGGGGATCAATGGTTATGGGTAGATGGAGTCCTCCCCAGATGCCAGCCATGGATAGAAGAGAAGGAAAAAGGAGGGCTTGACTTCTGTGACTCCTGAATTTATACTGAGATCTATGTAGGTATTTGGATGGAATACTTTGGTTTGCTGAATTTACTGTCTGTCTAGTCTGCTCCTCCCTAAGGGAAAGTTGCAGATATGACGGATCTGATTTAACAAGCAGAGCAAAATGTCCTTGATATCTTGGCACTGACGATAAACATTCAGGCATTATCAGTCCACTAGCTGGAAAACTTGTGTGTGGCTTAGAAGAGAGTTCACTGAAGAAAAAAAAGAAAAAACAGTTAAAAGAAAATTGGCTTCGTCCTGGCTCAAACCAGGACATCTGCATAGAATTACACATGACAAGATAACTACCTTAGTCCTTTCAATATCGAAAACTTGGTCAGCTGCAAGGATATTTGGCCGGTAAACATACTCCTGTTTCCATAAAAATGCCAAGAATTCACTGGGTTTTTACAAAGCACAATATAATGTCTCTCAGATGCATGTGATCTCAAAGGTGCATGTAAAAGGTATGCACATTGGCATCATTGATCATGGGAGACAATAAATAAACAAAAATATCAACTTCAATTTTATGGGATCTGACAGTGAACAATTTAGGAATAAGCAACCATTTCCATCATATTAGGAGAGTGTGCAGAATATACTGCAATAGTCATACTGGAAAAACTTCAAAACTGAAAACATGGGCTAATTAAATCTAGTAAATACAGGCTGGAAAAGTGCATAATTTCTGAATAGCAAGGTATTCAGAATTGGAGCAGTGTCCCTCAGAAAGTGTCTTTAACTGCTGGAGTGTATAACATTTCTGGAGTACACTCTGTAGGCACAAAATTGTTATAAAATTTTTTTTAATATACTATTTAATCAAAAGGGGAAGTGGTACTCAGGTAGGACAAGTTGTCTGCAACATTAGTTTTGCCAGAAGTCCTCACACATATCACAACACTTTTACTAAGCGCAGTATCACCAAATCACATGCTCAAAATGAGATTTTTGTTATACTCTGCTTTAGGAAATCTCTTTGTGTACATGCAATTATTTAGAAAGTACTTGGCAAATAAATGACACCAAGAAACATGTATTTTCATTCCCTGATTTTGCAAGATCAGCAAAATGTCATGCTGTACCGAGAGTGGTTTCTACTGCTGCTCAAGTGTAAGACCATTTGCCACAAATTGTCTACACTCCTCTCTGATGCAATTTTCCAAGGCAAGCACATATGACAAACACTGAGCAAAGAGAGTCCACTAGTATCTGATTCAGAGGCTTGGAATGGTTTTGTTGTATTTTTTGTTTGTTGTTTGTGGGTTTTTTTCAATAAAAATTCTATTGCTTAGGGATTAATATTGCAAAATATTTTCCTTTGCATCCTTATTAGCCAATTCACTGACTGTATTGATCAAACAACCCTAATTTTAAATACATTGCTTTGTCCTCTCATTTGTAAAACAAATTGATACTAACAAATATGTGGGGCTTTTTGTCTCTTCTGCTGGATTTTCCATAGATATTTCACTAGTAATTTATTCTCTTTCTTGCCTCTTTTACTTTCCTTCTGCTTATGCTTTATCCAAATGAACATTTATAGGTGTGTCCTCGTTTGAGCCAGGATGAAGCCAGTTTTCTTTTAACTGTTTGTTTTTGGTTTTTTGTTTTTGTTTTTTTTCTAATTCAGTAAGCTATCTTTAATTAGCAGCACGTTTTCTAGCTGGTGGACTAATAATGCTGGAATGTTTACCTTACTGCTGAGATGCCAAGGTAACTTTGCTCCACTGGTGGAATCTGCAGCTTCAGATGCTATGGGAGCAAAAGAGTCATATCTGCAGCCCTTCCATAGGGAGGAGTGGACGAGATGGACAGTAAAATTGACCAAAGTATTCCATTCCATTCCTAACCCTCATGACTCTGCGCTCAGCTCCTGTCTGCTCTGCTCTCTCTGGCAGCTCTGGGACATTGTGGGACTGCTCACAGCTCAGGAGATGCCATGGGAGCTGTTGGGGGTGGGAGGAGGCAATAGGATTTTGCACATTCCTGAACATACCTGAACATTCCCATTACTTCTGGGGTTTTTGGTAGTTGTTTTGTTGTTGTTGTTGTTTGGTTTTGGTGGGGTTTGTTTTTGGTTTTGTTTTTTTTTCAATTTACCTGAGTACATCCTCACTGTTAGAGATCTATATTATCATATTTGTATCCATCATGATCATTTTGGTCATGACATTCAGTAGATGCTCTTGGAACTCAAATTAAATAAACTATTTTATATTATTTATTGACATTGGAAGAATTAAAAACTCTAATAATTTAAGAAACTGGACAATGTCTCTAAACAAATGACCCCAAAATAATGTATGTATTTCCCTTGGTAATTGTGAAATTAGTACAATGATAGCAACTTTTCCATTATCCTCAACTATGAGAATTTCAACAGATTCACTATAATTTTTTCCAGTTTTTAAATGTGGGGGTTTTTGTTTGCACTATTTTTCTTACAGTGCAATCTGTCCATGTATATCTACAGTTAAACATTACTTACAGAAATGGAAAAAAGGAAAATATTCAAGGGGACTTTTCATGATGGCAACATGCCTAGCCCATGTGTATCATATATACTTACTGCAAGTCTCAGCTTTGGAGTTAGTAGTGCTCTCTGATCCAGCAGGACAGCTAATTACCAGTGTCTGCTCACTACATCCATGTGTATGGAGTCAGAACATTGTCTTAGTTTTTAGCTTAGTAAATCTTTTAGGGCACCTATTTTACCAGTGTCAGGTTCTGAGGCTTAAAGCCTTAAATGTGGCAGATGCTATATTTAAAGGATCAAAAGAAACATGGGTTTATTTTCCTGATGAAAATGGTAAATGTGTCACACATTCTGTATCTTATTATATGAAAAGGAAACCTACACAAGAAATCTCATTACTGTTAATCTTGCCCATCTGTTCTTTGTATGGATGTGTGGTGTGAAAGCAGTTGTTAGACTGACCTTAATTTTGGGGGGGATACAGGGGCTTTTTGGGTGCTATAATTTACAGGATATAATTTTTTTACATTCATCTAACATAAAGTTTCCTTTTGAATTACAGTTTGAGTCATCATTGTTGTAATGTTTTAAAATTCCAGTAAATTACTTAGACAAAAGATATTGCAAAGCATCTTGTATGTTTTCTACATTGTTTAGGTGATACTCATTTCAGTTCAGGGGCCAAAGAAAGGCCACTTTCCCCAGATTGCTATGCCATTATTGCCTTACACATAGACTCTGGGCAATGTAAATCTTCCAGTTTAGCTTATTTCTAGACAACTTCAGCAAATACTTTTAGTAGTTCTGTGGAGCAGACACCGTCACCATAACACATCAGTGTTTGTTGTATGACTCACACAAAAAGCTGGAATTCCTATGTTCCTGAAAATTGAGCACAGGCAGAATTATTCCATAGCATTTGTTAAGAAGGGGGAATGAGGAACCAATTTGTATCAACACTTTTCCACAGCCACTTTCCAAAACTCAAAACCAGAAAATGAGAGACATAAATACGACTCTTGACAAAAACACTCTGAGTACATACACAGTATGTAAACACATCACTAATACTGCAAAATGAAAATCAGCCACTGTGAGATGGCAACTCAGACATTCCGAGATGAAGCAGCTTTGATGGAAAAAATAAATTTACATGTATGATAAATATGCTACAGTTCTGTGCCACATGGATGCATTTGCATGATAAAGGCTCAATTATTATATTAATAAATATTTACTAAAATGAGCAGATGTTCCTATTCTAATTTCACAATGGCAGAAAGTTTGCTGCATATATTTGATTTCCTTTGTTTGAAATGACAGGTGCAATAATTTCAATTGTGTTCTTTGGTTTGGAGTAATAGTGTCAAACAAAACCCAAATAATTAGGTATTAAATTCTCCATTATACGCAAGAAGCACATGTTCTACATATTTGGGCAATAATTTAAACACATAACTATGCATGATATTTATTGTGTCATAAATGGCTATTTTTATAAATCCAGTTCCAGAAGCAAATCTTTATCCTTGCTTCTGAATGAAAATATTCAGAATCAAAATAAGGAGGAACTGGAACTCCAGAAATAGTTTAGTGCTTTTCCAGCCCATGACAGCGTTGAGTCCCTCCTTTCATTCCAATAAATAAAAAAGCACAGTTGCTAGCTGAGAAAATTAAAAAGATTATGTTCTATGGCAAGGCACTGATTTAAAAACAAACAAAAAAATTCAATCTCTTTCTAGTATTAAGAACAAAAATACCCCCAAATAACCAAAAACAAATGGAGGCCTTTGGAGAAATGAGTATCCTAACATGGAAAGAGACAGGCCCATGACACAGAGATGGAGAGTGATAATATCACATAACAATGGGGTCTTAAATCTTCATAGAGAAAATAATCATGGAAGAAATACACATAATTCTGTACTCTCTCTGTCAATAATATCTGAATGTATTTTGAAAGCAGAACAGATGACTCAGATTCATCACCTCATAGCATCAGATTAATGTAATTATCAGTGAAGCTGTGACACTGTAACATGTGGACTTTACCCCTGGCACATGGATAGCATGCAATTATGGGAAAACAATAAAGTACCAGTGACAAACCTTTTTTATACATAGCTGTCAACACCAAGTTGGAACATCTCTGAAACATCCTCTTTCAGATAGGTTTAGCATGTATGCAGGGCGAACAAAGTCATCTGCTTGAAAGAAGTTATTTCTCAGGCATTGACTAAAAGGCTAGTAAAAGAGTATTCCTCAGATGATGATTCTCACATGGGGGGAAAACAAAAAAACAAAAAAACAAACAAACAAAAAATGCTGAGGGCTTGAAGAAAAGCTTTTAGCTAGGGACATCTTCCTCTTGACCAAAATTAATCTCCCCATCTCATTAAACTTGTAAGGACTGAAGAGCTCAACAACCCATTTGGATCTAAACAAGCTCTAATTTTTCATTAAGGGAGTTGTCAGAAATGATCATAATCTGTAATTTGCAAGACTGTTCTTTAGTTCTCTCCAGCTCGTCCATGTAGTTGGCCAGATTTCTAACTCCAAAATTACAGCAATAAAACACGTCACTATGAACAGATATAAAATTCTCCAGGTCTGATGCATGAACATCTGCTGTTTGCAACCTAGCTGAAAGTCCTCTACTCTCTGCTCAATGACAGTGAAGCTGTGCTACCTAGGTCTCCTCTTGCAGTGGGCCAAAACTAAGAGGAGCATGTAGAAGTCTGTGACATCAGCACTAGAGTATACAGAAGATTAACTAAAAAAACCAAATGTATAATAATTTAATAAATTAATTAATTTAGAAAAAAAAACCCAACATTTTGATTGCACAACCATCTCCTTTTCCTCAAATATCACTTCAAATAGTATGGAAATGTTTTAAGAGTTCAGACTATGATCAGAAGAAATGTGACCCCATTGGGATATTTTCCCTCCTTCTTCTTAGGTCTTAAAAAAAGATAGAAAAGAATGCTTATATTATCTCCAGCCTGTAACTCTAAACTCTGTAAACCTGCTATATCAGACAGAAATAAATAAACCCCAGATCAAGATAAGTCTTATAGATGTAAGTGTCGATCAGGTGCTAAAGTTAGAGTAAACCCACCTAAGGATTCATCCAGTGGGTTTTATTCCAAGATTAAGTAAAAACAACTGATGATTAAATCTGCAGTGCTGGATACTGTTGAATTACTATAGCTGGATATGATCAACTGCCAGTGATCAGAAAAGTCAGGGCTAGGTACAGCATCTCACAAGTTTCATTTCTGAATGAATTTTATTAGGGTGAAACTCAACAATGTATAGGGTAATTGCGTAAGACAGAGTAAGTTCTTTTTTTTTCCTGCTAGCTTGGCAAGACTCTTAAATAGAATTTTAATTTAAAGCTATTTTGCAGACTCTTATCTAAAACAGACTTCAGATTTCTAGACTCCTTACACTTCCAGTGTCTTCCAGAAAGGAAATATTGGAGCTGCAATATTTTTCTTATCTTTGGGAATATACTCAAAGATTGTATCTTTAGGCTATTTTATGATACTTTATTCTAGAGGTAATTGGTAAACTTCTGTCATAACCACAAATCTGAAACATAGAACTTTCAGGTTGCTTGTGCGCTAGGTGAAGGCTCATCAGAAACCTAATTTCAAATATCCATAAAGTGGGTCAAGTTTGCAGTGTTCTAAAGCAGTGGATAATGAGACTCTTTCTAAAAATTATCTTGAATAAATTGCTCACTTTCAAGAGAATACAGACAAATTAAAGTACTGTGGTGATTGAAAACAAGGTAATCGTCTGTACAGAATCTTGAAAGCGAATTTTCAGGGGAAAGGGAAGGTTTCTGACCAGTTTGCTGGTACTCTGTAAGGATTCCGTGTTCTCTACAAGCAAAAACATGACATGATTGTTTAGTAGATTAGAAATGCATGAAGTCTTAGATAGTCCTATATAGATAAAAGTCTAGAAGTCCTAGATAGGACTGTTGCTATTCTATTTTCCAGAGCACACATAGGGCTCTACTGGCAAGCAGGCACACATCTCTGCAGTGTCAAAATTGAGCATAAACCAAACATTTTTCATTACCTAGGTGAATGACAGATAAACCATATTGTCAACAGTAAAAGGAGAAGTTAAAAGCAAAAGTTCCATTTGCCAGTTTTACATACGCCTGGAAGACGTAATTGGGCCTTTCCTTAACCATTCGCAGCTGAAATTGAGAATACAACACCCCTCAGCCCCAACACTGCATGCATGTGTACATGATAGAGTATAAATATTGAAGTTCAATAATATGAGAGTCATCTTGTACTTCTAAATACTGAGACAGAAGCATTAAATACTGAAAGAAAGTATGTGACTTTTTCTGGGGTCTTGCTGTAGGCTGAAGTACAAATTACTGGAAAATAGCACACCGAGCAAGGCTATTTTTTTGTACCATCATGTTTTCAGACACTTGCCTCCAGGCTGCACAGATTTCTTTTTAGAGCTCTTCTTTTCGACTTGCCACACACATATTTTTTAACTGCACTGCTCTACATATACAGTTAAATTCATTGTACTACAGTATAGTGCCAGAGTGGTGTAATTAAGCACATTACTCCAATTACAAATGTCAAGACTTCCATTTCAAAGTCAAGACAGAAGTATCAGTAATGTAATGTTCTTGGAACTGAATGACAAGGGAAAGCCAAACAAGGCAGCATATTACAGGGGCTGAAATTTTGAATTCATAAATATTCAGATGTTCCTGAATGATTCCACCCACCCCTGCCTCAGGTTTACTAGTGTAATCTGTTAATTTGAAGTGAAAATTAATGTGCATAATGAAACAGGAATGGTTAATTTACATAAATCCTAGGATCATAGAATTATAGAATGGTTTGGGCTAAAAGGGTCCTTAAAGATCATCTGGTTCCTCCCCCCGCTCTCATGGACAGGGACATCTCCCAGTAGACTAGGTTGCTCAACGTCCCATCCAACCTGAACACTTCTAGGGATGGGGCATCCATAGTTTCACTGGGAGACCTGTGCCCATGTCTCACCACACTCACACTACAGAATTTCTTCCTAATGTCGAACCTAAATCTACCTTCTTTCAATTTAAAGCCATCACTCCTTTTCCTCTTGCTAAATGGTCTCGTAAAAAGTCCCTCCCCAGCTTTTCTACAGCCCCTTCCGGTACTGGAAGGCCACCTGGAAGGCTGCTATAAGATCACACCTGAGCCTTCTCTTCTCCAGGTTGAAGAAATCCATCTCTCTCGGCTTGTCTTCACAGGAGTGGTGCTTCAGGCCTTGGATCATCCTTGCAACCCTCCTCTGGACTCTCTCCAGCAGGTCCATATCTGTCAACTGAAGAGGAAGAATACATTTTTTTTCTCAAAAGAAGCAATCATTAGAAAAGTAAAATTTATTTATTTATAGTGGAACAAAATGTTCAGTCTTACAAAAACAACCTTCAGAATAAACTTTTAAAGGGTGCCATTGTCACAAATACTGTTCATATTGTAGGAGTGCTGTAGAGATTTTGACTACTGTCTGGCAATGTTATTACTATCACAACAAAGCATAGTGTTAGCACGGGTTAATTGAATGGCTTTTTGCACTAAGCATGCTTCCAAGCAGTGTGTTTGAGTGTGGGAAAAAGCAGAGGTATGATAATAAGAGACATGATAGGAACTGATATTTGAGACAAGTGAGAGTCCATGAAAGTGACAGTTAATGAAAACAGAAAGCAAAAAAGTGATCAACAGATTTTAGGGCTCGAAAGCTAAAGCTCATGGAATAGTCAAGATAAAAGGGTAAAAAAAAATAAAAGAAAAATAGGAGGGAACAAGACACTTCTTATAGCAGAATTCCAAGTCATATGAGCCAAGCCACAGCAGAAGGTGGTGTAGAAATCAAAATATAACCTGATAAAATCTACAGGAGAGTTTTAACCATATGGCTACTTGGGAAAGAAAAACACATAACGCCCACATCTTAAATTATTATACTGTCAAAAGCATTGGGATCTTAATCACATCCCAGATTTTGAAATTTAGAAATTGAAGGGGAAAGTCACAACCACATTACAAATTTGAGTGACAGGCTGGTTGATAGTACTGTCAATGAAAAGAAATGGAGGAAGTGAAAGAGAAAGATAGCGGTTTTAGATTAGATACAAAGACAGGAGTAGAGAAGCTGAGCTGCAAATGGTTATCATAGAGATATTCACTAACTTTGGGTTTACTGATTAGACCAAATTCAGAAAGAAACATTACAGGATTTGCCTGAAGAACCACTGAATAACCTTCTGATGCTGCACAGGTGCAAGAAACAGCTATAAAGACTTGAAACAAATAAATAGATGAGAGGATACTGTAAGAGACTAAAGGACAAGATAGTATGAGGAAGAATACAGATTATTTTGGATTAAGATTAACAGTTGTTTTGAAATTTTTAAAGAGGAAAAGTCTTAAAAGAAATCTGTCACCGTTTGACTCAGGTTCGACAACAACGCTCTCAATCCCCTTCCTCTCTCACCCAGGTAGAGAAGGAGAGAGAGAAAAATAGAGAGACTTGGCTGGATTGAGAACTAAACTACACAGCTTTAATTATACATTAATGAGATAAGAAAATATATACAATTATATACAGATATGTTCAGATATGTCCAAAAGCCTCTCACCTCCCCCCACCCCCAGCAACTCCCACAGCATCTCCTGAGCTGTGAACAGTCCCGAATAATCATGGAGTTGCTGGAGAGAACACAGAGTGATGGGGGTCAGGAGAGCTCGAGCCTGGGGGTCGACGGTGATGGATGGACAGAGTCCTGCCCAGATACCAGCCATGGACGGAAGAAAAGGGAAGAAGAAGCAGGAAGGAAGTTGTCTTCTGTGATCTCTGACCTTCCTCTGAGCTTACGTAGATACATGGGATGGAATCTCTCTGGCCAATTTTGCTGTCTGTCTAATTCAGCCTCCTACAGGGTGGTCACAGAACTCCCAGTAGTGTCTGAGCCGGCAGAGTAAAGATAAGATCAAGTCAGGGAAACTTGAAATAACACAGGGAGCTAAAGTGGAAATGCTCTAAAGTGGAGATTGTATACTTGACAAAGGTGTCACTGAGAGTTTTAAATTAATTGGTAGATGAAAATGGGAAAGAAGTAAGGTAATTAGGCTATTACTGTATATTATTTGTAAAAAACTGTTAATATTAGCAATGAAGCTTCCTTTTAGAAGACTTAAAGCATGTATCATATGGAATACTAAGTAACAACTCTCACGAAAAGTATGCTACCATGGTTGAGCACTCACAGTTCTAAAAACATTTTATATGACACTGTCCCAGGCAAAATGAATGAGTTAAGTAAAAACCATAATGTCATAGACATAATGTCTTAATTATATATGTAAATGTACTACACAACCTTTTTCTTTTTCTTTTTTTTTTAACTGTTAAAATCTCAGAACATTCTTAAAGGAGTATACTCAGTAGGGAAAAGTCCCATCAAGTTCATTGTCTGTGATATGAAAAACTGCTACAATCTAAGAGAATTATCAGGAGATAATTGTAATGTAATCCCTTCCAAAATTCTGGTTTAAAGTCACTAACAGAGGTTCCAAATCCAGAAACCAGTATATGCCCAAAGGTATGTGCAATATTGCTTGGCCAATAGGTTCTTAATAACCCAGGGGAGGCTTAGACTGGGCATTAGGAAGTATTTCTCTTCTGAGAAGCTGGTCAGACACTGAAACAGGTGTCCTAGAGAGGTGGTCAATGCTCCCAGCTTGTCAGTGTTTCAGAGGCATTTGGACAAAACCTATAATAACATGCTTTAACTTTTGGTCAGCCCTAAAGTAGGCAGGCAGTTGGACTAGATGGTCATTGCAGGTCTCGTTCAATTGAAACTTTCTAGTCTAGTCTAGTCTATCTGAATTATATGTACAAAGGACATTAATTCTCATATTCCTGTATGTTGACACGTTTCTGAAATACTTGGCTCCATGATCAGCTGCAGACAAAAAAACCAAAACCAACCAACCAAAAATAAAACAAAAAAAAACAAACTCAACAAAATATTGTCTCATGACTGAGAAGGAGAACTGAGACAGAGTGCAGCATTCTGCCCTACAGAAGACCTTGGTGCACCAACAAGTACTGTGTGCAGTTCTGGTTTCTGCATCTCCAGGAAGACATAGGGCACCTAAAAATGTAGAGAAAAAACTAAAATTATCAGGATGGAACAGCTTGTTTTTTGGATCTGCTTGGAAGTTGCTACCATGTCTTTAAAATTTCATTTTTATACAGACTGTCCTTACTACTTGTTACACAATAGCCTAACTTTCCCAAACTAAGTATGAAGCCAAAGAGTTCTGGGCCCTAAATAAGAGTTGTCCTGTTTCTATCATTTACCATCTGCTGGTTTTGGACACACTGCAATATTTGATGCTTAAAAGAGTTTGCATGTGCTTCCACTGTCAATCCTGACCATACTAAATTTTTCTTGTAATTCTAGAAATTACCTAATGAAATATCCAATTTTAATAGGCCACATATATCCACCAGATTTATTTAATATAAATGTTTGGTAATTTTAAGATAAACCTTTTTATTAAAATAATCTGGGACTATTCAGATGAAGGGGTTATTGCGACATCACTTTAAATGGTTCCTGATTTGTAAAATGTAGTGATGGCCTAAACATTAAAAATAGTACTCATTTAAAAGGAGAACAATCTGAATAGTTCAGGTAAAAATGTAGATTCTTGCTGATTATTTCTTATGCCAAGAATGAATCTCAGCTATTTACAAACAGAAATCAAGCAAAATGTAATTCATGGTTCTGATTTTGCTTCTTTGCCAATTGGAAAAAGAACATGCATCACAGGAGTTACTAAAACCAGATTTCAATTAAAAATCTAAACTACAGCAATACTCAGAGAATGGGTCATAAACCTAAATTTATGGATCTTACTGTGATCCTATAATTCTTTGTGCCATATAAAAATTTCTGTTCTCAATTACAGCAAAACAGATATTGCAATTAGATGTCACACATTGCAATACTGATTTTACTCATATTGCACAATGTATAGTGACAGTAGGAGTTGAATCAATAAAAAATATTTTTGTAAGACAAAATGCTTTTGAAGGCTTCTTATGTCTTTGGCCACCTAAACATCTTTATAAATCTCTATTACATAATATTTTATTGCTGTGGAACTCATTGAATTGACTCCCTGATTCTGATCAGTAGTAAAACTAGCAGTAGAAATGCCTAAGCTCAGTAAAAGCCTGTTTGTTGATCTTGGGGCTATTCCCCCCTGAGGACTGAACTTTGACAAAGACCTTCAGACTTCTGTCTGATACCTTCTCCAGCCTGCCAGCATTCCTCTGAACTGCAGCATGACAGTCAGATCTACAATCTCAATATCTCGTTGTCTACAAACTTGTTTAGGTTGCACTTTGCTGCATCATCCAGGTTATGAATAAAAATACTGGTCAGTATGACATACCAAATTTTTACAAAAATCCAAGAAAAGGAAAAACTGTCAGGGCCCAAAGAGTACCAACAGGCTTTATCAGCCCTGCCAGTCTCTCTGTGCCCACTCCTCTCACAGCCCATGACCCAGGTCACCCTCTCATCACCCTCACCACCCAGTTATTTCAGTCCATGCTCCAGTGCCAGTGCAACAAGGCTGGTCTCCAGCTCCCCACAGCCCCTCCCTGCCCAGACATGGGCTCTGCTGAGCCAGTCTTGACCCATAGCCTGGTGTCCTGACATGACCTTGGCCTGTCCGTCCTCCCCATGGCCCTGCTCCACCATCACATGCTGTGTCTGATCCTTGTGCCCATCACTGGGCCGGATGCTAATCCCTACCTGTACACTGACATCCCTTCCACCCCTGGCCAGAGTGGCCGTCTCTGCCCAATTATCACTGAATCTGGTCCTAGCCTTGGCACTGTAGACTGACTCCTTAACTTGACCTCACACATACTTCATGACCATGGCACTGTATTATGATCTGGACTTCAGGCTGGATCTGGCCATTACCTCCAGGTCTGTCCTGCTGGCGTTGCTCAGGTCCTCCCCTCTGACCTCTCAGTGAGCAGCCCTTGCTTTTGCTGTCTCCTAGCAAAACCACAATCAAGTTTTGCAGGTGCTTCCCTTCCTGGTACTGCTAAAGCAGGCAAACTTAATCCATATATAATGCATACATGGGTGGATGCTGCAGCATATTCTTCTGGTGCACTCATCCTGTGGAAAGATATATTCATAAATCAATACATGATCTTAAATGGTCATAACACATGAAAACCAAAATAAATTACTTCCACTATAATTTTTTTTTTTTAAAGAATTGCCATGCCTGTGTCTACTTTCTACTTGTGTCTAGATTTCTTCTTGCAAGACTCAACTCCTTTCAGAGGAATATTAAAAAATTGGTTAGTATTTATATTGCAAAGACCTTATTGTTTTCCTCCACTTACTCTCAGAAGTATTCTAATTGTACATCTTTAGGCTTTTAAAAATCAGTGAAAGGCTAAGATTGAATAACAGGAAAAAATACTTCACTCTCACACATGGGAGGGGCCCTGTCGGAAGCAGGAAAGAACTGTAAGGAATCCTTCTTCCTGAGGAGGAAGGATAGGCAGGAATCACCAGACTAAACTGACTAAACCCCATCCCCTGCCCCCCTGTGCCTCTGGGGGGAAGGAGGGAGAGAAATGGGAAGCAAAGTAATTTGGGTCCAGGAAGAAAGGAGGGGTGGGGGTAACATGTAAGCACTGCTCTTTGTGTTGTCTGTGTCCTGTGTGTGTTTGATTAGTGTGAAATTAAATTATTTTTCCCCAAGTTAAGTCTGTTTTGCCTGGGACCTTAACTGGTGAAGAACCCTCCTTGTCCTTTGTCTCGACCCATGAGCTTTTCTAGTCGACCTTTTTCGTCCCTCATCCCAGTGTGTGTGTGGGGGGGGAGGGGAGGGAGGGGGGGAGGAGAAGGAGAATGAGTGGCCATGTTGCAGTTTCTTTGTTGCTGTGTTAGGCCCAAACCACAACAATATCAAATACTGCTTTCCTTGAATGAAATCACACTTTAAGAGAAGCAGCACAGTGAAACAGAGTGTAATGTAGCCTGCAACAACAGCAGGTTTACAGGACCAATGAAGGGATTCAATGGAAGAGTTATGAATCAAGAATGACTTCTGTACAGAAACTGCAATGTAGTCTTTAACTTTTTCTAGTATGTTAAATGTCACTTTCACCACCATTCTCCTTGATGTAGAAATAGCTACCAGATGACTGTAGAATAAAGTTGAATTTCCAAATAAAATCCCACCTCTTGAGAGAAAAGCTTGCAATATAGTCTTGAGAATGGAGACTGAATTTTTAAGGTACAATAAGGAAAAAAACTAAGAAAAACAGAAACAAACAAAATCAAAACTACCTTTAGTAATAAAAAATTTGGTGAGTACCCAATATGTGTAGGAGTTACATGTAATATTATACAGTAAATGTCATGATCTTATGTTATATTCAATAAGAAGTAGCTTTTCTATTACTTCACTTGCAAACAAATGAGGCCTGAACCATTGTAATTGTGTAGTTTGGTGCAGTAATCATTAATTCACATAGTTGCATTCTTCTTTTGTATTGGCTTAGGAAACCACATTTTAACAGTTCTACCTTTTTGTGTGTTCCATGAAGTAAAAAGGACTATTTTACACAGGTATATTACACTTACCAGCAGTGAAAACAGTAGTATGAAATATTATCAGACAAGAGACTCTGGTCCTGTGTTAGCAGCCACAGCACTCCCTTACACCAGGGACAATCCCACTAGATCACTTCATATGTTCACTTTGTGAAGTTGCATGAGTCTTTTCCAAGCAAGAATTGTCAATTTGTTATTTGTAAATTTTACCGTGTTGCTTTAATGAAAAGAGGGTTAACATAATACAAGCCAATCAATACAAGAGGTCTGAACACAGCTTTTTGTGACTTAATGTACATAGTTTAGAGAGAAGATAATTTCTGTGAGTTTCAGTTTTTAGTCATCTATATTCTTTTTATATAGGTTCTGAGGTATCAATCAGAAATGTTTTTACAGGATTAATCCTGAACACCACTGGAAATAAAAAGTTTGAGAAGACTGCAAAGACAGAAAAAAACCCATAAATAAGGAGTAAAGGAAAAAAAAAAAAAAAAGATTCTTTGGAAGTTCTTTGTCTTCAAAAGGACTTAATTGTAAAGTGCGGAGAAGTTAAGGTCTTCAAGAGTGTGCTCCACTGCTCAAATCATAACCGGACTATAACTATAATTACAGAGCATCAGCTAGTTAGCATGAAGAACTGACTGGATACTTCAGTGTTTTACATAACCTTGCAGGGTACAATTTAATTGTGTGAAAAATGGGACAGCCAGCATCAAGAATATCTTCTTTCCCAGATGGCAGAAAAATTTTCATGAACTGTGGATACATGTACACAACAACATCTGGACAAGACTGTCTTGATTCCAGCTACACAGACTAAGTCAGCTTCACACTGTGGCCTTTGAACAGTACAAAGAATCTCTTCTGTCCCATCACATTTTCTGGGAAGACTGTTGGTTTGGTTTTTTTCCTTCCACATGCTGTGGACTGATTTGCTCTTTCTAGGAGGTAGAATCAGTAACTTAATTACTTATTCATAACAAATTAGATTAAGTTTGGAGAAGGCTGCAGGAAAACCTTCCTTTCTTTTGGCCCAACATCCTGCTCACTGCAAAATTTACTTAGAAAAGCTACACCAACTGGTTTCTTAACATGGAAACAAAGAGCAAAACTCTCTCCATGGCTTTTTGATGGGTAGCTGTAACATTCTTGCATCACTATTTAAATATGACACATCTAAATGTAAACGCAGACCCTTTGGATCCTTTTTTGGATCAAAGTAAGTTGTTCCAACAAATAAAAACTGTTAATTCCTTTGGCATCTTTTATCATGTGCTGTAATTTACCTTCATGATGTAGAAGAAACCAAATTTTATGTGCTATCCACAGTGGTAACATCCAAGGATGCATATTCCTGGCTGCATGCCACTGTTCAGTCTAACTCAAAAAATAGACATAGGCAAGCTTATTTCTCCAGAAGCACTGCTGCCAGTAGCTGCATGTCACCATTAGACTCAGGTTCAACAACAATGCTCTCAAACCCCTCCCCCTCCCACCCAGGTAGGGAAGGAGAGAGAGAAAAACAGAGAGACTTGGCTGGATTGAGAACTAAACTACACAGCTTTAATTAAACACTAATAAGATAAGAAAATATATGCAATTATATACAAATATGTTCAGATATGTCCAAAAGCCTCTCACCTCCCCCCACCCCCAGCAACTCCCACAGCATCTTCTGAGCTGCAAACAGTCCCAAAAAATCCCGGAGCTGCTGCTGGAGAGAGTGCAGAGTAATGAGGGTCAGGAGAGCTCGAGCCTGGGGGTTGATGGTGATGCATGGATGGAGTCCTGCCCAGACACCAGCCATAGATGGAAGAGAAGGGAAGAGGAAGCAGGAAGGAAGTTGTCTTCTGTAATCTCTGACCTTCCTCTGAGCTTACGTAGATATATGGAATGGAATATCTTTGGCCAATTTTGCTGTCTGTCTAACTCATCCTCCTACAGGAGGGTCATAGATCTCCCCATAGTGTCTGAGCCGGCAGAGTAAAGATATGACCTTGAAGACCCAGCAGTTAGAAAAAACATTCCACTCTTATCAGCCTTAGTTGGAAGGCTCTGTGACTAGTTACAAGAAAACTTATTGAAGGAAAAAAAAAAAAAAATCAGTAAAAGGAAAATTGGCTTCATCCTGGCTGAAACCTGGACACTGCATAATCACAACTGTTAAAGGGACAACCAGAAGAAAAAAATATACTGGAAAATGAGAGGGTACAAGTGAAATTGAACAGTTTGGCTTGTAAGAATGGGGCTAGCAGAAACATGCAGATTTCCAGGGAGTAATGTTGAGATTAATGTATGAACGGCTCAGGAAGTTCCGAGATCATTGCTTCCTGAAAGCATGTGATGGGAGAAATATTACACTATACACTCCCAGTTTTTATATTCTGTCCTAAGGCACAGGTGACTGTCAGAGACAGAATTCTTGGCTGGGCAGATTTTTGGTATGAATCAAAATGGAAGTTCTATATTACTCTCTTCCTTTTGCTCACAGATGAGCCTATCATATCTTGGTAAGAGAACAGATATGAGGCACTGTCATAATTAACTTTACATTGCTCAATTTAAATGAAGCAGTGTGCCCAGCTAGTGGTCACTGATGTGGAATCAAATCGTGAGCTGAATGAAACTGTAAGGCTGAACACTTTTTTGTGTGCACCCTTTACAAACCAGTCAGCTATATTTTTGGCTTTATCCCTAATGTAGCTGCTATGAACTGTTTGCAGGCAATCAGTGTTTTGGTGAAAACAAACCTTTGAGAGAAAAATATCCAGCTTTATTCTGCATTTATATAAAAATTAACAGAATATGCCTGCTGTGAGAATGTGCTTTCACTGAATATCTTTCTCTTCTAGGGACCTCTTTCATGTGTAAGGCACAGTAATAAAATAATAGGTACTCAAATCCAAGTAAACCACCACATTCAAATACTGTTCTCAGCTTCTAATTTGACTGCTGGCATGGGCCAAATCCTGTTGTCAGCTACCCTAGTACAAGCGTGGATAAAATTGCCAGCTTTAGTATGCTTAATGTGGGTATTTACCCATAGAATACTGCATACACATACCACATAGAATTAACCTCTTCATTTATTTTAATGCAGTAAAAGAATATTTTTTCTCCTTCTTAACAATATATGACCAGTAATTCAGGTTAAGACTCTCTCCTGCACAAGCCAAAGATAATTTTATCCAGAAAGATAAGAAACGGGAAAAAAAACCCACTTTTAAAAAAATTTTATTTTATTTGATCATCATCTAAGAGGGGAGAAATTAGTTTTAAAGGAGATAATTTCATTCCTTAACAATTAAAAAATGAGGTAGTCTTCAGTCAGTACAAATCAGAGTAGGAAGAGCTGAGAGATCAATTAACACTTTTAAATGGAAAAGGTCAAAAGATAGGTCTGCCCAGGCCTTTTTGGAATCTGTAACATCTGGTATTCCTCAAAGATCCTAAACAGACAAAGAGAGCAGGGTTAGTATTATTAAAAGTGTGTCATTCAAAATATGGCAGAATAGAAAAAGTATATATATACAAAATTATGCATATATACTGCAGTGTTTAATATATATGTAGCTTATGCGTATCTCCTGTTCATGTCATTTGTACAGCCTTCTCAATTGTAATGTCATTACTGTGTGAGAAACACATTGAACTGTGGGGCAAAAATTCCTCTACTTCTATTATCATAGAATGATACAATCATAGAATCATTTAGGTTGGAAAAGACCTCTAAGATCATCAAGTCCAACCTTTAACCCTATTTTATCATGTCCACCCCTAAACCATATCCCCAAGCAGCACATCTATACATCTTTAAACACATCCAGGGACGGTGACTCAACCAGCTGTCTAGGCAGTCTGTTCCAATGTCTGATAAACATTTCAGAGAAAAAAAAAAAATCCTAATGTCCAGCCTAAACCTTCCTTGATGTAGCTTTAGGTCATTCCCTCTTGTCCTATCACTATTTACTTCTGAGAAGGGACTAGCACCTTTCAGGTGGCTGTAGCGAGTGATAAAGTCTAAGTGACCGCCAGTCCATGTCAAATCACTTGATATTTGTAGTTAAAAAGATTAGAATGTTTTTGTTTGTTTGCTTTGTTTTGTTGTTTTTTTTTCAAAAAGGAAGGACACATTTGGGCTCATATTTGTTCTCTACGCTGTTACTTTATATAGGGCACCTTGGCAGTTTTACATCAGTTGGTTTAATCTACAACAAATAAGATATATGTAAACACAGTATGGTGAGTGGCAGATATGCCATCTACTGAATGGCAGGCAAGACCTTTACTTTCCTAAATTTGAAGAGTTATAGAAATGTCATTTTTACACCTTTAAAATATTTAAAGTGATCTTTTCTTATGTTTGACTACAAGACTTACTTTAAAATTAACCTCTTCTTAAACTCCAAGCATCTGTTTCTAATTTTTTGGGGGTTGTTTTATTTGAATTCATGTAAACAAAAATCCTTTTCAAGCTGTCTTTTCAAGCAGCAGGCCAAATTAATTCTAAAAGCCAGTGGCACTAACTAGACAAGTCCATCAGAGATGCGCTTCAGATCATCTAATGTGTTGCGGAAGAAAATGAAAGGCTTTGCGGTTAGTGAGCATAGTTATGTTAGAAAAAGTTTTCATCTTTCTTTAGAAAAAAAAAGTCTCCCAATGCATATTAAAATAACCAAACATCATAAAAATGTAAAAGCAGCAGATCAAAAAACACTATGCAGATGTACAAACATATTTGACTGTAATTTTTAGTGACTACCTTATCTTAAAGTCATGATGAAGTTAAGGGAACAATGTTGTACATTTTAATAAAATAATTGCTTTTTTATATGACTACAAGCATCTTCTCAATGGACTCAAAAACAGCTTATTATATCTACTGAGTTCTCCTCTGTGTTTTGCTAAAGAAAAAAAAAAAAGCTCATAACTTTAAATAAATAAATAAATAAATAAGATATTTAATTTAAAATTAAATACACATAATTAATAAAATATGTGTGGGTATGTATGGATTATCCTGAGAAAACCTTAAGTAGCAGAATGGACAACATGATAAGTTACTTCTGTCTTGTGCATTAGCAAGTGGGCATCTTATCATTCTGAGCCTTTCACATTTTCTAAACAGGAAAAAAATTGCCACTTGTATCCTAAGTTTCAGGATTAGTATTGCTGTTTTGGTTTTGTGGTAATATACTTTGTGGAGTTCGAAAACACAGAAAACTAAGAGCAATACCACTCAATGACTGCTTTCTTGACAGAAAAAGACTTACAAAAACATTGTACTTACACAGCAGTCTTGTACAATAGTTATAAAAATATGAACTAATTCTGATCTGTCCTGTAGTTTTGTAGGATATATGATTTTGGATTTTTTCAGAGTAATGTATAGGAATAAAAATTATGCATAACAACATTATTTTTATTACCATTTTTGTACACTCTATGCTTCCAAAGCAACTTTTCTTTATTCTTTCAGTGTTGCCAAAGTTTAAACCTAACTGGTTTGTGCTTTTATTATGTGTATACTAATTGACAATGCAGAGTCAGGGATCAGCAGAAAGAATAATAAAATAATTTTTTAAAACTCCATGGGAATATTCACTGAATGGAGGTAAAATTAATTTTCAGTTAAATTCGATGTTAGCTCAATAATTGCAAAATAATACTTTTGGAGAGGAAGTTGTTCTTACATTATGGTTTGTTAAACTGAAAATACACTGAGAATCTGTCTATTAAGTGGCTTGTTTTATGGTGCACTGAACTGATGATTCTAGAAGGCTTAAAGCTGACCCAGAATTAATTATGTTGAAACAACAGTAGGGTTACAAAACAGACTTTACTAATTAAAATGAAGCATTTTCTTAGCATGCACATTTCCTGTCATTGGCATGTCCCTATCTTCTTTTCACTTATGATTGGCTAACTAATATTTTGCTAGCTCTCCTGTAGTCTGCCTTAACAGGCAATTTTGTACTTCAGTTGAAAAGAAATGAAAATAGAAGGTAAAGCTGAAATTTCAATATATCTTAAAAAATTATGTAAAGAAAGGCATATTTCTTTGTCCCCTTATGCAGGATGTGTAATGTTGACTCCTACTCCTGTCTGAAGTAACATTTAGCTCATCCATCTACAATGGATGGACCATAACTTGGCACTTGTGTATGACTTTGCCAAATATCTATAGTGGAAATTTATACCTAAACTGTGGAAACAGAGTACTTGGTTCTAGTGTGGGGTTTGTGAAAAACTAATCCACACTATGGAAGTGTATTTTGAAAGTCTATAAGGTGTTTTTTTTTCCTAATGCTTTTGGTTTTTAAACTTTGCACAAGGAATTTTGTTGAAGTTGAAGCAGTTATCACTCTTCTCACCTTCCCTACTTCCCCCAGCTTTTCTTCCAGTGCTTGCTTGACTGAAATGCCTGCAACACTTGAAATAATTTAGTAGCTGGGGGGGGGGTTTCAGTCCAGTACTCCTGCATTTGCTTAGTTTGTTTCTTTGTTTTAATTTCTGTATCTGTTGCTTCATGATATAAGAATGAGTGAAGTTATCCTATCCCACCTTTAATGGAACTATGACTATTTCCCTCCCTTATCTGTGACAACCATTAAAACCCAACCAAACAAAAAACTTGAACAAAACAAAAAATGACCCACAAGTAATTTATAGTTAAGATTTTACTATTATTTTTTATTACTTTCTCAATATTCTGAATGTCCACCTATACATCTTGATCTTATGAACAATTATGTATGCAGGGATGTTACTGTGGAGATGCAACAAAATCTTGGCTGCATGTGCCAAGCTAATAATGCAAGTCCTCTAGGGTCAAAATTTTCAAATCTTTTACTCACAGTAGCAGAAACATTGACATCAAGGTATTTCAGGGCATATCAATGCTAATATATTACACATTAAAAGAAAGCTATATGCTACTGAGGTGGGAGATTTTTTACAGATGACTCTTCAGTTTTGTAGTCTATACTACCATGAGTCTATACTACCATGTTCAGTTATATTTGTTTAGCTTTATGGATTCAAAAATAGAATTAAACATTCAAAGTAAAAGAAATAAACTAGCAAATATTAAGGACAGGAATATTTATTGATTGCAGTTCTGTCCAAAGGGGTTATAATGCAATTCATTACACACAAATAAAAGTGTAGAAAAGTCATGCCATTTGGGCAATGTGCATGGACTTTCGTGTTGCTGTAGTAAGAACTGACACCATCATTCATTCTTTAGAGGAGATCTAAGTCCTATACTCTTTGGGCTGATATACAATAGTGAAGTGCTACTACTCAGTGGTCCTAATTAGTTTCTAGATTTTATCGCACCAACAGTCAATTTTCAAGGATACATGTAATACTCATAAGCTACGATTTAAAAAAAATATTTGTAAAGTAGCCTATGCTGTGATTTTCCAGAGGTGTTTTAATTAAATTATCTAACTCAGAGATAAGTAGAATGTTCATACCACTGAAAAAGGTAAGATAATTTGACACTTTATTATCTCCTCTTTGGGAAAATGATTTACTACAAAACCATTAATATTTGGTCTTAATGAATATGGGATTAAATTTACCATTGCCTATGCTTGGCTGAATTTCATGAAACTGTGTACAATTTTAACATTAAGTCTAATTTTTTTCATATACAGATCTTTTTTTTCATATACAGATTTTTTCCAGACATTATTTTTCCTTTAGCATGTGTGTTAATTTAGATACATCTAAAATAGTCAGTTCAGCTACCTCTAAAGTCTTACTCCGACTGGTGTAATTCTAAGGAGCTGATTAAGCATTAAGGTCATCAGCTCCTACCATAATTATTTTGTGCACCCTATTTTACCATTGAAAGAAAATGACAATATGATCATGAAAGCCATGAAATTCAGAAGCAGGATATTTTGATGTATGAACTGGTAACATTGAATCCTGAATAGAACTCAGAGATTAAAAATACTGTATAGTAGAAATAATTTACATATGCATATACATGGAAATAATAGAAATAGTAATAAAGATAAATAGAAATAGAAACAGAAACAGAAACAGAAATAGAAATAGAAATAGAAATGAAATAGAAATAGAAATAGAAATAGAAATAGAAATAGAAATAGAAATAGAAATAGAAATAGAAATAGAAATAGAAATAGAAATAGAAATAGAAATAGAAATAGAAATAGAAATAGAAATAGAAATAGAAATAGAAATAGAAATAGAAATAGAAATAGAAATAGAAATAGAAATAGAAATAGAAATAGAAATAGAAATAGAAATAAATAGAAATAGAAAATATAAATTGGGTTTTGTGTTCAAAATGTTTTGCAATGCAGAAAAATTTTAGATACCACAACCAGGTAGAATGAACAATTTGCATGTACATATCTGAGCAGCTTTGCCATTTTTCCTCCTTTCCCACTCAAGAACTGAGTCCAGTGGGCTGCTACTAAAAGCAGCACTAGACAAGCACAGAGACTGTAAGTCTTGCTCTGACTGTAGTACAAAAGAGGAATGAAGGAAAATTTACAAGACATCCTGAAATCAGAGCAGGAAAAGCAAATTTTTCTGTACTTTCCTGGATTCATGACATTCCCAGCAGGGCTAGTTTTCAGACTCTCTGTAAAGAAACCTTGCAAATGATGAATGGCTGTTGG
Source organism: Chaetura pelagica (assembly GCF_000747805.2). NCBI lineage: Eukaryota > Metazoa > Chordata > Aves > Apodiformes > Apodidae > Chaetura > Chaetura pelagica. The sequence goes on along the minus strand of NW_009954101.1, from coordinate 2,101,891 downwards.
TCTACATTGGGACAGCCTGTGTTTTGAAGTTCTTGTATACTGAATCCACTCAGAAACAGGTGTGCAAGCCCTCCCATTGGCTTCAATAGCAAAAGGTGTTGTACACAAATCTATTTTATATTGACAGTTAAAAAAATTAAAAATAAAATAAAAGGAAAATTTTAAAAGTTGTGCTGTCACTAAAAGGTTAGTTACTCAGGAAAGTGACAGAGCACAGAAACAGTCTGTCCTGAGAGGTTATAGAGTCTCTTCTCTGGAAATATTCAAAACCTACTCAGACATGATCCTGGGCAACCTTCTCCAGGTGAAACTGCTTTAGCAGGGGGATTGAACTAGGTGATCTCAAGGTCCTTTCCAACACCTACTATTTTTTTGATTCTGGGATAGACTGATGTTTCTAATATAGTTTCTCAAAAACTATTAAATAGTTTGCATATACAAATATTTACAAACTTTTAGGAAACCCATGAACAACTGCAACCCATAAAGTTAAAAAACTGTGTATTTTCCAAGTTTTTATCTCTTATTACTCAAGTGGAAAAATAGAAAGTAACACCTTCATTTTAAACAGAACTGTAGGCCATCAGTGTCAGTCTTCAAGCAGTTTTTAAATGTGAGGATTGAAACAAAGTAAAAAATGGAACAATAAGGACATAGGTGAAAGTTTGATTTGTGTGTGTAAAATAGTCACTAAATGTTAAATCAGTGGCATCTATAGTGAAGGCAGAAAGAATTTGTGTGATTTTTACCCTGTGTTCCAACCTGGCTGCAAAAAGAAATAGACTCAAGATATAAAGACTAGACCTCAGGAAAATTTTAGATGTCCTCTTGTCATCTTTACACAATCTTCCTCTTATAATGAGAAACAGTAAATATGGCAAAACCAGGGGCTATAAAAGCAGGCCTGCCAGGGAAATTGTCTATTAATTTCAAATAGTTTTCATAAAATACCAAGTTTTCAATCAAGAATTCACGAACTATGAATAAGAAAACTCTATTTGACCTGTTTAATTTTTGAATCTACTCTTTCTAGTCTCTTCCTCTACAGCTGCATTCTCAAGGTACATGGATTTTTTTTGAATACTGTCAGGGCTTTTGAGGGAACATGTTAGAAGGAACATTAGAAGAAAGAAGAAGAAAACTCCTCATAAAACATCCCTAAATGATATGGACTTTTTTGAGTTTGTTATTGTTTTGTTTTTTAAACTGGACAGATGGCATTCTCAGGTGCATGTTTGTGACAAAAAGAGGGGGAAAAGCATTGAGACAGATTCTCAGTTCAACCACTCTGATATGAAAAATCACTTCTTACCATGACACATTTACAACCTAAAAGATTTGCCAAATAAACTTGAATAACAAATTTGGAGTTGCATTTACCTATGAATTGGCTAAAAATAATGCAATTTTCATATGAAGTCAATAAATTACTGTCACGGTTTGCCTCAGGATCAGCAATTAAACCAGAGACAACAAGGCACTCAATCCCCTCCCCCTCCCATCCAGGCAAGGAAGGAGAGAGAGAATGAGAGAGAGCCTCTCTGGATTGAAAACTAAACTAGACAGCTCTAATTAAACACTAGTGATAAAAAGAAAATACTTACAATTATATACAAATATGTTCAGATATGTCCAAAAGCCTCTTGCCTCCCCCCACTCCCAGCAACTCCCACAGCATCTCCTGAGCTGGGAACAGTCCCAAAAAATCCCAGAGCTGCTGCTGAAGAGAGCACAGAGTGATGAGGGTCAGGAGACCTCAAGCCTGGGGGTCGATGGTGATGGATGGATGGAGTCTTCCCCAGACACTGACTAAGGATGAAAGAGAAGAGAAGAGGAAAAAGGGAGGAAGTCGTCTTCTGTGATCTCTGACCTTCCTCTGAGCTTATGTAGATTTATGGAATGAAATATCTCTCGCCATTTTTGCTGTCTGTCTAATCCAGCCTCTTCTAGGGGGTGGGGGTGGGGGGGGCCTCATAGACCTCCCAGTAGTGCCTAAGTCAGCAGGGCAAAGACATGACCTTGGAGTCCCATGCATGTTCTCTGATTTTACCATAATACCCTTTATGGGTGAGTAGGAAATACAGAAACCATCCAGTAAAACATGTTGTAGCAGTAGCAGCAGCAGGGTATTTTGTTATTGATATTGATATTAAAACCAAAATAAAAAGACAGCTGATTCTATGCAGTATACTAAATATTATAGGCAAATATATGTTTAAATATTTTATTAAATATTTCAGAGATATGTATTTCATAAATCATTTTTTATAATTTTAGACAATTTAATGGGGACTTGAAGACTAACAATCTTTCCTTACACTGGTTGTCTGGGCAACAAACAACAGTTTTATGCTTCTTGGCAACAGATCTTTTCACACTGATGTAAAAAGTTCTACAAGAATTATCTAATTGATATAATATGAAATTGATTATCTTATAGATGAAGTTTTCTCAGAGAATAAGTTGTTTTTTGGTTTTGTTTTGGTTTGGTTTGGTTTTTTTCTGGCAAGGAGCACAAACAACAATATTTAAAATTTTTTCACAGTATCACAGTATCCGTCTGGTTGGACCTTCAAGATCATTGAGTCCAACCACTACCTTAACTCTGCCACGTTCACCACTAAACCACATCCCCTGTCATCACATCTGCCTTTTAGATGTCTCCAGGGATGGTGGCTCAACTGCCTCCACAGACAGTCTGGATCATCCAGTCCAGCTCCCGCCCCAGAACAGGACATTCCCAAAGTTCACACCATGTTCCTGAGGATGTTGTCCTAATGTTTCTTGAATATTGTCAGGTTCTGTGCCATTACTGGCTCTCTGGGAAGCCTATTCCAGTACTCCACCATCCTCTGGGTGGAGAGCCTCTTCCTGATTTCCAGCCTAAACATCCCTCTGCACATCTTCCTACCATTCCCTTCGGTCCTGTCGTTGGTGACTACAGAGAAGAGGTCAGCACCTTCCCCTCCTCCTTCCCTAATGAAGAAGCAGTAGCTGTGATGAGGTCTCCTCTCAGTCTCCTCTTCTCCAGGCTGAAGAGACCAAGTGCCTTTACTGACTCCTCATAGGGCTTCCCCTATAAATCCTTCACCAACCTTGTGGTCCTTTCTTTTGCAGAAAAATCCCCAAATCCATAATTTCTATCTTAGATAACTAAATGTTCTAAGTATCTAAGTTTTGCTAGTAAAATTACCTAAGCACCTGCATATCATCTTGGGAACTTTCTCGCAGGCTTGTACTGGTTGATATCACAGTTAAGTACCTGAGACCAAATAACCTTGATGATGGATCCAGTGCTCTCTATGTTTTTCTTCAGTTCATTAGTGCAGGGTACTCTTTAGATTATATCACCCATATACAAACCTATAGTGGTGTCCCTCCTTTTTTTCCCATAGCATCAAAAGTAAGATAGCTACCTAAGATAGAAAAGGAAGAGCAAAGATCAAAGCAGACCTTCTGTCTGCTGAAGAACATTTAATCCAGTAGTTCCACCTTTTAAGAAACTCTGTATCTCAAATGTTATTTGCAGAAATGTTCCATTTTTTAAAAAATACCTATGCACCTGGGGACTGCCACAGGGATGTAGTGGCATTTTTTAAATGGAGGTTTATCTGTGAGCCTTATGCTTATTATTATTCCATTTCTTTCTTTGGTCTGACTTATATTTCACTATTCATATTGGTAACTCTGTTACTCCTTGAAATTCATTAAACTAGAAAAGAGTAGGAACATTAATTAAAGGTAGAGAAAGTTACAACTGAAAAATTAAGTCTGTCTCCTAGAATGCTATATTGTGAACAGAGTTTAGATAAGTCATCCAGAGCCTCAGATCCTCATGTGCAGGAAGATATTAAAAATTTAGGTGATACAGCATAGAGTAACAGACTACTGTCTACGTTTAGCATATCCCATTGAATTCTTATGAATTATGAATTCTTATTCTGAATAGAAATCTCAATAAGCATGAAGATGCAGAGTAATTTGAGCAATTAATGAATCCAAAGAGATGTACCTGAATCAGAAGACTTTTTTTTTTTTTTACCAAACGTTTATACTTCCAACATATGATGCAATAGAGCTACTCTCCCGGTTGTGTAGAACAACTAAGAGAGACCTGCTGTCTCCAGTCACTGTCACATATAAGCAAGGCTCCTTCATTTCTCCTTAATGATGGCTACAAGAGGTTGAATGAGACCACTATAAAATAATTCTCACCCTAATTATTTCTCCTTTATATAGGGTGGGTTAGACAGTTTCAGTCATACACTGTAACTACACAGTGTGCAGTAACCCCGAGCTCCTCAGCACTATATTGAAACTTGTGCACAGACACAGGTAAGAGGGAGGACACTGATCTCACCACTTCCTTTCACTTCGAAGTCTCAACTACAGTGCATATCTTCTAGGTGTGACACTATGTTCTCATGTAGAACTAGGTTCCCTGGAATAAGGCTAAAAATAGGGCTACTGGTATTATAGTGATAACAAGTTGATGCAAAAACAGCTCTCTGAAATGATTGCATCTGTTATAATAACAAAGAAACAATATGTTGTAAGAGGAGTTGAATGTTATCTTGAAAAGTATCTTGGGATACTTGGGAAAAGTATCTTGAAAAAGAGGACTCTTTCAACTCATGCATTACAATAACATTCCCGTTGTAAATAAAAGGAAAACCCATTTGAGTTCAGACAGGCTATTCACCTGTGTAACTTAAAAGTGGAAAATCTCCTCTCCTCTATAACATTTAGATTTAAACCACATCTTTTGTCAGTTGTGGAATGTCCAAAATAGTTGGATGTTCACACACAAGGGTTCTGCATGTCAAGTCATATTTTGTACACATTAAATTATATGCAGATAGTAGGTACTTATTTTAGAAAGAGTTAATCATAAAGGAAAATCTATGCCTTCTGATGTAAATTTTTAAAGTGAGATAGTTGGTGTTTGGACAGAAGAAAATGTTTTCCCCAAAATTATAGGGCAGAAGAAATATAATTTCCTTTTGATCTTTAAAAAGTTTGATAATACAAGAGCAAACTTGGAATTTCTTAAACCTAGAGGTGTGGAAACAGGCAGAGGTTTGACATCATTACCTAACAGGAGAGAATCACATATATTTTAAAAATTTGTCTCCGGGGTGAATTGTTTCATGCCAGGAGCATATGATGTATTCCAAATACTGCATCATCAGCCAAAGTCACATGATCAATACAGGGTCTCCATTTCTATTTTTTATCATGAGGAACACCCACTGTAGCCAGCCCATTGTGCCTGTAG
>NW_009954101.1:2013506-2096603 GCF_000747805.2 Chaetura pelagica | reverse complement strand
ATACAACCAGAGACAATTATTTCCAGATTAAGGATCCTCAGTCTGAGCCACAGGGGCATGAAGGAAAATTCATGCTTCTGATTGCTAATGCTGTGCAAATGGGATCTAAATGGATTGTGGATGACTAAATTTCCTGGATGAAATGTGTTTCTAACTAGAAACTAGATCTTCTGGGAAAAACAAACAAACAAACACAAAAACTTTCTGTGTGTGATTAAAAAAGAAAAAATGGGGGAAACAACCGATTTGTGAAAATCAGTCCAGTCAGCCTCCTCCTGTTTTAAATAGCACTCATTTCTACCACTTAGAAAATGTAAATGAGATATTTCACATTAACTATTGATTTCATTCTCAAAAAGTATGATTTCTTGTTTTGTTGTTGAGACAGTGCAGTTCCACTAGCCATCAGATTCATGGAAGTTACATGTGTTCTGAACAGTTCAAATAGATTGCTTTTATAGACAGTGTAAAGATAAAAACACCTTCACAAGGAAATTCATACTACCCTCTCTGTTTCTGTTAGGATGGGATAATTTTCTTCTCTCCCTCTCCCTTTTTCTTTCCTTTTAATCTCTCTATCCCTTCCTTGGCTCTGTTAACTTTACAGTGATACAAGAAACCAGCCTGAAAGATTTGTATCTTTCCATGGATGAAGTAAAATGCAAAAATTCTCATCTTTCGAGTTTATCTAAAATTGTCTGCTTGCTAGTTTCTCATGCTAGCTGCTATTTGTACATGGACAGCGGTTTAGATGCTCTGCAACTGCTGATTTCCAGTACAAAAATATGTAGAATTTTGAAATAGCCATTTGTAAGACTGTCTAAATGTTTAACTGAAAAGAGGTTGATAATTGAAAGTCACAAGTCACTTAGGTATCTTTGAAAAATTAACCTATTTCAGGAAAGAAAAAGTAGTAAATATCTATCCTAAATGTAAGGTTTTAAACAAATAGAAACATAATCCAAATAGTTCTATATTTTGTGAAAAACACATTGTGTTCCCAAGATGACATTTATATGGCAAAATGTAGCTTGAAACAATTTATGTCCATGCTGTAAATCCTTGGAAGAGGAGACGTCTCTAAGGAGAAAAAGAGATCTCATACGACGACACAAACAGAACTGGCGGTCACTTTCTGTAGTTATAGTGAACATCTGGAACTCATATGTTTATTGTTGAAAATTACCAAGATCTAAGATCAGAGAGTAGGAGTGGCTGACTTCTATTAAAGAACAGAACACATTGTAAAGAAATATGATGCATTTGCATTTGAGGAAGAACAACACCATGTCCCAGTATAGGTTGGGGGCTGACCTGCTGGAGAGCAGTGTAGGAGAAAGGGACCTGGGGGTCCTGGTGGACATGAGGATGACCATGAGCCAGCAATGTGCCCTTGTGGCCAAGAAGGCCAATGGCATCCTGGGGTGCATTAGAAAGGGTGTGGTTAGTCAGTCAAGAGAGGTTCTCTTCCCCCTCTATTCTGCATTGGTGAGGCCACATCTGGAGTATTGTGTCCAGTTCTGGGTCCCTCAGTTCAAGAAGGACAGGGAACTGCTCGAAAGAGTCCAGCGCAGAGCTACGAAGATGATTAAGGGAGTGGAACACCTCCCTTATGAGGAAAGCCTGAGGGAGCTGGGTCTCTTTAGCTTGGAGAAAAGGAGACTGAGGGGTGACCTCATCAATGTTTACAAATATGTAAGGGGTGAGTGTCAGGGAGATGGAGTTAGGCTTTTCTCAGTGATGACCAGTGATAGGACAAAGGGTAATGGGTGTAAATTGGAGCATAGGAGGTTCAAGGTGAATATCCAAAAAAAATTTTTATTGTAAGAGTGACAGAGCACTGGAACAGGCTGCCCAGGGAGGTTGTGGAGTCTCCTTCACTGGAGACATTCAAAATCCACCTGGATGCATTCCTGTGTGATGTACTCTAGGTGACCCTGCTCTGGCAGGGTGGGTTGGACTAGATGATCTTTCGAGGTCCTTTCCAACTCCTAGGATTCTATGATTCTACGATTCTATGATAATCAAGTAACACAGCAATGAAGAGTTTTATATAATTTACCAATATAAGTTGTTTTTGTTTGGACAACTGGTTTTTGTGCTGAGTCTAACTGCCAACATTGAACTCTTAATTATATGACAAGATATGTCAGATGTACTCAAGTATCAGCGATCCTCAACAATATCATTAGAAGACATCATTAAAATATTTTATAAATCAGGTACATGATTTTCATTTATGCAGTAAAGCATTAAGAATTTTAAATGCAGAAAAAATATTTTGTAAGATTTTCTTTTATAATATAGAGAAAAAAAGGAGTAAAATTAAGTAATATTTCAACATACAGATTATCTCCTTAGAGGAAAACTCCAGTAAGAAATATATAATTTGAGCAAGATTTATCCTTTTATTTAAGACTGCTTTGCTTTATTTTGCCACATCGTTGGTATGGCAATTCAGAAGCTGTAAGCAGCTGCAGGTTCCAAACTACCTCTCAAAAAAATCTGACTTACCATAGGGATAACCCTAACATAGTTCTCAACTTAAAAGCAGAAAAACACATGCCTAAAGACCACTTTCACATGTTCTCAGCTGTTTTCTTGCTAAAGTTCTGTTATGGGACCAAAATAATTAATTACTACAGACATGAGAAAAGAAACCAAACAATATATTCTATTAGGAAGTTCAAACCTAGTGTTCTATTTGGCCCCCTCTGTTCATTATACTCTATAACCAGAAGGAAAAAAGAGTTTGCTGGAATAAATTAATCAAACAAGCAAGCTATCTGAAAATTAGGTACAATATTCCACTTATCTGCTTATCTATTCTGACACAATTTCTGAAAACTTCATGTTTGCTCACCTCAGAAACATTCTAAGAAATCTAGCTTCCCATTTAGAATTACAAGCTGTGAAAAAAGCATGTTCATGGTTGTGTTTTTACTTTGAGATAAGCTGGTGTCTTGGACCTTGTGGCCTTGTAATAGCAGTCTGCAAAGAGTAGAACATATCAATGCTGAAATTTTATATGAGTTTTCTCAGTGACCACAGGTGTGAAATTGAAAACTGAAAAGATGCACACAAATAAAGCCAGACATATAATTTCTAATGTCTCTTTTAGTGCTTAGTGCTTGGGAAGGCCCAATGAGCTAAATGAAACAGAGGCACATGCATATATTTTCTAGGAGGCCTTTTTCACTCAAGCTTGTATGAAGTTTTGCCTTTGATTTCAACAACTGTTGAAACCTCACCTATATATTTCAGAGAAAAAAAAACCAAACAAAACAGCAAACCAGAAACAAAAAAAATCCAAGAAAACCAAAATATTTCTGCTATGAAAAGCTTTGTTTCTGAATGTTTGTGTATTCCTTCTCCTAATTTGCAGGAAAAAATGGAAAGAGCTAACTTATTCCTGACTTGGAACGTATATGCCAAGATTAAGTCTGCAGCAAAGAATTTATTGTAAGTTTTCAATCCTCAAAATAGGAGGGGAGCCTTAAGAAAAAAATTAATGTTACCACAACAATGGTACAAAACAGAATCATCAGCATTTTGCAACACTGAACATCTGGAAGTCATGTGTTTACTCCCAGGCCATTAGGGGAGCACACACATTATTATATTCAGATTTTCTTTTTTTTTTTTTCGTCATAAAATGAATTATTCCTTACTTGCCCACAACAAAACAACCCTATTAAGTCCAAATGACATGGTTAAAATGAAGTCTCTCTGTTGCAAAAAGCCAATACTCACTTAAATGCTTCAAATAGATTTGGATTTACTCCTTGTGTTTGTTTTTCCTTCTGCTTTTTTCACTTCCCCACCATCCTACTGAGGCAGCTAAAGAAACCCCAGAATTTATATCCTTAAGAAGGTGCACACTCTGTCCCAGACAAGGATTGTAGAACTATAATAATTCATCAAGATACAATGCAATAGGTGTAAACTGCTGTTCTGAAGACTGCATTGCTGAAGCTTCTGGGGGTAAGGAGGCACCTTCCACAGCTGCTTCATGCATTAGCTGAGAGCTATGTTCCTGTTACCCTTGAAAATTATTATCATAATTTGTTTATTGTGTTTGGATGTCTTGTCCCAGAATCAGAGCTCCACAAAAATAGGAGTGTGAAAACGGTTCAAGTAAACAGAATTAGTAAAGAAGTTTGCTAATGAGATGCAGAAGAAGGAACAGACATTCATATAATTTCTAAAAACTGAAAATGTTGATCAGTTTTAGTAATAGCCTCAAGCAAAACATCTTTTCGGGGGAAGAAAAAAGCATACTATTAGGTTCGTTATAATTAAATAATAGAATCATAGAATCATAGAATCTTAGGGGCTGGAAGGGACCTCGAAAGATCATCTAGTCCAACCCCCCTGCCAGAGCAAGGTCACCTAGAGTACATCACACAGGAACTCATCCAGGTAGGTTTTGAATGTCTCCAGTGAGGGAGACTCCACAACCTCCCTGGGCAGTCTGTTCCAGTGCTCTGTCACTCTTACAATAAAAAATTTTTTTGGATATTCACCTTGAACCTCCTATGCTCCAATTTACACCCATTACCCCTTGTCCTATCACTGGTCATCACTGAGAAAAGCCTAACTCCGTCCCCCTGACACTCGCCCCTTACATATTTGTAAACATTGATGAGGTCACCCCTCAGTCTCCTTTTCTCCAAGCTAAAGAGACCCAGCTCCCTCAGGCTTTCCTCATAAGGGAGATGTTCCACTCCCTTAATCATCTTCGTAGCTCTGCGCTGGACTCTTTCGAGCAGTTCCCTGTCCTTTTTGAACTGAGGGGCCCAGAACTGGACACAATACTCCAGATGCAGCCTCACCAATGCAGAATAGAGGGGGAGGAGAACCCCTCTTGACCTACTAACCACACCCTTTCTAATGCACCCCAGGATGCCATTGGCCTTCTTGGCCACAAGGGCACATTGCTGGCTCATGGTCATCCTCCTGTCTACCAGGACCCCCAGGTCTCTTTCACCTACACTACTCTCCAGCAGTTCAGCCCCCAACCTGTACTGGGACATGGTGTTGTTCTTCCCCAAATGTAAAACTCTGCACTTCCCCTTGTTGAATTTCATCATGTTTCTCCCCGCCCAACTCTCCAACCTATCTAAGTCTCTCTGAATGGCAGCACAGCCTTCTGGTGTGTCAGCCACTCCTCCCAGCTTAGTGTCATCAGCAAACTTGCTGAGGGTACATTCTATACCCTCATCCAGGTCGTTGATGAAGATGTTGAACAACACCGGTCCCAGCACCGACCCTTGTGGGACTCCACTAGTAACACACCTCCAACCAGATTCTACCCCATTGACTACAACTCTCTGACTCCTTCCTTTCAACCAGTTCCTAATCCACCTCACTTCCTGGTCACCAAACCCATACCTGATCAACTTATCCACAAGGATGCTGTGGGAGACGGTGTCAAATGCTTTACTGAAATCAAGATAAACCACATCTACCGCTCTACCATCATCTATCCACCTAGTAATTTCCTCATAGAAGGCTATGAGGTTAGTCAAACATGATTTACCCTTGATAAAACCATGTTGACTGCTCTTGATGACCCCCATGTCCTTGATGTGCCTGGAGATAGTCACAAGAACAAGTTGTTCCATCACCTTTCCAGGGATGGAGGTGAGGCTGACCGGTCTATAGTTACCCGGGTCCTCCTTCTTGCCCTTCTTGTAGACTGGAGTGACATTTGCTATCCTCCAGTCCTCAGGCACCTCACCTGTTGCCCATGATTTACTGAAGATGATGGAGAGTGGCCTAGCAATGACCTCCGCCAGCTCCCTCAGCACCCTTGGGTGCATTCCATCTGGACCCATTGATTTATGGATGTCCAGATTACTCAACTGATCCCTAACCCAATCCTCATCTACCATGTCAAACTCTTCCTCTATCTTGACTTCTTCTGGGGCTATATGAATCTGGGGCTCATAGGGAGACCCTGCAGGAGTGAAGACAGAGGCAAAGAAGGCATTCAGCACCTCTGCCTTCTTTATATCCTCTGTCACCAGGGCTCCCACCTCATTCCTCAATGGGCCAATATTGCCTCTATTGCTAGTTTTGCTAGCTATGTACTTGAAAAAGCCCTTTCTATTATCCTTAACCTGACTTGCAAGGTTAAGTTCCAAGGAGGCCTTAGCTTTCCTAATTGCCTCCCTACATCCTCTGACAACAGTCCTATATTCCTCCCAAGTGACCAGCCCCTCCTTCCATGATCTATAGATTTTCCTTTTCCACTTAAGTTTGCCCAGTAGTTCCTTCTTTAACCATGCAGGTCTCCTAGCACCCTTACTAGATTTCCTAACCATTGGGACACTCTGATCCTGTGCTTGCAAGAAGTGGTCCTTGAATGTTGACCAGCTATCTTGAGCTCCTTTATTTTCTAGCACCCTGTCCCATGGGATTTCCCTTAATAGATGATTGAGGAGACCAAAGTTTGCCCTGTGGAAGTCCAGGGTTCTGGTCCTGCTGGGTATTTTGTTCCTTCCACACAGGATATGTACTCATATAAAATCTGTTTTGTTGTGATTACATCAGCTCAGTTAAGATTTTATTAGCATTTAAATTCTATCACCATGCCTTACAAATTAGGTAGTTAATATTGTACAAACAAGGCAAACAAATAATTATCTTACTGTATTGCTTAATAATCTACCTGGTCTTCTGACATTTTTCAAAAAGAATTTTCAGCTTCAGTACAATACATTTTTTTTCTACTATGTTCTTGTTTGTTACACAGTTGTCAGGCTTTTCACTCTCAGTCTATCCTTCTTTCTCTCTTTCTTTACCTTTCTTCTTTTAGATTCTGTAGTATTGCTACATTAAAAGAGAAAGCAAGGAGACTTGCTATTAAGGGGAAGAAATTCAAAGTAGAGTGAAAAGTCATAGCAGTACTGTGAATAATTAGAATGCAACGCGCCCCGCCCACCCCCGCTGCCGCCGCTTCTCTTTGGGGGGGGGCGACCTGCGTTTGGAGTACCCGGCTGCAGCCTGAGCCCCGGCTCGCCTAGTCCTGGCTCTCACCTGGTTCCGCTTCACTCCAGCCAGACCTGGCTTGACCCAGCTCGTCCTATCATCACCGCAGCGTGGTGAGATTAACCCTTTCTTACCTGCACACAAACCACGAATTCCTCCTCCTCCTTCCCTCACTTAAATAAGTAAATAAGGTGTGTAACTAAGGTGTACCCATATATATTTCATGTGCTTTAATTACTCCCCATTTTGAACCTCCTTCCCCAAATTGCTTTGTTTTCCCCACAATAAACTGTGCATTTCATAAATTCTAATTGGGGATTGGCTGCTGTTATTGGAAATATTAGTAAGCATTGAGCAAGTTACTCAATTGAAAAGTCAGGGCCAAAGCGCCTGCTCCTCTGTGAGAGGCGTTCCCCACATGTGGACCTCATAGCAGATCCTGACAAGCTTAATACACTCCAAAAAGTAGATATAATAGTTCGCGGATCGTGCCAGGCACACATACACAAAAGTAACAGCTCCATTTTATTCTGCCCCATAAGACAGTTGCTTCTCCCACTTCAGATTAACATATAGTTCCCTAGAGCCTCTCTGATAAAATAAAATGGAATTGTGCTAAAAAGATATAGTAAAAGTTGGAATGCTATAGAGTTAACAGCTTTTGATATGGTTGGGTTGTGGTTTTTTTCACATATGGTATTTCCAGTGAACTGCTTTTGCCAAATTATAAAGATCAGTGAAATAAATGTAATAATTTTTAGTAAAAATTTGCATTTTTTCTTTTAACCTCTTTTAGTCTCTGATAATTATTTTCTAATATTAAAAAATAATAATAACTAAAATCTTCTCTGCTTGCCTCCTTTCTTCCACCTGCAGTTGGCATATGTTTTTAATCACTGATACCTAATATGTTGGTAGAAGAAAGAACTACATTAAAAGTATTAGAGTCCTATTAACTTTCTCAGATGATTAATGTCTAAGCTAGAGGACATCACAGTATTACTAGAATATGGTAGAAGCTATTCCAACAAGTAGCTTTTGACAAATCTCATATATACCACACATTATATTGATGCAACCAGAAGCACAAAGTTCAAAGTTTGTGACTGTTATAAAACTATTCACACAAAGTGGGTTGAACTAGAGCTGTGTGTGTAAAACTGAAATGAAATAAACAAGATAAAATATTTCAATAAAAGACCAATAAAAGTAGTAATATCCTAAAAAACAACCCTCATCACAATTAGAAACTCAACATGTCACCATAGCATTCACAGAAAATAAAGACCTGTCCTAAATGCTATAATATAATACTGACTGAGAACAGGAAATATTTAAGTAATTAGTTATTTTGTGATTGTGGTCTATTCTAAAAAGTAGAACATAGTTACTCCAGACATTTAATAAACTTAACAAATACAAAACAAATTATGATAGCTGTCACAAAGAACATTTTAATTTAATTTAATTTTAATTTAAAAATCATACTTAAGAAACATGTTCAAGAGATTAAAGACTGAGGAGAAAAATGATAGAGCTAAAGAAGACCAACTGCTGATTGTTTGTCAGTGGTGCCATGAAATCCCACAAAGTTTGGAATAGAAGCAATCTGTGGTAAAGGTACAGTAACTGAAGTCAGTCTGTACCTTTTTCATTATCATCAAGTCTCAATATACTACAATGTGAAGTTATTTTATCATCATGCTGAAGTTTTGTTGCAAGCAGAATCCTTCCATGGTTGGCTAGTGTTTCTCAGGGAGAATATGAATAAACAAATATAATGAAATATTTAGCAAAAACAATGCATCTCATAAACAGCCAGAGCCTAAGATAGGCAGTATTTCTCTAAAATATCACTGCATTTTAAAAAATTGCATAAATACTTGCTGGCAGCATGCATTTACAGCAGTACTTCCTAGACTGTGCAGTTCACGTGCCACAGTCATGTCTTCACAAATGAGCAGCCATCATTTTCATTGTGTAAAAGAATTCACTACTCATTACTGTCCAAGGTAGAATATGTGCATGAAGAGTACAGTATCCTCAAACTCCTATCAAGAATATTAGCTTTTAAAAAGTAAAAACCAAGGCACACAGTTAATTCTCTGCAGTTCCAAAAGCATGAAATAAAAAATATATATTGCTATCTTTGTACAAACCAACATACTTTTAAAGCTATTTTGAACTAATGATGAAGTGACAGGTAAGTCAACACAGTTTCTTACAACAGGATGCAATTATACTCAATTTAGTTTCTGCATAAGTGCCAGCAGGCATTTAATCTTAGCTTGTCCTATTCCCTTTTTCAACCCTAATTCCTGCTTCGGATTCTTTCCACTTCACTGGAAGAAGAGTTTTAGACGGATATACTTTCTCCATATTTTCAGTCTTACAGCTCTAGAGAACCTTTACAACTTACTCTGTTTCTGTAAAATATCCCTCTGTGCAGTGGCAGGTGAGGGCAAGGAAAAAAGGAGAAAGGATGGGTGGAAGCTTCTTAACTGCAAACTCTGTAAAAATTTTTTTATCTTTTACTGAATAATTAATCATAGAATCATAGAAACTCTTGGATTAGAGGGGACCTCTAGAGGTCATCTAGGCCAACCCCCCTACAATAAGCAGGGACATCTCACTCTAGAACAGATTGCTCAGAGTCATACCTTTCATTAGTCTAACTGACTTAGCTTCCATAAAGCAGCTAAGATTCCCAGCCCACTAGCTCTTGCAGGTCTGATACAGAGGCTATAATCGTTAAACTAAATACTGGGGGAAAAATCCATCTATATATTATTATTTTCTTTCTCATTCATGAAGCTATATGAAGTTTTCCTTTTATGTCTCAATAGTTTTTAATTTTGTTCTTTCAATTTCCTAAATTGTACTTAATCTCACTATTCTCCATATTGTTTACCGTCTGTATTCCTTCTGTTAACTCTCCAGTTTTGTAATCTGTTCTTGTTTTTCATTATTATTTGGCTTGTGGCAACCCTGGAAAAGTCACAGCACTTCCTGAGGTTCTGTCACTGTCAGTAATGGATTGATTTTGTCATTCATCACCACTGAAACTTAGAAACTACATCAAAATTTGTGGTGCTGTGCTTCTTCTCTATATCTAGCATGTCTCTATAATATTCTTTACTGAAAATCCGATTATTTAGGAGATGTGCCACAGATCGCATTTTACAGCTCTGTTCTTTTTTCACAAAGCTAATCACTTTTTTTATGGCTATCATGTATTACATTAGATTAAAAATAAAGAGTTCCTGTAATGAAATTCAGATTTTGATCTAAACATAAGGAAGAGGAGGAATAGATCAGGTAATTTTATTTTTTTTTTAATATATAAATAATATCTTACTGACACCATTCTAGCAAACTAAATGTTTGGAGACATGGTGGGCTAAGATTACTTTTTTTTGGGTAAATTTTGATCCCTAAACAACAGAAATGCTGTAGTTACAATAAAATAATACGAGAAAATCAAGCAAACTCTGTTACAAAGTGCATGAATTTAAAAAAATAAATATATATATTTCAGATGCTCCTGTACATTTGTTTTATTTACTTTGTGCCCAGCTTTTAATGGTGGCCACTGTACAGACAGAGATGGGTGAAACAAAGCTATCAGTTCAACACACAGAATCCCACTGCGTTAGAGTTTGTACATCTATGTATTTTATAAAATAAAGGGGGGGGGAAAGAGATCATCAATGTGAAAAGTGCCATCAAATAAGTACTTTTAGTCAGAGGCTGAAACACCCACAAATTATAAATGAACTAACGAGGATATAATGAGCAGCAGTTGTCCTTGTGCTCAAATGTAAATATATTAAAATAGTGTAACTAACAATAATACAATACTATTTTGCAATACTGTGAATAGTACAGGCAGGCTTAATCTAAACAGGTTTTATAGGAGTATGTGGGAAGTGAAAAGGCGTGTGCAGCTGCACATAGGAAGCATCCAAGTAACAGGAAAACAGTTTTCAGACAGAAGACAAAATATACACAGAAGAATGTCAATAGGCAGAACATGACTGGCAAAACCAAAAGGAAAGTTGTATCAGGGGGAGCACCTTTTTTGGGGGGGGAGAGGGACAAAAGCATAAAAAGATCAAGCATATACAAAATTTGGACTAAAAAGATGGCAAGATTACTTCAATTCCAATTTCTTGTGTCAAAGATCTATCAAACCTGATAACTTTGACCTCTGCAACTAAGAATCACCAGAGAATCATAGACTTGCTTTGGTTGGAAAAGACCTTTAAGATTATCAAGTCCAACTTTTAACCTAACACTGCCAAGTTCAACACCAACTATGTCATTAAGCACTACATCTACATGTCTTTTACACATCCAGGGATGGTGACTCAACCACTTCCCTGGGCAGCCTGTTCCAATGCCTGACAAACCTTTCAGTGAATACATTTCCCTTAACATCCAATCTAAACATCCCCTGACACAACTTGAGACAATTTCATCTTGTTCTATCATTTTTCTTGTGAGAAGAGACCAACACATACTTTGATAAAATCTCCTTTCAGGCAGTTGTAGAGAGCAATGAGGTCTCCCCTCAGCCTCCTTTTGTCCAGGCTGAACAACCCCAGTTCCCTCAGCTGCTTGTTGTAAGACTTGTGTCCTAGTCACTTCGCTAGCTTCATTACCCTTCTTTGGATACACTCCAGATCTCAATATCCTTTTTGTACTGAGGGGCCCAAGACTGGATCAGAGCCATTAGTGTGTATTGTACAGCTATTCAGAAGTGTGATATTAATGAATTAATTTAGTATAGGGTGTTGGTTTTTTTCAAGTCTAAAACTGGCCTGATGAGTCAGTTTTCTAAACACTCCCATCACATTCATATCTAATGCCTTGTCTTTAAATTATATATAGCCATATATTCAATTTTTTGCACATTGATGTAGAAACCTTAATTTAGCCCTTTGAAACTAATTTTGCAAAGATAGTTTCCTAGGTTTGTAGTATGAACTACAATAGACAGAATTTTTAAAAGCTCCCACTTACTTCATCAAGAGGGTTCTGTAAACTATGAGGTTTTGTTTCTGCTTATGTAGCTAAGATTCCATTCCAAAGGAGGTACATTTTTTTTGAAGCGGTTTAAGGAGGTACATCCATATACAACCACAGTCCTACCACTGACATGCAAGTTTTTGCCAAGTCTATCATGTTCCATCAGGTTATGTCAGTATATTTGGTTTCTGTGGCAAGGTTTTTATAGCGGTGGAGCTACAGAGGTAGCTCCTATGAGAACCTGCTAGAAACTTCCTTTTTGTCTGGTAGAAAGTTTAGATACCAAGAATTAAAAAAACCCACAACAAACAGATATTAAAATTCAGAAATCAACTTCTGAATGAAAATTATTACCATATAGTAATTCATAACTGATCCCCCATCATTAATTAAGGAGAATTGATAATCTTAATGGGATTTGAAAGTAAATAGTATATTGTAATTTTTAACCTTTTATTATCCAATTTTTCAATTTTTTTCACTTTGGTTTGTGTTTAGAATCAGAGTGATATACATAAGGAACAACTCATAGCAAATATATTCATACCTGTGTTTCGTGTTTCAGCCACAAGGCTGATTTGTGTCCTATTGGTTGAACTAATAAGTACTAATGTATTCTATAGGTAAATCTATTGATTCAAAGGCACTTGGAAATATTGGTTTCTCAATTAATAAATGGCTGTGCACAGCAGCTTGATTTGAATTAGGCTGCAAAATTAAAATGATCCTCAATAATCAGGACTTTTTGTATTTTTAAGAATTCTTTTCTCAGTCTTGAATTTAATATTAATTTTTGTGTCCTTGATTGTTAAGCTTTGTTTTCAAGTGCCAAACATAGTGAGGCTGTTAAGAAATATCACTTAACTTTCAAATTGTCTTGTCTGTTTTGTCCTCATTGACATTTTACTCTCCTTTTGTAGATTAAATCTAAGATGTAAAAGGGTATTAAAATAATATTTTTTTTCATTATTCTATCAAAGCACGCATTATTTTTGAGAAAATAAAAAAGGCTAATTCATTGCTGTTGTTATGTGATACAGCACACCAGTTCCATATATGCCGAAGAGCAAAGAGGGTATCTTGTTTGTCAAAAGCTAAATAAATATTCAAATCAGATCAAGGTTCAGAGAAGTTGGTAGCAGACACAAATGTCTATTGATGCTGGAGCCTTCATCTCTTTCTGTTCATATTTTCCATCATAGCTGTCCTGAATCCATACCAAAGTCATACCCACTTTACATTCTGTTCACTGCCTTTTTTTCCACAACTTCATGAAAATCCCTGAAGCAGCATGGTTCACATTAAGAGGAAATTCCACAAATGAAACATGAGAAATGAATCTGCTTTGGAGGTAGAAGTTCTAGAATATACAGAGATGAGAATTCATTGCAACTGCAACATTTTATTGCAAGGGTAAGCAAAGTGAGGATAAGAAGTTACAAAAAAAAATATATTGGATATGCAAAGTTCAGTAGTAATATAATTTCATAATAGATAATGAAAAAAATAATTATTTAGCTACTTCAGAGAAAAAGAGAAGATAAAAGGGAAGGTAAGAGCTCTAATTATCAGAAAGTAAATACACTAGAGGGGAGGAAAAGTGGAATTTCTAAGTACTTGCTCTGCTTCAGTTCACTCAAAACAACTCTTCTGTGAAATGATTAATTATGCTGGGAGTAGATGAACAACATAAGAGAAGAGACATCAACACCGTAAAGAGCAAGTGAGAAATTACCTGGACTGAATTAATGTTTTGAATCAGCAAGGCCAGATTAAATCCATCAGAGAGTACTAAAGGAATTAGCCAATGAGGTTTCATAGTCCATGGCAAATGATTTTACAGAACTCCAAGGAGATCCTAGGGTTGCAGATTAGAAGCCTGACATCCATTATAGGAAACATACCAGCTAAAAAGAGATGTAACATGAATAAAAGTATTATTAGTGCTAGAATGATGTTAAGGCACAGAGCAAAACAAATGTTAGCGTTTAAAAAGGACTTATATATTAGACAGAAGTGTCGTATATATGATATCTTTTGCCAAATAAGCATATTTACTACACTAATTCAAGGTATTGTAAGGTACAACCTGTAGAAAAGAAAAATCTAGGTTACCATAGCTCACTGAAACCAGATAGCATCTACACCAAATATTACCGAAACATTTCAGAAAGCAGAAAACCAAAGATGATTGCTCAATAAGGACTCTACGAACTTCATAGTTCTAGTAATCCTTAATAAACCCACACTTAATCCCCAGTCCATTAACTGTTGGCCTAGCTTAAATCCCTCTTTCCTCATAATTGATACTTCTTAACTTGTAAGATTCACATCTCAAAATCAGAAGTCAAAGTAGAAAACTAGTATGACTTATAACTTTTAAGTTTATACTGCTGGGCTCATCTACAGCCTCTTGAACATTAGATACAGATAAATCACCCATAAAGCAAAAAAGTAGATACTAAGTCACTCTCCTGAACAGAAGTCAGTTAATGGTGACAGATAAATGTTGCCATCTACAAAAAGTTTTCACCTCCAGTGTTCCCCCAGATTACCTTCTCTGTTTCTCTTCCAAATCTATCAGTCCACTGATAGCAACATGCCTTGGTCTTTGTTTCCAACATTAGACCAAATGTATAACTTATAGAATCATAGAATCATAGAATCATAGAATCTTAGGGGCTGGAAGGGACCTCGAGAGATCATCTAGTCCAACCCCCCTGCCAGAGCAGGGTCACCTAGAGTACATCACACAGGAACTCATCCAGGTGGGTTTTGAATGTCTCCAGTGAGGGAGACTCCACAACCTCCCTGGGCAGTCTGTTCCAGTGCTCTGTCACTCTTACAGTAAAAAAATTTTTTCGGATATTCACCTTGAACTTCCTATGCTCCAATTTACACCCATTACCCCTTGTCCTATCACTGGTCATCACTGAGAAAAGCCTAACTCCGTCCCCCTGACACTCACCCCTTACATATTTGTAAACATTGATGAGGTCACCCCTCAGTCTCCTTTTCTCCAAGCTAAAGAGACCCAGCTCCCTCAGCCTTTCCTCATAAGGGAGATGTTCCACTCCCCTAATCATCTTCGTAGCTCTGCGCTGGACTCTTTCGAGCAGTTCCCTGTCCTTTTTGAACTGAGGGGCCCAGAACTGGACACAATACTCCAGATGTGGCCTCACCAATGCAGAATAGAGGGGGAGGAGAACCTCTCTTGACCTACTAACCACACCCTTTCTAATGCACCCCAGGATGCCATTGGCCTTCTTGGCCACAAGGGCACATTGCTGGCTCATGGTCATCCTCCTGTCTACCAGGACCCCCAGGTCTCTTTCACCTACACTACTCTCCAGCAGTTCAGCCCCCAACCTGTACTGGGACATGGTGTTGTTCTTCCCCAAATGTAAAACTCTGCACTTCCCCTTGTTGAATTTCATCATGTTTCTCCCCGCCCAACTCTCCAACCTATCTAAGTCTCTCTGAATGGCAGCACAGCCTTCTGGTGTGTCAGCCACTCCTCCCAGCTTAGTGTCATCAGCAAACTTGCTGAGGGTACATTCTATACCCTCATCCAGGTCGTTGATGAAGATGTTGAACAACACCGGTCCCAGTACCGACCCCTGTGGGACTCCACTAGTCACACACCTCCAACCAGATTCTGCCCCATTGACTACAACTCTCTGACTCCTTCCTTTCAACCAGTTCCTAATCCACCTCACTTCCTGATCACCAAACCCATACCTGATCAACTTTTCTACAAGGATGCTGTGGGAGACGGTGTCAAATGCTTTACTGAAATCAAGATAAACCACATCTACCGCTCTACCATCATCTATCCACCTAGTAATTTCCTCATAGAAGGCTATGAGGTTAGTCAAACATGATTTACCCTTGATAAAACCATGCTGACTGCTCTTGATGACCCCCATGTCCTTGATGTGCCTGGAGATAGTGACAAGAACAAGTTGTTCCATCACCTTTCCAGGGATGGAGGTGAGGCTGACCGGTCTATAGTTACCCGGGTCCTCCTTCTTGCCCTTCTTGTAGACTGGAGTGACATTTGCTATCCTCCAGTCCTCAGGCACCTCACCTGTTGCCCATGATTTACTGAAGATGATGGAGAGTGGCCTAGCAATGACCTCCGCCAGCTCCCTCAGCACCCTTGGGTGCATTCCATCTGGACCCATTGATTTATGGATGTCCAGATTACTCAACTGATCCCTAACCCAATCCTCATCTACCATGTCAAACTCTTCCTCTATCTTGACTTCTTCTGGGGCTATATGAATCTGGGGCTCATAGGGAGACCCTGCAGGAGTGAAGACAGAGGCAAAGAAGGCATTCAGCACCTCTGCCTTCTTTATATCCTCTGTCACCAGGGCTCCCACCTCATTCCTCAATGGGCCAATATTGCCTCTATTGCTAGTTTTGCTAGCTATGTACTTGAAAAAGCCCTTTCTATTATCCTTAACCTGACTTGCAAGGTTAAGTTCCAAGGAGGCCTTAGCTTTCCTAATTGCCTCCCTACATCCTCTGACAACAGTCCTATATTCCTCCCAAGTGACCAGCCCCTCCTTCCATGATCTATAGATTTTCCTTTTCCACTTAAGTTTGCCCAGTAGTTCCTTCTTTAACCATGCAGGTCTCCTAGCACCCTTACTAGATTTCCTAACCATTGGGACACTCTGATCCTGTGCTTGCAAGAAGTGGTCCTTGAATGTTGACCAGCTATCTTGAGCTCCTTTATTTTCTAGCACCCTGTCCCATGGGATTTCCCTTAATAGATGATTGAGGAGACCAAAGTTTGCCCTGTGGAAGTCCAGGGTTCTGGTCCTGCTGGGTATTTTGTTCCTTCCACACAGGATCCTGAACTCCACCATCTCATGATCACTGCAGCCAAGGCTGCCATTGACCACCACTGCTTCAACAAGGCCCTCCTTGCTGGTTAGTACAAGATCCAGCAGCGCTCCTCTTCTAGTCGGCTTGTCCACCATTTGCATTAAGAAGTTATCATCAATGCATTGGAGGAACCTCCTAGACTGTGAAAGGCTGGCTGTGTGAGTCTTCCAGCAGATATCAGGGTAGTTGAAATCTCCCATGAGGACCAGCGACTGTAGTTGTGAGGCTGCTTTCAGTTGCTTGTAGAAAGCCTCATCAACCTCCTCACCTTGATCAGGAGGTCTGTAGTAGACCCCCACAACTGTGTCACCCGCACCTGCTTGCCCCTTAATTCTTACCCACAGAATTTCAACATGCCCCTCATCAGCCCCTGCATGAAACTCAATACATTCTAGTTGCTCTCTCACATAAAGAGCAACTCCACCACCTCGCTTCCCTGCCCTATCTTTCCTAAAAAGCACATAACCATCCATGGCCACATTCCAGTCATGTGAGCTGTCCCACCATGTCTCTGTTATTGCTACTAGATCATAACCCTTAGCCCGCACACAAACCTCTAACTCCTCTTGCTTGTTCCCCATGCTGCGTGCATTAGCATACAGGCATTTCAGGAAACGAACAGAGCACACTGGTGGGACTAAATCCTCCTTGGACGACCTGACTTTGGGCCATGGTGTGTTCCTCTTGTGCTTGTCCCTAACAGGCCTGGTTTTCTCCCCTTCCCCCTTCACATCTAGTTTAAAGCTCTATCAATGAGCCCTGCCAAGTCCTGCCCCAAAAGCCTCTTCCCCCTCTGGGACAGGTGCATCCCACCTGCTACCATCAGTCCAGGTGCCTCATATAGCATCCCATGATCAAAAAAACCAAAACCCTGTCTTTGGCACCAGTTTCTTAGCCATTCGTTGACCTGTAAACTCTTCCTATATACCTCCCTACCCATTCTTGCAGGAGGGATGGAGGCAAACACTACTTGTGCTCCAGACCCCCTAACTAGCTGTCCCAGGGCCCTGAAGTCTCTCTTCATTGCCCTTACACTTCTTGTAATAATTTCATCACTGCCAACCTGAAAAATCAGCAGCGGGTAGTAATCGGAAGAATTCACAAGATTGGGGAGTTTCCTTTTAACATCCCTAATCCGAGCCCCAGGGAGGCAACAGACCTCCCTGTGAGATGGGTCCGGCCGACAAATGGGCCCTTCTGTCCCCCTCAGAAGGGAGTCACCCACCACAATTACTCTCCTTTCCTTCTTGATTGAAGAAGTCCTAAGGACTCGGGGTGACTGATGAGCTGTTTCTAATTATTGTTTCTAATTATATCTGTGGTAATTGAAGGCACACATCTACCAGGATAAGTATTATTTGAAAATAGTAATAAATATCTGAAACATCAAGTATGTGTTTTGCAAAATTATTATACAAAATGAGGTTGTTTTTTTCTTTTTATTTGCTTTGAGTCTTCCAGAGTGTAATTTGGCTGTTAGTCTTCATTCACTTTCTGTGATGTGATTCCAAAGAGCACAATAGAATTATCTCTGATTAACAGTTGTATGAAAGTGAGCTGTTTTGTTCTATGTAATTCCCAGTGTTGTAAATGCAAGTGACTTAAGTTGAAAGCAAGCCTGGGTGAAGGAAGCACTGCAATTGATGCATGTGAAGGTTCTTCCCTTTCCCTGCTACAACTGAAAATCTCTCTTCAAAAGGTAGTACAGAGTTCAAGAAATTCGGCTTCTGAATTAAGTTACCGCTGGAGAGGGGAAAGAGGAGAAGGAAGTAGAAGCAAAAGGCAGAGAGCCTGAGGATGAGATAGTTGAAGGGAAGATGCAGTCCACAGGACTAATTCACAGCTACATGTATTTAATTTTTCCAGTGTTTGGCTACACAACCTAGAGGGAAAGGCTGCATTAGGAAGAAGGATGGCGGGCTTAGGGCTTACAGGTATTCAAAAACTCTGTTGGTGTTTTGGACCATTACAGTCATTACTCTGAAAGTCAATCAGAAGTAGACATCAAGGAAGGAAGCAACACTGAGTAATCTTTATACTGTACTATTAGTTCCATGGAGCTAGTAAAACTGTGGCTTAAACTGTGCACTTTAGCAGAAACCCGCTGAGACTATTTGGGCTGCTGCAGATTTCTGTGGTAAGAACATACATAATTAAAAATAAAACTACAATATGATCTTGTAATTCCCATGTCAGAAGATTGACATTTATTGAGTAAGGGGTACACACTGATGCAGTTATTGAGAACTAATAAACATGGAAAGCTTGTTTTTACCTGTGTGACTACCCATATCACAGCCATGTCAATCACTTGCTGAGTCCATAATTAGAAAGAATTTTAAAAATCTGTCCCTCACTGTATGTGATCTTTTTCTAGTATGTACTGAAAACAAGGATTATGGTACAGATATCCATTCTCTTGCACCAAGTGTGACAACACAGGGGATATAAAATACTTTTTTTTTGAGGTTTGGATAAACTTACTAGATCAACACAAATATCAAACAGATCAAGTTAATGGAAAACTTCAAAATATGAATAAAAGGAAGCTCAGAAACTGGTCATGAATTACTGTGTGTTAACTGTCATTCTCTGGTGACAGAATCAAAATAACCTGCTATTTAATCAATTTTGAAAGCATCAACTAGTAATTACTCCTAACAAAGCCAAAAAACCATCACATGTAGCTGCAATTCGCTTAATGGCATCTTGCAGAGTATGTGACACTTCAGCAGCATAAAATAAAGGACTAAGGAGCATGGATGGAACAGATACTGGCAAGACAGTCTTTGACTTAATATGAACTATTCGTGAAGACATAAAAGAAGCTTTTTTTATCAACAACCAAATTGGGCCAAATAACTAAAATGTTCAGCAGCAGAACCTACAGGAGTTCAACTTTGCAAACACTGGTATGGCTAACATTATTAAAACTGATTTGACATCCTCGCATTTTTAGTAATAAACAAGGAGCCACGGTGATCATCTGTAAAACTACTCTCATATCACTCTGCTAACAGAACAACCTATGGTATTTCCATTCATTGGCAAAGTCTGCAATGCAATCAAAATCTGAAATTATCTCAATTTGATAATATATTGGTAAAGCAGTTTAGATATACACTAAAAAACTTCCTGTGTCTCTGTAAGTCTCAGAAGTTAAAGATACTATTATTCTCACCTATATGAAAGAAAACCAGAATCATAGAAACATAGAGTATGCTGAGTTGGAAGGGACCCATCAGGACCATTGAGTCCAACTCCTGTCCCTGTGTAGGAAACCCCTAGAATCACTCCATGTGCCTGAGGGCGTCATCCAAATGCTTCTTGAACTCAGGCTTGGTGATGTGACCACTTCTCTGGGGGAGTTTGTTCCAGTGCTCAACCAGTCTCTGGGTGAAAAACCATTTCCTGATAAAGCCTGAATGGATTGCTACAGTGTATTGCTAACCATCAACTGTAACTTCAGACTCAAAGGAGGCACAGGTGAAATTATTCTTAGCACTCTTCAACTGTGAGAGAAGTAGGGTAGATGGTTTGCTGTTTTATGTCTTAGGTAATCTGAGAGACATATTTACAGCTGACTTCAAACCTGTTAAGTACCTTGAAATTTTGAGTCTGACAAAAAATATACTCATAACATGATATCTGATAACAAGACTGTTCTGTGATGACATTTTTTTGATAGACTCAGTTAGACCAATTCTTATCCTATTGCTTTCAGCAAAGAAATAACCAAATAAAAAACTTAGCACTCAATATCATTCTGTCTTATGAGGAAAATCTGAGAGACCTGGGGTTGTTTAGTCTGGAGAAGAGAAGATTGAGAGGGGATCTTTTTAATGTTTACAAATATCTGAAGAGTGGGTGTCAGGAACAAGGGGACAATCTCTTTTCAGTGGTGCTCTGTGATAGCATGGGGGGCAATGGCCATAAACTGGAACATGAAAAGTTCCACCTGAACATGAGGAAAACCTTCATTACTATGTGGGTTATGGAGTACTGGAACAGGCTGCCGAAAGGCTGCTGTGGAATGTCCTTCTCTACAGACCTTCAAGACCTGTCTGGACACATTTGTCTGTGACCTGCCTTAGGTGGTGCTGCTGCAACTGGGCTGTTGGTCTTGATGATTTCCAGAGGTCCCTTCCAACGCCTACAATTCTATTATTCTATGATACAATGACTCAGATTCTAATTACACACTTGGATTTTTTTCTTTAGAAAGAAATCTTGATTAATAATATTTTTGTGTACACACGGAATATTTCTGAAACCCAACTTTGGCAACTTGAGACACTTTCAATACAGGGAAATGTTCATATTCCACAAACCCTCACCAAGAAGAGAAAATTATTCACTCCCATATGATTAAATTGATAAAAATCCATATATTCCCTCTTTCATAATACCCATAATAATATTAGTAAGTATAGAGCCTCCAGCATATTAAAGGTTTAAGTCCTTCAAAAGGGTTCATGTTTGTCGCCCTGCAACTCACCATTTTAGAAAGAAAACCAAGCAAAGAAAAATGCTATTATGAATTCTCCAAGCAAACTAAATTAGTTTCCATGGCAAAATGAATCTAGTAATGATTGGTGCAGTACTGATGAGGTTACTACAGTGTAAAGTAAAACACACTGGTTTCAAAAGGCTTTTATAATCCCCTTGATAATGCAACATAACATCCTAATAACCACTATTGAAGCATGAGTTAATGACTAAAATCCAAAAGGTTCGAATGAATCTTCCAGAAATTACTGTAGAGGCCTTAAATTCAATTGTTTATCCAAACTTTCCTAAGCAGCCAGACACCTTCTCTTTTATAAATTTTTATCTTTTCCCCTTTTTTAGGAATATTAACTAAAAATTATCTAACCAATGAAAAAAAGTGATTTGTCTGCTGCATTTTTGTTTTAGATTGCTTCAAAGATGACAACTGTGTTGAATGAAAGCTGAAAACATGGTTTACCTATATTCAGACTCTAAAGAAACCCAGGCTTTTCTTATCTGTGTGGACTCTGGAGATTCAATCCTTTTCCACATTTCTGTGTCCAGCCTTGGAGCCCTCAAAACAAGAAAGATGTGGACCTTTTGGAATGTGTCCAGAGAAGGGCCTCTAAAATGATCTGAGGGCTGGAGCACCTCTCTTACAAGGACAGGCTGAAGGAGTTGGGATTGTTCTGCCTCAAGAAGAGAAGGCTCTGAGAGGAACTCACAGCCACCTTCCAGTACCTGAAGAGGACCTACAGGAAAGCTGGGGAAGAACTTGTTACAAGAGCTTGTACTGAGAGGACAAGGGGCAGTGGTTTTTAATTGAAGGAAGAGACATATAGGTTAGAGATTGGGAGGAAATTCTTTTTTGTGAATGGGGCTTTATTGGATGGGGCTCTGAGCAGCCTGATCTAGGGGGAGGAGTCTCTGTCTATGCAGAGGAGTTGGACCTTGATGATCTTGAACGTCTTTTCCAACTCTGACCATTCTATAATCCTGTGATTCTATGATTCTTTGTTTGTTTGCTACACTTTTTACTATTACAAGAGATTTTACTTTGGGACAGCATGCTTTAAACCTTTCAGTATTTCTGCAGGGAAGATGACAGGCCATCTGTTCATTCATAGAATCATAGAACTATTCAAGTTGGAAAAGACCCTTGGGACCATCAAGTCCAACCATCATCCCTACTCTACAAAGTTCTCCCCTAAACCAGATCCACCAACACCACATGCAAACAACCCTTAAACACATCCAGGGATGGTGACTCAACCACCTCCCTGGGCAGCCTATTCCAGTGTCTAATCACTCTTCCTGTGAAAAAAATTTTCCTAATGTCCAGTCTAAACCTACCCTGTTGCAGCTTGAAGGTATTCCCTCTTATTCTGTCACTAATTGCCTGTGAGAAGAGACCAGCACCAACCTCTCTACAATGTCCTTTCAGATAGTTGTAGAGACTGATGAGGTCTCCCCTCAGCCTCCTCTTCCTCAGACTAAACATTCCCAGCTCATTCAAGCATTCTTCATAAGATTTATTCTCTAGGCCCTTCATCAGCTTCATTACCCTCCTCTGTACTCGCTCCAGCACCTCAATATCTCTCTTGAGTTGAGGTGCCCAAAACTGGACACAAGACTCCAGGTGTGGCCTCCCCAGTGCTGAGCACAGGGGGACAATCACCTCCCTACTTCTGCTGGTCACACTATTTCTAATACAATGTTCCTGTTTGATTAGTACTGATTTTATTGAATGTGATGCTAGTTTGTGGGACAGCTAAAACATGCAGAGTATTTTGCTTTCTACCACTGCAGCTTCTTTTACAGGGCAACACATCACAAAAGCAAATTCCTTCCAATTGATCTGAATTGTACTCACAAGGAGAAGCAGTGTTCTCAGTTTCATCCCAGACAAGTTCAATTTCTGGGACTCAAAACTGCAGGTATAAGAATCTGAGGAATAAGTGATGAAATTTAGAAACTCACTCCTCTGTAATGTCCTTCACAAACTACTATTGACAACACTAGTATTTGTTGTCTTCCAGAGTTCCTTATATTTGTCACACACACAGAGGTTGCACACAACCAGTAAGATGTTCAGTAGGTGTTCTCTGAACAACAAAGTAAGCAGTGACTTGTTTCTACAGATCAGTTTTCTGCAAGGATCCTGGAGCCTACCATCCTTCGGCTACCCTGCACCTCTACCTCGTAGCACCAGACTATATGGGATTCAAAGATCCTTCCAATGTCCTTCATCACCAGCTGGGTAAGTGACAGCATGCTGTGGCTGGCTCCAAGATAAGTACCTGATGGGCTGGCAAGTTGTTAATTTGCTAGCCAGCAGGCCAAATGGAAGCAATTGCTCCAGAGCTTGTCTCTGCAGTGGCAACCATTTGGACATCTTTCCTCTGCTTATTCACCAATTTATACAATGTATGTCCCTCTATCCTTCTGTTGTATTTGATGCAAATGGAGCAATATGTTCTTGAGCATAGAAGACTGAAGAATTTAAAACATTTATGACAGTATTAGTCCAAAAGTCCCATTCAGATATTAAAAGCTCAGGACATATAACTTAGATAATCTGACTCTTCTAAATACCTGAAAATGTATTATTTAGACAAAAGTATTGTCTTCTGAAGTAATTATTTCCAATGTGATGCTGTCATTTTAGAAGATGACAAAGACAAAACTTTCCTCCATGAGACTAGTGTAAAATACCTCCATGACAAGAAATAACAAAAAAGTTTGCAGACTGTTGTGTGATAAAAAGCAACATCTGGCATGCCTGGGAACAATATTGAGGACCATACTACTTCTCTACAACAGATATGTCAACATTTGTGATTTCACATGCCTCCAAATCCTCTTGCTTTTTGAAGCATCACTAGAGATGCAAGAAAAAATAGAGCCTATAACCAGCTCCAGAGTCCCACTGTTCCCAGGTTCCATTCATTACATGACTGTCAGCCAAACATCATATATTTTCTTCAGATTTTAAGCTTATTAGAATAATATTAAGAGATTTGTTGCAAACATCCGTTTATTTAATTATTTTCATAAAAGAAAAATTCTTATTCACACAGCTTTCTCCTTGATTTTTAACTGGCCTTCTAAACTGTCAGTACTGTCAGTCCACTTCACCTCTCCGTCTGATCCTACAGGCTAAGTTTTTCATGTCACATCTAGCAACCTTGGCTTCAAAAGAGGAAAATATGCAGTGCAAGTTAGAATGAGCATCAGACTGGATCTACTAATCACATAGATACTTGTATCTTTCTCTTTTGGTTCTAATATATTTGTTCTAAAAAACGACAAAATGTAACAAATTTAACATGGATATAATGTACTTCAGAAAACATACAAATTACTGGAAATCTATCTGGTTTTTCCTCAGCATGAAAACTCTTAATATTGTAGAGGAAACTGTTTGCAGTAAACTAATGCAGGGAAAAAAAAAAAAAAAAAAAAAAAGAAAAAAAAAAGGGAAAATTAATCTTAACTCTACATTATTGCACTAGTTTTGTATCTTGAACCTCACATTTTACAAGGACAGGTGCACTCAAAGTAATGAGAAAAAAACCCCTGACTTTATTTGCCAGCAACGTATGTGGAAGTTTGATACTTTACTTGCATCATTTTACTGAGAGATGGATGGATGGAAATGAGAGAACCTGTATAGCATGTGCATGTGCATTAGGTAGACCCCTTTTTTGGAGCAGAAACCAAACAGGAGAGTTTAGAATAATGACAATCACAGAAGCAGCTAGGATTTACATTACATTATTGCTTTTCACATAACATATGAAAGCACAACATTTAAGACTTTTTCTCTTAATTTTCTTGGTCAGAAAGGTAAATAGAACTGAAAAACAGAATTTAGACATAATATTGAGTTGCCATTTTCCATACTACATTAATTTATTTATGAAGTATTTCTCAGTCTTCTAACGAGTTTCTAAAATTCTTCAATTACATACAGTTTCTTAATACTTCATGGATGGTGATTAATGAATTCATCCATGGTTTCCTGGTAACTAGGGAACTGATTACCTTCACTCAAATCCTAGAGAAGCATTTCTCAGACAACTGTGTATTCCCTCAGGTGTGTCAAGACAAAGAACTTCTTTTATGCAGCATAAGAATATCGGAGTGAGCAAAATCCAGCCCTGTATGTACAATAGTCCTTGTAAACTAAAACTCAAACCTTATAAAATTCATGTAGTGGACGTTGTGGGATAAAAGACATTAACAGATATCTTATCCAGAAATCTAAAATTTATGAGAGTATTTGAGCTCCATAAAACCCATGGACCTTCTCAGAAATCTCTTATCTGGACCATGATCTGACTTTGAAGTTAGCTCTGCTTTTGGAAATAGATTGCACTAGAGACCTCAAGGTGTTTCTCCCAATCTAAATTATTGTGTAATTGTATGACTGAATGGTAGAAAACTACCTGGTGTGAATTGTGGTGGGATATGAAATTTTGAAGGAGCTAGTGTAGAAAAGGAGGTCTACATTTGATTACCTGTTTATATTTTAGATTTTTTAGTGCCTGCCTGGGTAGTCAGTATATGAGACAGAAAAACAAACAAACAGACAAACCCCTTAAATGAGTCTGTGAGTTTCATGTAACATATTATATGGATAAAGCAACATAATCTCTAATTTATAATCTCTTGGTTGAAAAAGACCAGGAGTATTCTGTGGCGACATTAGGGAATGTCATTGACAAAGTAAAGGCATAAGGGCAAAAAAACAAGGTGTATGGCATCAAAGAACTTTTTACTCTTTGGAAAAGAGACAAAGACAGGAGGATGAGCCAAGCGCTTACTATTTCTTCAAATGATTTTTCAGGTTTAGGAGAGACTTTCAAATTATCATGATTTTAAACATCAGAGATTGTAAACATTAAAGACCCTAAAATTCTATATAGTTCTACATATTATTTGATAAATAAAACATTAGGAACAGTGAAATGAGCAGAAATAAAAGAAGGTGCTAGCATGATTTGCTGCCATCTTTTTCCTTCTCATTTTCCTCCAAGTTTGCTCTCTTTGCATAATTTTTTTCCCATTTGTCATTAAAATACAAGGCATGTAGTATACATAGACTTCCCATATATGAACACACATCTTAGGGGGAAAAAAGCATTAAAGGAAACTGGAATTAAACCACGATGCAATGACTTTTCCATTTTCAGATTTCTAAGTGGTAGTTTGGGAAAAATGGATCTCTGTTCTGTCAAAGAACACCACATTTTATCTTTGATCTTTAGATTGATTGTAGCGTAATATATGTAAATCAACATATGGCCTGCAAGGAAATGCAAATTTAAATGAAATGTGACTTCTTTCTTTGGCATAAACTTAATCCTGAACATGATTTAATTTTATTTTTTTCTAGACAACAGAACAGAAATGTTAATTAAAATCTCCCTAGATGTTAGGATAGCCAGCTAAGGCAAATCCTAAAATATTAGATTATGGATATATATTGAAATATATAAAAATACAATAGAAATCAGAACTACATACAGGAATGTAGCTATTGCTAGTATCTCATGATCACGCATAAAATACATTTGCATGGCAAACACAGAATCTGCTAACTATGTCATCTTGTTCATGAAAATATGTGTCCACACAAGACAGCAATTTCTGGTGGCATACCTCCTCATCAGGCTTAGTTTTACATTCTTAGCTTACTATGCTATAGACTTGTCATCTGTTAGCAAGACTAATAAAAAAATTCCCACCACTTCCTGTCACAATCTAGAAAAGCCAGGAGAGCCAGAAGCCAGGCCTTTCTCCCTTCCTGTTCCTTTCTCCCTTCTGGGGCTGCTGCTGGTTCCTTTGGTTTCCCACATGCTTGCTCCAGAATCCAACTGCATCAGGTGCTGTGAGGAGCTGTGGACCTCTCCCCTGGAACAGCCCAGTTTTTTCCCATACCCCTGCAATCATCCAGATGGGTTTTGTATATAAATACTTATCTATCCTTCCCCCACGTTTTACCCTTTTACCTTGTGTTATAGTAAATTTGTTTCTAGTTTCAGTTTCCAAAGTTTAAGTGTCTCTTCCTTATTCCCCTTCTATCTTCCCTTGGGAGGGTGGAAGAATAGAGAGCAATTCTGTCCTCTGGCTTTTGGGATTCAGCTTTAATAATTAAACCAGGACAGAATAATTGGTGCCTAACGTGCATCTCAGAATTTAGGTTTTGCCTGGAAATTGAAACTAAAAAAAAAAAAAAGAAAATTTTGAAATGACGATTCTCATGTGGATTCTGAAAAACGCGATTTTTCATATAGGCATGGCTTTCATTGTGACGGAGATTCAGGGTTTTGTGACATATGTTCCTGTTTGGTTTTTTTTCTTATTGTGGTCAAGCATTACTTGCTGCTTGTAGGAGTTGCTGAATGCTGACCCAGTAGATGGAACACTGTAGATAGAGGGATTGTTTATCTGAGAGAGCTGGCAGTCTGGGAGGTCATCTATGGTAATGGGGATACACTTGAAAGCCCTGATGAACTGCCATGCAGCAAGCTTATGTTAAAGAAGCTCACACAGTGTGCTCCTCCTATGTATTCCACCATTTTGGGAGGAAGGGTCTTCACAAGATACGGTGAAACACCACCAACTGTTGATGAGTTTGCTAACCAGCTCAGGCAGTATGCGGACAATATCTCTAACTGCCTAAATGCCCGTGTCTTAGCTGTGGAAAAAATGGTTGAGGAGTGGAGGACACTGAGTGATAAGGTAACTAGACTGGAGAGGGAGAAAGATGCTTATTCCTCTCCTGAATGGATCCATATACCAGCCATTAGAAACAGAGGCCCTCCTAGGAGACCTGTTCAGGTTGGGCAGAACCAAACACGAAGGTCTCTGTGGTACTCTGCACAACAATGTTGAGGATGTGAGCAAATATGTTGGCAAACCCACTGATGCTCTCCACGTGAAAGTAGGGCAGCTCTAGGATGGTGCCATTAGATAGGACGTGCTCTGGTCTCCCAGGAAGTAACTGCTGGTCTAACCAGATGGGTTTCAGACTTGAATGTGAGTCCAGTACACCACACAAACCCCTGTGTTACTTGTGGATGCCATGCTCAACGTTAGAGGGACCCTTTCTCCAGTCAGGTGGAGGAGAGGGATAACCAAGTGTATTGGACGGTGTGGATTTGGTGGCCTGGCACAACAGAACGACAGAGTTATAGAGCCCTGGGGAACACTGGTGCACAGTGCACTTTGAAACTATCCAATGACAGAGAGGGCAAACTCAGTTACCATCTCTGGAGTCACTAGTGAGTCTCAAGAATTGACTGTGTTGGAGGCTGAAATTAGCCTGAGTGGGAATGACTGGGACAATGGGGCAATACAGCAGAGGAAGTCTTTGAGAAAGGGAGAAGAGTGATCCACATTTTGTTAGAAGCTGGCTTTGCTATAAAGAGAAGCAAGCTTAAGGGATCTGCCAAAGATATCCAGTTCCTAGGGGTCAGATGGCAAAATGGGTGCTGACACATCCCTATGGATGTGGTCAGAAAATAGGAACCATGGCTTCATCAAGAGACACAGACCATCTTAGGCACAGTGGGTTTTTGGAGAATGTGCATTCCTGGGTATGCTCAGATTGGGAAACCCCTCTATGAAGTCACCAGAAAGAAAAGGAATTTTTCATGGGGCCCTGAACAACAACAGGCTTTTGAACAGATAAAGCGAGAGATAGTCCACGCAGTGGCCCTGGGACTTGTCTGAATGGGACAGGAAATAAAAAATGTGCTCTACGCTGCAGCCAGTGACAATGGCCTTATCTGGAGCCTGTGGCAAAAAGTGCCTGAGGAGACCAGAGGTCATCCCCTAGGATTTTGGAGCCAGCTGTATAAAGGCTTGGAAACCAATTACAACACAAGTGGATAAGAGATACTTGCTGCTTATGAAGGAGTCTGAGCTGCTTCCAAGGTAACTGCTACAGAAGCAACGCTCCTTCTAGCGCCTCAACTGCCAGTCCTGGAAGGGAGGTATAAAGGGAGGGACTCGTACACACGACCATGCCACCAGTGCCACCTGGATCGAGTGGATGGCCCTGATAACACAGCAAGCTCAAACAGGGGGTCTGAACCTCCCAGGCATGGTGGAGGTGATTACAAATTGGCCAGAGGGGAAATATTTTGGAATGCCAACAGACGAGACAGTGACTCATGCAGAGGAGGCTCCCCATATAATCAACTGCAGATCATGAAAAGCAATTTGCTCTTCTCACAGATGGATCCTGCTGTCTTGTAGGAAGTAAGCGGAGGTAGAAAGCTGCTCTTTGGAGTTCTACAAGACAGGTTGCACAAGCTAAGGATGGAGAAGGTGAATCAAGCCAATTCGCAGAAGTAAAGGCTGTCCAGCTGGCCCTAGACACTGCAGAGCCAATAGTTTACCTCTACATGGATTCCTGGATGGTAGCAAATGCTTTGTGGGGGTGGCTAAAGGGGTGGAAATGGGACAATTGGCAGTGCAGGGTGAAGCCTATTTGGGCCGCCCTCTGTGGAAAGATATTGCTTCTCGATTAGAGACATTGACAGTAAAGGTATGGCACATAGATGCCCACGTACCAAAGCTAAGCCACTGAAGAACAGAAATACAACCATCAGGCAGACCAGGCAGCTAAAGTGTTCCAAACAGATTTGGACTGGGAGCACAGAGGTGAACTGTTTGTAGCCCAGTGGGCCCGTGACATGTCTGGGTATCAAGGGCGAGATACAACATACAGATGGGCCCGTGACTAAAGCTAACAGGGTTAGCTTTAACTCTGGATACTCTTACACATCCAAGATTGTGACATATGTGCCGCAGTCAAACAAGCCAGACAGCTAAAACCTTTGTGATACCATGGACGTTGGTACAAATACAAGTACGGAGAAGCCTGCCAGGTTGATTACATCACCCTCCCTCAGACTCTTAACAGCAAGTGATACATGCTTACGATGGTGGAAGCAAGCACTGGGTGGCTGGAAACGTATCCTGTCCCTCATGCCACTGCTCATAACAGTATTTTGGGCCTTGAAAGACAAGCTTTATGGAGACATGGTACCCCTGAGAGGATTGAGTCCAACAATGGAACTCATTCAGGAACTACTTAATAGACAGCTGGGCCAAAAAGCATGGTATTGAATGAAGATACCACAATACTTACCATGCACCAGTGGCTGGAAAAATCAGATGCTACAGTAGCCTGCTGAAAACCACTCTGAAAGCAACGGGTTGTGGAACTTTTAAAAATTCAGATAAATATTTGGCAGAAGCTACTTGGCTAGTTAACACTAGCGGATCTGCTAACCAAGATGGGCCTGCCCGGTTGAACTTTTCACAGATAGTGGACAGGGATAAAGTCCCTGTTATGTGTGAAATGAATCTACTGGGAAAAACTGTTTGGGTATACCCTGCTTTGAGCAGATGCCAACTCATTCGTGGGGCTGTCTCTGCTCAAGGTCCTAGACATACTTGATGGATAGTGCAGGAGAATGGGGAAGTTCCGTGTGTTCCACAGGGGAGATTAATCCTGACTGAGAGTATTTAGTTTGGGTTGTATGGTTTTAATTACTGAATGATAGTGATAAGTTCTATTCAGTGTTTTGTCTCTGGGAGAATGCAGTGCCACCCAAGAAGAACCTGCAGAGTAAGAGCATGAACTCCAGCTAACCCTGTGACACCTCTGCCCTGAGAGACTGGCACAGAGGATGAAAATCCAGAGTCCAGACTCAATTAATTATATTGCACAAGGACAGTTGACAACCGGGTGAATGATTGTGATGGGGAATGGTGTGGAATAAGGGGTATTTGATAAGAGTATTTGATACCGTAATTGTCATGAGTCAGTTAGCAGCCATTAAAGTAAAACTATACAACCAGTTTTACCAGTTTGCTTTAGCTGTGCTAGCTAGTTCTTTTATCATCCTTCTGCATAGGAGCTCTAAAAAAGTAATTGGACCTTCATTTATTTCTCAGTGCTGGTCATAATCTTCAATATTCTAATATACTTGGGTAATTTCAAGGTACAGAATGGATACATTCTTCAAAGAGGACTTTTCATAATTAAAACATCACAGAACATCCATGGTGTTTTATCAGAAAAAGCAGGAATAATTATGTCACTTTATATTTGCTTTATAGTACCTTTCTTATAGGGTGTGTTGCATGTGTAGTTAATAGTTATGATTGATTTGGAGAAATATAGAGAAACTTTGCAGTAGTATATTTGGTGTTTTGACCACATAATAACCTACTTAAGGTATAGAACTCACAGTTTTCATTTTACTTCAATACATTTAGAAAACACCTTTCATTTCATTTTTTTTTTTTAACCTACTCATTGTTAAAGAAAAGTCTTAGGTATTTTGAGTGGATATTTCAATAAGCAAAAAGACTTGTTGCAACAGTAATAAATTTCACACTGTTGAATTGGATCAGACTAGATCCGCATTAGCATTTAATTAACATATTTTGAATATGAAACTTGATAAACTATGCCATTAAAACGTGCTCTCAGAATAGAATGCAAACCAGTTAAAAGCCTAAAAATAGATCTATGTTCTGGTTAAACTTCATTTGTTATTGTTATTTAGCTAAAAATATACTCTTTGGCAAGTTCCAATAAGGTGAAGACTTTTAAAATTATTTTATTGATTTGGCTACACTAATTAGCTTTTCAGAAATGAGAAAAAACAGGGAATATAGTAACTGTGACACACTGTCTGTGGTAGAATCAACTTCCTGGAAAAGCCTCACTATCACATCTTGCATTAAAGAACATACATATAAATGTAGTTTATATAAGTTGGGTTCCTGAGGACTTCTGTTTTGATAAAAAAATTATGGAATATAAAAAAGAAATTATTCTAGGACTTGCTACAAGGAAACCAAATCTTTATCTGCAAAGAAAGATCTACACATAGTTTATTTGCTTCACTTCATAGAGGCCTGAACTTCTTTCTATTAGGCATGTTGTGATGTTGTAGTCTGTAGGATGTATAACTGAAAGTATTTTGTACTTAAAACAGTATGTTACAATATCCGAAGTTGGAAAAACATTATATAAATTAACAAAATTCATAATACCTATAAGAAAAGGATGGAACTATAATAAAGCAATGTCATTGTGCTGTCTCAAGATACTGCCTTTCTTGTTCAAATTGTAACTCTAAAATGCCCTGTGAGAGTTTTCAGTGGAATATCGTCTTGTTGGTCTGGTTAATTTTGCAATAAATTAGCATGTTTAGAGACAGCCTTAGGATCTGTCTTTCAAGTAAAGAGTAAAGCTTGGTCTTAATATGTCTATTCTCAGTTGCACACTATAGAAAATGTAACTTTAGTTCCTGCAGTTAAAATGCCTGGCTTTGTATGTTTCTTTTTTAAAATCATTCTTATTCTATAGTTGTCTTTGTGATTCATAACTCAGGAAAAGTGAAGGAAATCCACTTCCTTGTGCAAATAAGTGTAAATAAATACTTCTGACCCAAAGGCTGAAATGTATGTTTTCATCTGATATAAAACCAGTACCAAGCTGTGTATTTTTCCTTATTTATTCTAAAGTCTTGGAAGCATTTTAAAATCAGATATTAAAGTCAAAAGTTCTTGACAATGTCAGTTCACTCTTATAGTTAAAAATAAAGCCCAGGATTTTTGTAGTAAGTCTGGTAAATCAACTCTTAGCCTGCCTTTTAAAGAGCAGAATTATAAACAGAACAAGTCCATATACACGTATATGGAAATTTTAAGAAATTATATAGGGGCAATTGCAAATAAAGTCACATTAAAATGGTGCCAATTTTAGCTGATTATAGAAATATTTTCATCTTACTCTTATCTATCAGAAGTCTATCATGCATGCTTTCACAGCATATACTTACTTCAGTCTTAACTTGAATAAGGCAGCCGCCATCACCTGGAGTATCCTCTCTGCTCCCTTTTATCCATAACTTTATTTCAAATAAGTCCTTACAAAATCAGAAACTTAGCTAGACCTCTGCAACTCTGTTGAAACACTCAAATTATTTTAAAATTACACCAGTGAAAGGAAAAATAATCTGTTATTTGTTATATCAGTTTTTTTTAATCAGCTCACCTGCTGCAAATGCCACCTTCACCATTTGGGAGTTTTGATGTAATATTTGCTGGACTATTAAGTACATTCCAGTTTTATCTGCCATGTGCTATTGCAGTGTTTATTGCAAAACATAAATTGCCTTTCACTATGCAGAGATTTTAACATTTTCTAGCTGCAATTGAGAAGACAATAAGCAGGCACTCGCATTAATATGCCTAAATTAAATCAAAGATCTTCACCACTGAACACTGCTGTCATCTTAAAGTTAGTTTTGGATAAATTTGCTAAGTGAGATGTCTTTCTAAATAGTAAAAATAAAAAAAATATAAAAATTAAGTATCAGAATAATCTTGCTCACTTTATGACTGAGCTTTTACTAAAAAAGGATAAATCCAGCCTGCTTAATTCTTAGTCTGTAATCCTCAAATCCAATATACCTGGTGGGCACTGTACTATGCTTTAAAACCTTTTACATGGTGAAGCCCAAACATAAACTGTGCTGAGCTCTTCCACTGCTGAGAAGGTGACTGCCAGGAATGCTCTTCAGTCCCATGCATGGTGGGAGAAGTGTGTACCCTCTACATCTACATACATTTTATGAACTGGCTAAATTGGTAAGTTTGGGATTCTTTTTTCCCTTCCTACCACTTGGAAAGAAAATTACCAGTGAGATTTCTGCACCAAGTTATTCTTCACTGTTCTTGTGTTTTATTTAATACTGTGAAAATAAAGATACATAATATTCTTCGTTCAATTCAGGTACATTTGGACTTTATTCCAATGTTTCTGTCACCTTTTCAATAGCATAAGTGTTGTCACATCCCATTTCTGATTTGTGTTTCCACAAAGGCTTACAAAAATACCACGCAAGGTATCGCAATCCAGTGTTTGGGAAGACTGTAGTAGATCAATTCCAGGAGTGTTTCTAGGGCGCATCCACAGTTAAGAGTCTCAGTGCTCTCAAAGATTGTATTTTTCTGTCACTTGATACAGGCTGCAGTTTTTCAAGTACTACTACATAGCAAGTCCTTTCCAGTAGTATAGTCCTTTAGGAATGGCCTGCTCCAGCCTTGGTCACCCATGGGGTCATAGGTCCTTCCAGAAAGCCAGCCCCTGCATGGACTTCTCTCCATGGGTTACAGCTCCTGCCAGAAGGCAATTTCTTTATAAGGCCTCCATGGGCTGCAGCTTCCTTCAGAGCACATATACCTGCTGTCGTGTGGGGTCCTCCACAAGCTGCAATGTGAATAATTGCTCCAGTGTGGTCCTCCATGGTCTTCTCTATGGGCTACAGGACTATACCTTCTCCTCATCCCTCTTCACACTGATGGCTGTATAGTTGTTTCTCTCAGAAATTCTCACTCCTCTCTCCAAGCTGCTGTCATGTAGCATTTTTTACCCTTTCTTAAACACATTATCCCAGAACCACTACAAGTGTCTCTGGTACTTGTAGCTTTGCACAGCAGCACAACTGTCTTGGAGCCAGCTGGAACTTGTTCTGTCCAACATGGGGGGCAGCTTCTCCTATCATATCATAGAAGCCACACCTGCAGCCCTTCTGTTATCAAAATTGTACCATATAAATAAAATATAATTTCAAAAGACTTGTGGTAAGGTCCTTGACAGAAAGCTACTAATAGAAGCAGTCATAAGGTAAGACATAAAGATTTTATATGGATCAGCAACTGGCTTGGAAGCAGGAAACAATTATTAAGTTACCTATTTTCATCAAAAAATTGTTTTATGAAAAAGGCAAAATATTGATAGCAGAATGGCTGGGGTTTCTGTGCTAGATCCGGTGTCATTTATTATCTTTATTGATGATCTGTAAAGGAAATTAGCAACAAAGTAATGAAATATTGCAGACAAAACAGAGTTACCTGGTTGGTCAAGTTCAGAGAGTAATGCAAGGAATTTCAGTTAACCTTATTTGAAGTTAGAATCGTTAGTACCATGATGTCAAATGACGTTCAAAGTTGATAAAAGAAAACCATGAACACTGAAGAAGAGAATAAGTTTTGTGTGGATCGAATTCACCTGTACCATAAAGAAGACCTCATTTTCATACCCACTTACACTAAAAATCAAAACACAACATAAAAGGTAGCATACTGAATAACTAACAGTATATAGAAAATATTAATGTATTTTAATAATGTATGCATTTTTATGTATGGAATTTCTGGCTCAAGAAGGCTAATAGTAGCAAGTATCTCAGAGGAGGAAAAGAATAACAAGGTTATTGAAAGTTCTCAACTGAAAATGTACTGAAAATATTTTATCTCTGATACTATCTCTAAATAGAAAATGTTTTTCAGAAGGTAGATGGAAAGATTCTGTTCTGATATACAATGGAATTAAATTCAAAGTTTATTTTCTAAAGTCCTTAAGAATTTTAACATTACCCATAATATGCCATGAAAGCAATTATACAAGCATGTCAGGGTGATCAAGAAAGCAGCAGTCTTGAAAAAAAGGGATTTTTATACAGATAATAAGTATAACCAAAACTATAACAGTTGAAAATACATAATTTTATGGAAGCTTTCAAATTTTATGAAAATGAAATATCTTAGTTCAAGGTCTAAATTCTTTCAGTTATTTTCAGTGAGGCTATTATACTCTGATGCTGAAACTGCTGCTCTTTAATGGAAGATTAACATATCACTAAAACAACTTTCTGTCTCCTCCACAGCAGCAACCTCCTCGTTGCCAGCAATCTAGTCCTAAGTGTGACTGAAGACATGTTACTCATCTAAAGTAGAGCAACAAACTTCATTGCCTACAGTCTTAAGAATTCAAAAACTTTCACAATAGACTGGCAGCTGAAGCTAGGCTGCTGTCTTCTAAGATAAACACACAAATGGCGGTGGTGGGAAATTCCATTTTTAAAAGGTACACATGGTTGGATTTACTGAAAAGCTGAATTGATGCCATTTTTCTGAATTTTTTCTAACTGCCTTTTTATGTATTGGTAAATGGCACCAGACCACTGCTAGGAAACTTAGTGACAGGTCTTCTGTTGGGCCTTCACTCTTAGACCTTCAATTAAACACACACCTGTAGTAAAGGGATTGCCACAGTTTAACTCTGGGTCAACAATTAAACAAATGACAGGTGCTCTCTATTTACCCCTCATCCTTCCCAGAAAAGGAAACAAACCACAATAAGGAAGAGGGACTTCTGCATTGGAAACTAAACTACACAGCTTTAATGAAACAGTAACGATGAAGAAGAAAATAATGGAATATATAAAAATATGCACAAAAGTGGTATCATGTTACTTCCATTCCTCCCCAGGAAAGCTCACATCATCATTGAGGCTGCAGGGATAGTCCTGGACTGGGGTCCTGGAGTCAGCAGCATACTGGAGGCGGATTCAGGATGCACTCATTGGGATCACGGGTAGACAAATAGACAGAGTTCTCCCAGTATACTGGCCATGGACAAAGAGAGCTTGATCCTCATGATCCCTCAGATTCATAATGAATATGATGCCTATGAGATGGAATACTTTGTTTTGACAATCTGGGTTACCTGCCTGGTCCACTCCTCCCCACAGGAGGGTTGCAGGTGTGACCCCTTTCCTCCCTTGTGTTTCTGGAGCATAAGAAGTGTAGCAGAACAGGGCAGTGGCCATGGTCTTGCATACCATTCTCCAGCAGTAACTATAAACATTGAGCATTATCAGTACTAGAGGCAGACACTGGCTGAAAAACATGCTGTTAATTTCAGCAAAGTGCAGCTACTTAGAAGAGACTTGACTGTAAAGTAAAATCACAAGAAAGAAAATGGTCTGTCCTGGCTCAAACCAAGACAGGGATTTTTTTGGTATTTTTCATTAGAACAGATACACAATGTGTAGTTTACAGACCTATTTTTCTCTAATTGCAACTAATTTAGGACCATTTCCTTTCGATATAAATGATAAACAAATACATACCTTTCTGAAATATTATCACCTTGATTATAGTTTGTCAAACCTGGTATGTTTTCAGGTGGAAATGTTTGTATATTTTTTCAGACTTCACAGTAAAGGCAGCAATTTTAACAGTATCCATTTTCATGTTAATGGAACATTACACTTTTCACACTGTTAGTGTCTGTCCCACATAATGCAAAAAGTAGAGAGCTTTTGGAATTTGAAAATAAAGTAACCATGTCATAACACCTGACTGAAATTGATTGACATGGTTGAAGATTCAGAACAGACCTTAAGAACTTAACATAGGACAGAACAGGGACCCTTTAAGAGAGAGGAATCTCTTTAGTGGTATCTGAGTAGGGACAACTCTAACTGGAGAATACAGTGGAGAACGAAGTGTTCATTGTTTTTATCTGAACTGATTCCATATATTTCAAGTAAGAGGAAAAGCATACTAATGGGAAAAGGAGAGGGAAAATACTAATGGAAAAATGAGAAAGGATTAACTACTTTGGACAACTGAAATTGTGCCAACATTCAGAAAAGTAAGTGGCCCTTTCCTGAATCTTTTTCTCTCCCAGATGTGGTACAGGACAGAATAAAATCCTGTTTATTTCATGAACACTATCTTAAGCATAAATCACTATGCGCACCTTGGCAGCTGAAGTGCTTTTGACTGCAATTCTGATCTTTTGCATAAGTAAAGGTCAGTGTGCACAAGCAAATTAAATTATCCTCAGAAGGTATTAGTGTAAGTAAATCTATGTCTTATCTTCAACAAAACAAGGGCTGAATGCATGCACAAAGCTAAGTCTTCTTAGTAAAATTGCTTCCTTCTGGAATTCAAAATACCAGGTAAAAAGCACAGAAAGTAATTTGTGTCACAAATAATGTCAAATGTGTTCTCATGAAATTCATTTATCAGCCTAGAAGCTAAGACTGAACAGCAGGTTAGGAACACAGATGAACTGCTTGTGACCAAAGATCTTGTTTCTTATGTGTCAAGAGCAGATGCATATAAAATAAAATAGGG
Organism: Chaetura pelagica; assembly: GCF_000747805.2. Classification (NCBI taxonomy): domain Eukaryota; kingdom Metazoa; phylum Chordata; class Aves; order Apodiformes; family Apodidae; genus Chaetura; species Chaetura pelagica. Next base: position 2,058,149 of record NW_009954101.1, on the reverse strand, counting down.
TAAAAATATGGAGTTGTAAGTCTTTCAGAACATTTTCCCATCTTCTTCAAGAACTTCCAAAAGCGTTTACATATTTCTTTTAGACTGGAGAATAAACCGGCAGTTGGAAATTTGGTATTCAAAGTACAAAATTATAACCTAATCAAAGAATACCCATGACTCTATGTGGCAATAAGGGTTTTCAGATAAGTTATTTGAACTCAGGAAAGAGATACTTGGAACTCTGGATAAGTATCTGAGTGACAACACAGAAACCGTGTAAGAAGGGTCAAAATAGTCAAAACATAAAGTAAATGTTACAAACTATCAGGGAAAAAAAGACAACAACAACAACAAAGAATCACTGCTATTTTATGAATTAAGTGCATCAAGATTTTCACTTATTCAAATACAGGGCAAGTGGGCAACATGTTATATATATCCCTGTTTAGGGAACTATCACAAGAACCAGATAGCCTACCTGATGTTGGACAGGTAAGCCAAGGAAAATTAAAATGCAAAGAGCACAAACAAGACCTCATTAGGAGCTGCTAAACCTGTTCACTTTTGCCTGGACAAAGGTCATCTTTTGTATAACTGATGGGCATTAGAACATTGAGATACTCTGAATGTCAGTAAAAGCCTAAATGCCAAAGTGGTTAGACTAGAATAATGTTTGGTCTGATCTTTACCATTCATTCTCACATTATATACACACAGGAAAACATTTTTTCTATATTTGCTCAGCTCTAGAATCAGAACAATAAAGCTTATGGAATTCTTAGTAGATTTTATTAACAATACTTATCGTAACAGCTTGAAAGGAGTGGTGTCACTTAAGCTGTAACCTGCAGACAAGTAAATATGGGGTTCTAAATTTGATTTGGTATATTGGTGGCAGTCTATGGATATAAAAACTACAATGAAAAACCACCTGAACACCACAAAGTTTGTCTCAAAGTTTGTGGTGGAGCATAGTGCAAACACTTGGCATTTTAGAGGCCTTATAAACCTAAGAAGCCTACCTGTCATAAGAACAGTTATTATATTCAGGTCCAGGAAGTACAATTTTACAGAGCTAACATGACCTGCCACTCAGAAAGGCCCCATGTCATTCTGACAAGTTCACATTCCTTGCTTCCAGAGCAATCATGGTTTCTTCCAGTTGAAGCAGTGGTGCACTTCACTCTCATTGGCAGTATAAACAAATTGAAGAGATAGTCAACCACTGATTATTTTTTTTTCCCCTTTAGATCTAGTCCTCTGCAAATAGACATATCGTATTCTTCATGTATTTCTGAGAAAAGTAAGTTAAACTGCTACATGCCGTTCTTCTGAATGGAAAAGAGTAAAACCTAATGGATTTCTAAAATTCACAGAGTAAATGAAATTAGAGCAAGAACATTCTGAATTACTGAAAAAACACATATCTAAAAATAGGGCATAATGTGCTGTTTAACTCCTGCACACTTTCTTTGACAGTACTTTGTTTTGTCTCTAACATTGTCAATACCATCCCAATGTTTTTATTTATTAATTTCTTCTTTGTCTTGGTTCTCTTGTTAAAATGTGTAGTAATGAGGGCTGTATATTTGAGTATTTCCATCAGTGGTGCTTCTTGTTAAAACTGCTCCCATCAGACTTTTGCTTCATACAGAAGCAAAGATTAAAAAAAAAAGATAGCAGAAAAAAATTCTAATGTTAATATGGATATTCTAGGAAAAAAAAAGATAACCCAATTAAAACATGTGCTTTTCTATTAAGCACTGAGTGAAATTGGGGTTTGTATCTGCAGTAATGTAAGTGACAAGCAAAGAAATCTCTCTTCCATGCATGTTTCTTCCTATATCACTGTGACAGCATTTTAAATCATCCTCCTGCTGAGTATATATATCCTACTCCTTATTAGCAGCATTGCAAATTTGGGTTATCAAACATGTCCTTGAATAAAATAGATGAGGCTTTCATACATATCTAGGAAGAGATACAATCTAAGGTAGTCAGACATTTCAAACCTTATTTAAATTGCAGAGAATTTCTCCCCTCCTACCCCTCTGCTGGTGACAATCCTTACATCCATCAGCAGCTGACTTCATTGAACATATGGTCATCACTTTGCTTGATGAAATACACACAAAGGGTGGATGAGTTATTGATAACGCTCATGGGGTTTTGCATAAATTGACCAAAAAAAAGGAAGTATACAGTTGATTTCTTAGATGTTGTTGCATTTTTATGTATAATTTCAGGTAAATGACAGGTATTCCTATCAGCTGCATTCTACCAAAGTACAGGTAACTTCCAGGTCACCATAAGTGCTTGCTTGATTCTTCTAGAAAGCTTCTCAGTTTTTCTGAATGCACTGGCATGAAGAGCAATGACAGCATGATAGCATGATAAGCAGCTACATGGCAGTATTTCTTAAAATAGAAGGATTACAATTATTATTGATTAATTATTGTAAATCTGTTTTTTTCTACTTGTGCTCTATTTATTATGTAATTTTTCCTTTACTCTGTTCCAATTTATTTCCTGTAGCATACTACTACTGAAAAAAACTGCAAACCACCCATTTTCCAATTGAGCATTTGGACAGCTATTTCAAAAGTTTAATAGGGTAATGATCTTAGGGTATGAAATCATTATAGCTACTTTAGAGAGAAAAAAGAATTAGTAACTTGTTTGCATCCTGAAATACTCCGCAGAAGCAGCAGCAACTAGGCACCATCTGTTTTAGAATTTGATGAAATATTCAGTTGGGGAACTGAAAAACTATGCATTTGAGAAACTTTTCATAAGGGTTAAGTAAAATTATTAGAATACAACTTGCTATTTTATGTATGTTTTGTATGAGAAAGACATTTACATAGGCATCAAAGTGTTGATTGAGCAACTTAATCAGTGATAGCTAAATCTAGAATTATAGGTGATAAAGGTCATGGGTGCCAAAGACAAGTGTGTAGAGGTACTAATCTTTTAAGCCACTGCCTCGGTATCAAGAATAACACTTACAGAATTTGAAAGATTCTCCAAAGTCTGGAGGCATGAACTAATTTACAAGGGCAGTTCTCCAGCCAAAATGAAATGCCACAGTTCTTCTGCCCTTTGGTTATCTCAGCTGACATTAAATGTCAGGGTCCAGAGACTCAAGAACTGTATATACACAAAGATAATTCACAATTTATTTTTTTTTTATAAATGTAGTGACGTTAGAAAGACAGTTATACAGACAGACTGAATAATTTAATTAATATGTAATTTTTAACTCCAATTACAATGTAATTTAGGAAGCTTAGTAGCAAATGCAAGCCTATGAAAAAATGGTCTTTAAAGACTCTCACCAGGTGGCTGTAAATGTTTTAAAATAAAGATTATGAGTTTCAGAAAATTGTAATACTTGAAAATTCCTAATAAGTATTACTTAGTGGTATTTCTGTGCATTTAGTCTATGACAGCATGTTCTCACATATTGACCTTCCAACTCTTATTTGGAAGATATTAGTGCATTGCCATATTCAAGTTTTCTATACAAGCCATTACTTCAGAATACCTGTATCTTCTCTATGGCAAGTTTCTTCTCCAGGGCTTCTGAAACTTGTTTGCTCTAAGTCAAAGGAGGTTTTATTGGTCTCTTTCGTTGTTTTGGGGAGTTTTTGTGTGTGTGTATTTTTTGGTTTTTGTTGGTTGGTTTTGTTGTGGATTTTTTTATGGTTTGCTGTATGGCAACTTATTCAAGGAAAGAGAAGGAATGCTTTCAGTTATTCTACTTCAACTCAGTGTTAGGTATCTTTGTTATATTTGGGGTGAGGAGGATATTAAAAAACAAAATTATTGTCCCATCCAAATTTTTGTTGTGGTAATTGTAGTCGGAATTAAATTCTGGAAGGCTTAGGAACTAAGTTCTGGAAGGCTTACAGGGTTGGTCCTCAAAAGAGTATCTTTAAAATTAAATGCAGCTGTACCTGGTCTCTTCCCAAGAGATGAGAGGAAGATCAACAGAGAAAAAGGGCTTTTATATGCTAAGATAAGTTGTCTAACCATTTGCTTTTCATTAAGTGCCTCTATACTTTATTATACACTTTATGCACACATTACTTTTCCAGAACTTGCCAGTAAAAACTATTTAACTTACGGAACAACTGTTTCCTTTATGATTTTGACAAAGCCTGGATCTATACTGTTACTCTTGAAACTGTTTTTATGTGCAGAATAGAAGTCCAGATTCACTTGGTTTTAAAGAGATTGTATATCTCTGTCACATTGACAAAATGTCAGCTGGAATACCTTCAGTATTCAGTTCCCACTACAAGGATAAGTAATGTACTTTTCGTTAAATGGAAAAAACCTGACAAGCAGTCCTTGACTTAGGGTTTAGAATTTAAAAAACAAAGATGCAGGCTACCAAGACATGCTCTCCACTTACTGAGGCTGCAGCAATACATCTGTATGCTTTCTTGCAGGCTGATTTTACAGTGCTCAATATAGACAGACAAATGTTCTGTGACCATTTGTTGATTTGTGGGTGCCATTTAACCTTTCCAGAATTTTTACAAGCCATCCATGGAGCTACCACAGAATTCTGTAACTAGAGAGTGCTGCAAAACCTAAGTCTCCTTTTAGATCTAACCTTTCATGTACCATTTATGTACCACATAAGGTATTCATTCAGCTACATTGGTAATTGGAAGTACACAACTGCACAGTGATTCTGCAAAGTACAGATAGAGAGGGAGTAATAAGGAAAAAGAGGAATGGGCAATGAAAACGCCAAATCATGGAGGAATAACAGGAAAAGTAAGAGATAAACAGAGTTTGAGCCTATTGCCACTTGAGTCCTTAAATTAACTGGTATGTGTTACAATGTTTATACATGCATACTAATAGTAATTATTATTATTATTTTCATTATAAAGTCAAGTGAAAAAATAGCAATAAACAGAAATAGATTATGTGTAATTTTTTTCTTGGCTTTTTTTTTTTTTTCTATCTAGCCTTTCTATGTATTTTCCCAAGAGGGTCTTTTCATTCAAAGAGGTTACTTTCTTCCAAAAATCGAATTGTCTCTGCATTTAGTAAACACTGAGGACTTCAAAATAATATGGATTAGTTTTAAAGTCACTGAAAGAGACCTTATTAATGTAAAGTGCTTTCATGTTCAAAACAACACCATAATTATAGAATAATAGAACAGTTTGGGGTGGAAGGGACCTTAAAGATCATCTAGATCCAATTTCTCTGCCATGAGCAGGGAAAATTATTCTCTCCTTGTCAGCAATCACTCTTTCATATTTATGTATTAAGTACTCTTTATTAAACAATTTGTCAATACTCTCATATTATTTATGTTCAATTTAAGTGTTTTGAATGCATGACTCTTAAATGATAAAACATCACAGTCCTGCAAAGATAAAAATACATTTTTCTAACTTCAGAATAGAAGTAAATTAAGAATTTTAGGAGGATTTACTGAATAGATTGCATTAAATTAGAAATTGGTCTAGCACTAAGCGACAAACTGAAGGCTAATCTAAAAATGCAAGATGGAGAAATGTACGAGCAGATTCGTAATTTCTGAGAAACATTGCCTTTTAGGGAACAAGGTTTTAGGGGGACGATGATTTATTTTAGTTAAATGGCTGACATCACTTTCTAAAAATGCAAGCACCAGCTACTTAGTGACAGTTCTGGCATGTCTGGCACAGCAATAGTATGCCCAGTGCTTCAGCAGTAATTTCTCATTAGCATGCTAAAATCACCTTAATTTTGATTGCTAAAATGGAAATTAATTCTTAAGGGTATTTTTTTCTTTAAAAACAAACAAACAAACAAACAACAAACCAAAACAAAAAAAAACCCAAAAAACCAACACACCAAACAAAAAATCAACCAAACAAGCAAAACCCAACAAGAATAGGGGCTTGAGGTTTGGATTTTCTTCTTCTACAAGAAGGACCTTTTGTGAAATAATTTTGTGTAACTTCAAATAGCTATTTTCACTGCAGCAGAATTTGGTGGTGTATGGTGTTTTCTATGACCAACAGAAAGTTCAGTGTTTCAAACATATGATGTGCTAGTAATCAGACATCTTATTTGCCTTGTAAGAAAAAGTAAGTAGTCATCACAGTATCAGTGTAGCTCCTGTGATGCAAAAATAGCCATTACAACTCATAAAGCAAGTTAAACCTTCAGAATCTTAACCACCTAGGGATGTCAATTTACTAGCTCAAGGTTTGTGTTTCTCTTACTTATCTGTTGTTATCTTTCAGTTTGTTAGGCCAGGTATATCTAGATGTAAAATACCATTGCATTATTTTAGAGCTCAGCAAAGTGCTATAATCAAATTCCAACAAAATTTAGAAAAAATCTCAGCAAAGTGAAACCCTGAAATTCTGGATGCATCACTTTTACACAGGCTTCTATTTATAGCAGCACTTACTTCAGCTAAGACAGAGCTAGGCTTAGCACTTAAGAAGGCTATGGACTTCTTGGGTGGGTATAGACTCTTCAGGAGAGATAGGCAGGGCAGAAGAGGTGGGGGAGTGGCTTTGAATGTGATAGAAGGACTAGAGAGTATGGAGCTCACAGAGTATGGCTAGAGAGTATGGCACAGTTGGGAGTCTTTGTGTGAAAATCAAGGGACAAACAAATAATGCGGACGACCTTGTGGAAATATACTATAGACCTCCTGGTCAGGATGAGGATGTAGATGACCTATTCTTTGAGAAACTAAGGGATGCTTCCGGGTCAACTGCCCTTGTCCTTATGGGTGACTTAAACTTGTCAGAAATCAACTGGGAGCAACCTACAGCTAGCACAACCTGGGCCGGAGAATTCTAAGCCACCTGGATGACAGTTTTATAGAACAGGGCATAAGGGAGCCAACTTAGAAGAATCCCCTTCTTGATCTGCTGCTTGTCAACAGGAGGATTTTGTGAGTGAACTGAAGATTGGAGGCCATCTCTGCCACAGTGATCACAAGGCGATTGAGTTTAAAATCTCTGTTGAAAAGAAGGAAAACCAGCAGTAAAACTTCAACAGTGCACATAAGCAGAGCAGACTTTGGGCTGCTTGAGTCAAGTCCCTTAGGAAAATGTTTTTGCAGATGCTGGGGTCCATGAGTGCTGCTCACTCTTTAAACATCCCCTCCTGAAAGCACAGGAGCAGGCAATCCCAAAATGTCAGCAGCCAAGCAGACAAAGCAGAAGTTCAGCTTGGCTGGGATCTGCTTTTGCAGATTAGGCAAAAAAAGAAGGTTTAATACCCAGCTAGGTCAGGTGATGTGGGAAGAATATAAAGATGCTGCTAACCCCTGTAAGGAGAAAATTCAAGAGGCCAAAGCTCAGCTGAAGCTGAAAATGGCCAGAACTGTGGGGGACAATAAAATGAGTTTTTTTCAAATACATGAACAGCAAAGACAATGTAGAAACATGGATGCTTTACAGGGTAAGCATGGTCACTTCACCAACAGGGATATAGACAAAGCATAGGTATTTAATGCATTCTTTGTTTATACCATTCACCTTATAAACAAGTTGCCAAGTTGCCTCTGTTTCTTCTTTGAGTGATTTTGAGCACTGAGACTGGATGACAATATTTGTGTCCTAAACATCACTGCACACCCACTTCCTCAAGAACTTAATCCCATCTTACAGAAGAGATTTTAGTGAGGATTGAAGTATTTCATACTGCAGTAGAATCCTGAGCTCACCTATCAGCCAAAGCAGAAAGAAGCTTTTTGAAGACTGAACAAAAGAAGCAGTATCATTTGCACCTTCTCTAGTCTCCGTTTTGAATGAGACAGGCAACCCTGAAATCTGTAAGGTGCATTTCTAATTTCCAGTGTAGGACAGTGCCCTAAAATGTTAGGTCTAATATCTAAGATCAAAACTTTTCTGTCAGTGATAGACCTAGTAAATATAAGTAATGTGTTTGACAATTTCAGACTGTCCAAAATACAAAATAGCAAGGATTTGCAAAAAATACTACTTGGTAGTGACAGATAGAGCAAATACATTGCAGTTTATCTTTGAAGTCAATTACATCATGCCAGTAATTCTTCCTCACCTTTTACAGCAACTCTACTGGAAAATTCACTTCAAGTAAAAATTAGTTAAAAATTTCCCAAATGACTAGTATTCCAGAAATTCCAGATGGCTTGTAGATTTTTCAGGATTGAAATAACAACCTGAGCTGCTGTAAATGGATCATAAAACATGCATGTCCTATTAATGTGGTGCAGTTACAAAAGGCAGAATGGGGCATATAGTAACCTAGAGAATTCAAATAATTTTGGGAAACAGTATGATTCAGAAGACTGTTAGAGGTGTGATATAAGCTCTTAAAACTGCTATTTCTAAAGTAATATTTAAAAGGAAAACATACTTGGATTTAAGCCCATCTGTTGGCCATTTTTTGTTCTCTCTGCTGTGAGTGTCCAAGATAACACTCACATAAAATCAGAGAGACAGCAGCATGGTTTATAAGGCAAGCATCTGGTAGATGTTTGAGGACAGTAACCCACTGACCTACTCCTTCTATTCCCAGATGAGGAGCAGACATTCTAGAGATATATTTGGGAATCCAGGATAGGATGCATTATAAGCTCTTCTCCCGCCTTCTATACAATGTGGTAAATTAATAAAGATTAAGCTAGGGCAAATACTGTACCAGAATGCTATTGCCAAGTATTTTGTCATATAGGACTTATCTAAGGACAAGGTAGAAAGTTACAGCCTACATTAGCAGATAGTGGAACACGCTCACCCTGGAATCTAAATACTTCTATCTTCCTTTCATTCCCATGGCAAATGTATGTGTGATAGGTATCAAGAATTCAACAATGGAAGTAGACGGAGGAAATAGTTTGACATCATGCTTTTTCCCCAGTGATGAAAATTAAATCCTTTCAGTTTCAGAGCAGACTTTATGAAAATCAAACTGATGTGAGAAGTGCCAGAAGATTCATGTGGGCAATATCCTTTTATTCAATGCATTTTCCCAGCACAATATCACAATCTATATGGTATATGCTACCATGCTTAGCAACTTATCATACCTTTAAGACATTGACGCGTCAAACTGATTCTGCTAAAAAAATTCTTTCCTAGCAGCAGAAAGCAGAAAATAGTCTGTGACAAAAAGTCAATACAGTCTACTTGCAAAGACTGAGAGCATCACTTTAAGAGGATATTTTTTTGTCTGGAGTTGTCTGGCATCTAATATAAAATATTTAATATTTAATATAAAATGAATTAGAAAAGTAAATATTTGAACAAAATCCTTAACTATGGAGAATAAGAGGGGAAGATTTGTAGCATCCTTATTCCCTGCTCCTTTTTCTTAAGAACATACATACGCTGTACTTGACAGTTATTCTCCCAAGACAGTGCTCGTTTCTATTAATTTCCATTCTTTATGCTTACTCCCACATTAATAACTCTAACATTTGTTACGGGTGCTAAACAGAATGTTCTTGTGGAGGAGACAACTACAGACCTCAACTTCATTTCTCATGTGCGACAAACAAGCAGCACAAGAGGCAGCACTTTGATTACAGACTCAAACACTGTCATGGCCCAGAGAAGTTGCCTCTGCCAGGAGTCTGGCTACAGAGGTCATTACTGCTCCTCATCTTGATCTGCCAGCTCAGCTTTGCAGCTTGACCTTGAACCAGTCTCATTGCCACCACCTTACCTGGAGGTGGGGCCTGGAAGCTGCCCCCTCCACCTGCCCTGCACCCTGACTGGAGGGAATGGAACAGGCCCTGGCTGGAGACACCTTGCTCTGTCAGCCTGGGGATTCCAGACAGTGCCCTGCACCCCGGCTGGCCCTTGTTGCACCCTGGTGACTACACTAAGAATCTTTACGTGTTTGAATCCCGGTGTCTGGAAAAAACATGTAATTTTTGCTGGCATTTGCAGCACTTCTAAAGACTATAGTATAGAATACTACTTTAGCATGTTAAAAAGAGAGAAAGAGAGAGAGGAAGAGAGAAAGAGAGGAAGAGAGAGGAAGAGAGAAAGAGAGAAAGAAAAGGAAAAGGAAAAGGAAAAGGAAAAGGAAAAGGAAAAGGAAAAGGAAAAGGAAAAGGAAAAGGAAAAGGAAAAGGAAAAGGAAAAGGAAAAAGGAAGGGAAGGGAAGGGAAGGGAAAGAAAGGAAGAAAGGAAGAAAGGAAGAAAGGAAGAAAGGAAGAAAGGAAGAAAGGAAGAAAGGAAGAAAGGAAGAAAGGAAGAAAGGAAGAAAGGAAGAAAGGAAGAAAGGAAGAAAGGAAGAAAGGAAGAAAGGAAGAAAGGAAGAAAGGAAGAAAGGAAGAAAGGAAGAAAGGAAGAAAGGAAGAAAGGAAGAAAGGAAGAAAGGAAGAAAGGAAGAAAGGAAGAAAGGAAGAAAGGAAGAAAGGAAGAAAGGAAGAAAGGAAGAAAGGAAGAAAGGAAGAAAGGAAGAAAGGAAGAAAGGAAGAAAGGAAGAAAGGAAGAAAGGAAGAAAGGAAGAAAGGAAGAAAGGAAGAAAGGAAGAAAGGAAGAAAGGAAGAAAGGAAGAAAGGAAGAAAGGAAGAAAGGAAGAAAGGAAGAAAGGAAGAAAGGAAGAAAGGAAGAAAGGAAGAAAGGAAGAAAGGAAGAAAGGAAGAAAGGAAGAAAGGAAGAAAGGAAGAAAGGAAGAAAGGAAGAAAGGAAGAAAGGAAGAAAGGAAGAAAGGAAGAAAGGAAGAAAGGAAGAAAGGAAGAAAGGAAGAAAGGAAGAAAGGAAGAAAGGAAGAAAGGAAGAAAGGAAGAAAGGAAGAAAGGAAGAAAGGAAGAAAGGAAGAAAGGAAGAAAGGAAGAAAGGAAGAAAGGAAGAAAGGAAGAAAGGAAGAAAGGAAGAAAGGAAGAAAGGAAGAAAGGAAGAAAGGAAGAAAGGAAGAAAGGAAGAAAGGAAGAAAGGAAGAAAGGAAGAAAGGAAGAAAGGAAGAAAGGAAGAAAGGAAGAAAGGAAGAAAGGAAGAAAGGAAGAAAGGAAGAAAGGAAGAAAGGAAGAAAGGAAGAAAGGAAGAAAGGAAGAAAGGAAGAAAGGAAGAAAGGAAGAAAGGAAGAAAGGAAGAAAGGAAGAAAGGAAGAAAGGAAGAAAGGAAGAAAGGAAGAAAGGAAGAAAGGAAGAAAGGAAGAAAGGAAGAAAGGAAGAAAGGAAGAAAGGAAGAAAGGAAGAAAGGAAGAAAGGAAGAAAGGAAGAAAGGAAGAAAGGAAGAAAGGAAGAAAGGAAGAAAGGAAGAAAGGAAGAAAGGAAGAAAGGAAGAAAGGAAGAAAGGAAGAAAGGAAGAAAGGAAGAAAGGAAGAAAGGAAGAAAGGAAGAAAGGAAGAAAGGAAGAAAGGAAGAAAGGAAGAAAGGAAGAAAGGAAGAAAGGAAGAAAGGAAGAAAGGAAGAAAGGAAGAAAGGAAGAAAGGAAGAAAGGAAGAAAGGAAGAAAGGAAGAAAGGAAGAAAGGAAGAAAGGAAGAAAGGAAGAAAGGAAGAAAGGAAGAAAGGAAGAAAGGAAGAAAGGAAGAAAGGAAGAAAGGAAGAAAGGAAGAAAGGAAGAAAGGAAGAAAGGAAGAAAGGAAGAAAGGAAGAAAGGAAGAAAGGAAGAAAGGAAGAAAGGAAGAAAGGAAGAAAGGAAGAAAGGAAGAAAGGAAGAAAGGAAGAAAGGAAGAAAGGAAGAAAGGAAGAAAGGAAGAAAGGAAGAAAGGAAGAAAGGAAGAAAGGAAGAAAGGAAGAAAGGAAGAAAGGAAGAAAGGAAGAAAGGAAGAAAGGAAGAAAGGAAGAAAGGAAGAAAGGAAGAAAGGAAGAAAGGAAGAAAGGAAGAAAGGAAGAAAGGAAGAAAGGAAGAAAGGAAGAAAGGAAGAAAGGAAGAAAGGAAGAAAGGAAGAAAGGAAGAAAGGAAGAAAGGAAGAAAGGAAGAAAGGAAGAAAGGAAGAAAGGAAGAAAGGAAGAAAGGAAGAAAGGAAGAAAGGAAGAAAGGAAGAAAGGAAGAAAGGAAGAAAGGAAGAAAGGAAGAAAGGAAGAAAGGAAGAAAGGAAGAAAGGAAGAAAGGAAGAAAGGAAGAAAGGAAGAAAGGAAGAAAGGAAGAAAGGAAGAAAGGAAGAAAGGAAGAAAGGAAGAAAGGAAGAAAGGAAGAAAGGAAGAAAGGAAGAAAGGAAGAAAGGAAGAAAGGAAGAAAGGAAGAAAGGAAGAAAGGAAGAAAGGAAGAAAGGAAGAAAGGAAGAAAGGAAGAAAGGAAGAAAGGAAGAAAGGAAGAAAGGAAGAAAGGAAGAAAGGAAGAAAGGAAGAAAGGAAGAAAGGAAGAAAGGAAGAAAGGAAGAAAGGAAGAAAGGAAGAAAGGAAGAAAGGAAGAAAGGAAGAAAGGAAGAAAGGAAGAAAGGAAGAAAGGAAGAAAGGAAGAAAGGAAGAAAGGAAGAAAGGAAGAAAGGAAGAAAGGAAGAAAGGAAGAAAGGAAGAAAGGAAGAAAGGAAGAAAGGAAGAAAGGAAGAAAGGAAGAAAGGAAGAAAGGAAGAAAGGAAGAAAGGAAGAAAGGAAGAAAGGAAGAAAGGAAGAAAGGAAGAAAGGAAGAAAGGAAGAAAGGAAGAAAGGAAGAAAGGAAGAAAGGAAGAAAGGAAGAAAGGAAGAAAGGAAGAAAGGAAGAAAGGAAGAAAGGAAGAAAGGAAGAAAGGAAGAAAGGAAGAAAGGAAGAAAGGAAGAAAGAAAGAAAGAAAGAAAGAAAGAAAGAAAGAAAGAAAGAAAGAAAGAAAGAAAGAAAGAAAGAAAGAAAGAAAGAAAGAAAGAAAGAAAGAAAGAAAGAAAGAAAGAAAGAAAGAAAGAAAGAAAGAAAGAAAGAAAGAAAGAAAGAAAGAAAGAAAGAAAGAAAGAAAGAAAGAAAGAAAGAAAGAAAGAAAGAAAGAAAGAAAGAAAGAAAGAAAGAAAGAAAGAAAGAAAGAAAGAAAGAAAGAAAGAAAGAAAGAAAGAAAGAAAGAAAGAAAGAAAGAAAGAAAGAAAGAAAGAAAGAAAGAAAGAAAGAAAGAAAGAAAAGAAAGAAAGAAGAAAGAAAGAAAGAAAGAAAGAAAGAAAGAAAGAAAGAAAGAAAGAAAGAAAGAAAGAAAGAAAGAAAGAAAGAAAGAAAGAAAGAAAGAAAGAAAGAAAGAAAGATCCCCAAAAGTATTAATCTTAAATACTTGATGTCTGAATACGTAATAATTTTTATAAAATCCACAAAATAATTAAACTTGAACTCATCTCCGTTTACAACTGCTATTTGTTTTGAAAAATTTTTAGGTCATTAATGTGCTAGTGTCACCCCTAGAACTCACAAGTCAAAGTTATGGCATTTTTAGATGGAGAGGTGAGTGCCAAGGTATTTGCAAGCAATAGTCCATCTTTCAGTTCAGACCCATTGCATAGAACTCATTTTGGTAAGTAATTTTCCTAGTTTATTACAAGGAGTGGGAAAGAAATGTTTTGTGCTGTTTAAGACACATTTTCTATTTTTCCCCCCCTTGTTGTACACTTGGACAAAACTGGGACTTCATATGGTCAGTGGAAGATTCTGATTAAAGTTCATAGTCTAAATCAGAGCAGAGCAGAGAGATGAAAATGTGATTCCTTATCTTTGGGTACCTGTCTGAAGAGTAAAATAATATTTTAAAACAAAGGCCATTGCTGCAGACTGCAAAGGATTTTGTTGAAGCTAGTAAGCTGCAATGTACACAAACCTTTTCAGCAACAAAAAGGGGTAGCTATGTTTAATACAAGTTTGCTATTACAACGACAGAGTTTTTTAACCAAATGCTCTCCACTGTTGTTACTGCTTCTGTTCTATGAAGTATCCAATTAAAGGGAGGTCATAGTGTGTCTCTGAGGCTGAGCTTGAGTGATAAGTAGGCAGTGGCTGAACATGCTTTATACCAGCTGCCGAGACACTTGGACCCAGACTAGGCTTAGGCAACCAATCAACCCTCCTGTCTCTGCCAGGCTGCTGAGAGGCCCATGGTATGAACATACGTGCTGTTGCTGACAGTACAGCTGCAGGCCAGGCTCCTGGCTGAGACCAAATTATATGAAAACAGACCAAAGAGAAAACAGCACTTCTGCTGCATTCAGGGACAGCTGGAAAGTGGCAGCTCCTGAGAGATCCAGGGCACTCACCGTGTCTTTGTGCTGCAAGAACAGTGGACAGGCACTTAGTCAAAATTCCCCAGAGAAGCTCTGGCAAGGGGCTGTCTCAATGCAGACAACTAAGGCAAAATCCCTGAGGACCAGTGCCAGTCTCCCCAGGGGAAAAAATTCCTTCATGATCACAGACCCAAGGCACCTGCAGCATCTTAATTCTAAAAAAGAAGCATCTGCTTTCTGGAAGAGCAGCAGGCAGTCAACTACCCAAAATGGCCCAGAGGAACCCTGGCAAGGGGCCATTCTCAGTGCTGCAAAGGAAGGTGAAAAACTCCTGTGGACCAGTGCCAATCCACCAGGAGGGGTGGGGGTAGGGTGGAGGTGTTGTTGAATTCCTTCTAGACCTGATGATAGCTGCTCCCTGGGCACAGCAAGACCTGCCTTCTGGCCCCAATTTCTGTTCAATTTTGGGCCTCTCACTACAAGAAAAACACTGGAGCATGTAAAGAGAAGAACAATGAAACTGGTAAAGAATCTGAAGCACAAGCCTTGTGAGAAGTGTCTGAGGGAACTGGGGTTATTTAGTCTGGAGAAAAGGAGGCTGAGGGAACTCTACAACTACCTGAAAGGATGTTGCAGCAAGGTGATCTCTTCTCCCAAGTAATATGTGATAGAACAAGAGGAAATGGCCTCAAGTTGTGCCAGGGGAGGTTTAGATTGGATATAGATATATATTTAGAAGATATATACAGGTATTAAGTTATGTGTGTCCTGAGCATGACAGAAATCGTATGGAATAAAAGGGGGTTGGAGACTGTAGTGTTGTAGTGCTGTGCTTTGTATTTGTAGTCCAAAAGATGTTGACAACACACCAGTGTTTTGGCTGCTGCTGAGCAGTGCTGGCACAGCATCAAGGCTGTCTCTCAAAAACCCCTGCTGACACCCAAAGGCCAGTAGGCTGCAGGTGAAAAAAGGACTGGGAGACTACACAACCAGCACAGCTGACCCAAACTGACCAAAGGGATAATCCTTACCATATGATATCTGCTCAGCAACAAAGCTAAGAGTGTGAGGAGGAATGAGCAGGAAGACAATATGTGACAAACTGATGGTAACCTCCATTCTCTGTGCCACTATAGCACCAGCAGGGAGGAGGTAGAGAATTCAGAAAGAAAGTTTAGTCAGGGAAGAAGGGACAGGTGGGGGGAAGGTGTTTGAATATTTGTTTTTATTTCTCATTACCCTGTTCTGCTTTTATTGGTAGTAAATTAAATTAATTTCCCCAAGACAAGCTGCTTTGGCTTGTGACCATTACTGGTGAGTGATCTCCCTGTCTTTATCTCAACCCACGAGCCTTTTGTCATATTTTTTTCTCCCCCACTCCAGCAGAGGAGGGGAAGTGATAGAGTGGTTTGGTGGGCAGGTGGCCAACCAAAGTCACAGAAGTCAACCCACCACAAATTATTTGAGTGCATGCAGAGGAGAGCTACCAAGATGGTGAGTCTTGCCTTGAGGACAAGACTTTGGAAGAGCAACTGAAGTAACTTGTTTTGTTCACCTTGGAGAAGAGAAGGCTGTGTTCTCATCACAGTCTACAGCTTCCTCAAGGTGGGCAGCAGAGGAGAAGGTGCTGATCTTCTCTGAGACTTGAGAAAATGGAATAAACCTGTGCGAGGTGAAGTTCAGATTGGACACTTGGAAAAGGTTCTTTCACTGAGAGGTGTGTCAGTCACTAGAACGCTCTCTCCAGGGAAGTGTTCATGGCACCAAGCCTGTCAGAGTTCAAGGAACATGTGGATGATGCTCTTAGTGACATAATTTACTCTTAGGTAGTTCTGCAAGGACCAGGGACTTGGACTTGGTGATCCTTATCCCATAATTATTATTCCTTCCAACTTTAATTATTCTACGATTCTATCCAAAGAAAAGGTGCAAAGAGAATGGAGCCAGGCTCTTTTCAGTGTTGCCCAGTGGCAGGGCCAGAGGCAATGAGGACAACCCAAAACACAGGAGGTTCCTTATTATGAACATCAGGAAACTTTTTCACTGTGAGGGTGACTGAGCACTGGCACAGGTAACCCAGGCAGGTGCTGAAGTACCCATTCTCGGAGATATTCAAACGCCATATGGACATGGTCAAGGGCAACTGGCTTTAACTGATGCAGCTTGAGCATGGGAGTTGGACCAGATAACCTCCAGAGGTCACTGCCAACCTCAACCATTCACTGATTCTGACATTAACATAAGCTTTGAACACTTAATATAATTTCACAGTTAACAATTCACCGTATTTAATGCCCAAAGTAAGTATGTGGGGTTTGGTCATATGGACAGAAGATCAGCATATGGTTTTGTGCTTATTTTGGCTGGGGTACTGCTCAGCAACTAAAGCTATGGAGAAAGAAGGAGTAAGGGCGAGATGTTCAGAGTTATGATGTTTATGTTCCCTCGTAACTGCATGATGAGGCCCTGGAGATGGCTAAAAATCTACCTGCTGCCGGGAAGTAATGAAAGAATTCTTCATTTTACTTTGTGTGTGCTCTGCTTTACCTATTAAAACTGTCTTTGTCTCAGTCCATGAGTCTTTCCACTTTTACCCATCAGATTCCCCATCTTGCTGGGGGAAGTGAACAAGCAGCTCTGTGAGGCTTTATTGGCGGCTGGGATTAAACCTCAACAGGACTGCAGGTAAAGATCAAGTTTTAATCTGTGAGGAAATCTGAAGCAAAATAAAATTTAACCAAATAAATTGAAACCATGTATGTACTCAACATGGAAGGGAGTCTGCTCCAATGACTTCTGTTCAAATGAGGTCAGCTGAAAAAAACTTTACTAGCTTTGATAAGGTCTGATTCAACAAATATAGAAATAAACTCCTGGATATCAGAGGTCTGATCAAATTTAGTATAAAATAAGAAGGAAAAGCTGTATATAAAAGGCAGAACATCTACGGCTTTTATGATCTACAACTTTGACATGAAGGAGTGGCACTTTTAATTTAGGAATAATAATACAACTGACAAACATTTCTTTTAATGCCATATCCAGAGAAAGATATTACATGTGCTCATCAAGGAGAAGATAATCTAAAATGACATATTCCAGAAAAGACATTTCAACCAAAAGCAGTTGCTACATCATAAAGCCAGTGCCACTGTACTTAAAAATAAACACAGACATGGATAGATATTTGGGAGACAGGAAAGAATTATTGCCACTTCTGTCAGATTTAACTGCTGCTTAAAAAATCTTTAAAAAAAAAAAAAAATATTTGAAAAAGTTGTAGAGACAAAATGAAGCAGGATAAATTTTTCATGATTCATTTTCAAATGAATGATCCTTTCCTGATAGAATTGCATCACTCTCATTAATGTAAGTGGGAGTTAATCACAGGAGAGTGAAGGAAAACTTCTCTAAGAACACAGGCATAAATATACATGAGGTGAACATCTGCTGACAATGCCCTGTTTTAGTTCACTCTTGAATTTGAACCACACCTGCTAATGTTCCCATAACTTAACTAATTTTAAGCTCAGAGTAAACGGTTTTTAAAGTGCTGTCAGTGTGTGTAGTGCTGCATGTGACAGAGGAAAGCACATTGCTCAAGAAACACTATAAAATACAGTACAATAAATTACTTATTATGATAAAGCATGCCAAATCTGTAGCCCTTACTTGTTGAGTAATGATTTCAATTAATCAGAGGGGTAGTGTTGTGGTTTGGGGCCAACACAAAAACAAAGAATCAGCCACATGGCTGCTCACTCAACTCCCCCCCCCCCATACACAAATACATTCTGGGATGAGGAGGACAAAGCTTGTGGGTTGAGACAAAGGACAAGAAGGGTTCTTCACCAACTAAGGTCCCGAGCAAAACAGACTCAGTTGGGGAAAAAATAATTTAATTTCACACTAAGCAAGCACACATAGGACACAGACAACACAAAGACAGAGCTTCCATAGGTTACCCCACCCCTTCCTTCCTCCGGGGCTCAAATTACTTTGTTCCTGGTTTCTCTCCCTCCTTACCCCCAGCAGCAAAGGGGGACAAGGGATGGGGTTTAGAGTCAGTTCACAGGCTGGTGGTTCCTGCTGCTCCTTCCTCCTCAGGAAGAAGGATTCTTTACAGCCCTTCCCTTCTTCCCCACAGGGTCCCTCCCATGGGAGAGAGTCCTCCATGATCCTCTCCTTCACAAGTCCTTCCCACGAGGTCTGGAGCTGCTGCAGCCTGGGCTTCTCACAGTCACGGGCTGCTTTGGGAACAGGCACCTCCCCTGATGCTGGGGTCTTCCAAAGCTGCACAGTCAGAGTCCACTGGCAACAAATCCTCTGGCCACAAAATCCAAGTCCACTGGCCAAGTTCACCCCTCCTCGAACCCCCAGGGAACATTCCACCACGTTCCTCCATGAGTGCAGGGGGACATCCTGCCATCTCACCATGGGTTGCAAGGAAACTTCTGCTAGGGCACCTTCCTTCCCTTCTTCCTCACCAACCACCAGTACCGCTCTCCTTCCCCAGCACAGCTCTACTCCCCCAAGTGCTTCTCTGCTCAGGTCTTACATCAGTTCCTTCATATGTTAATCGCTGAGGTGCATCTATTGTCCCTCTAATGGCTGGGTCTGGAGCAAGGGGAGCTTCTCAGCTTCTTACGGGAGCCGCTCCTGGCGCCCTTCACCCACTACTAATAAACCCACCAAACCAGAACAGGTAGCAATCCAAGGGAGCTGGAATCAAGACTTCCATAAAAAGACCGGCATGTTTGCACAATGGGAGAGTAGTAGCACTGTTTATAGTTTGCAGATTTTTTTTTCTTTTTCGTCATTTACAGCTTTTTTCATTCTGCCCATTCCATGGTGTGCAAGTTTAGGAAGCCTAATAAAGATATAAAAATAGAATTGATTATATAAAAGAAGAAGTAAAGATATGAAAGTTGGTGGATAGAAAACTCTACATTTTCTATAAGGTAAACAAGTTCTGCTTCTCTTACTGAAGAAAAAAAAAAAAATGAATTGACATTCGAGCTGCTTGTGCATGGAGAAAAAGTTTGTCACCTGTCCTTTTAAATTTATCTCAGAACTATTTTCATGCTTTGACAGAATATCTTTCAATTCCAGATTAGCTCCCTAGGGGAAAAAAAAAGGTATATATTTGTTGTCTTTTTGAGTGACCTAGCTTTGACAAATTACTTATATGTATTTCATGTAGGAAGAAAATACTTCCACTAGAATTCCTTATTTCCAGTTTGCTGGCACCCTTCGCTTTTAGAAGTAACTGTTTTTGTAGTGCACCTTTTCAAATGCAAATTATTAAATTTTGTCTAGTATTAATGTTAAGTTTAGCTCTCCCTAATTATTTTAATATCTACATCATTCATATTTTGTCATTTTCACGGCTTTGTCTCTAGGAAATATTGCATTACATCTGCAAAGCATTTTACATTTTGCATGGAGGTTATTAGATAGATTCATAAGAAATGGTGTAAATAGAACCCTCAAAAAAGGATAAAAAACATTTTAAAAATATAGAAAAGATGACACAATGTAAACACTGAAACATTTTGCTTTGGAAGGAAACAAGTAAGGTGATATCTTATTTGAATTTAGCAAACTGCAGTTTGAAGTAAATTCCAATATTTCATTATGTAGAATTGATTTGACAGATAATAGTGTCTTGTGGTTCATGTCTTTATCGTTCTGACATGTAAAAATATTGTTACTATTTCCCCAGGCATTTTCAAGTCTCACCTTTGCTTCTCATAGATAACTGTGATGTAAATGAAGTTGGCATTTTATTTTACTAAGTCTCAGTAAAGCAAAAACTTCTATATCTTTTCTAGAGGACATCTAACTGTCTGGTCAGTATATAAGATAAGATAGGAAATACAACTATACCCTTTTCCTGAGTAAAAGCTGCAAGAAACTCCTTAAGCCTTTTTTCCCAAAAAGGGCTTTTAGGCCTACAATTTATTATTTCTAAATTGGACTAGGTCCAAACCAGAATACATTTGCTGGGTTTAGAGAGACAGGAAGAAGAGTTACAAAATACGGAATTAAAAACAGTGATCCAAGAACTTTCAAAATAAATAAATAAATAAATAAATTGAAAGAAGACATGACACAGGGAGAGAAGCAAGATCCATAATTTTAAAATTTTTAATCTACAGATTTTCAGTCTACAGTATCTAGATATTAATAACTTCATAGACACTTTAAAATATACATATATATATACTAAAATGGAGAAGTTTTAACATTCAAGAAGGTAGAGAAATCATTAGGGAATTAAATTACTAAATACAACAAGACCCTGGAGAATGTACATAAACTAGAATAATCATCTTGATATCATTGTTGGTACACACAGCTAACTATCTCTCAAATTTGGGTATAATAACAGCATAGCAAAGAAAATGTAAGATAAACATAAGAAACCAATTTTATAAAATATATAGTCACTTCAGACAGCCAACAGGTATGGTTAAGCTTTCCTACTTAACACATGCTGCCTAAACAGTAACTTACATAATTAACTTTCTGATGTCATTCTTCTTACAGAAGTTAAGTTTCTATTTTAAATGTAGCGACAACTTCTGCATTTAAAAAAAGCTGTATTATAGTTATCTTCATATAATCTTAAAAATAGAGTCACAAATTATCTGAGAAGAGACACTCCCATGCACTTCAGGAGCTTTGTGGTGTAGAACCGAATGATTTTTTAAGTGGTCCACAGACACCTAAGACACCATTGTTCATACTATATGCATGTGGAGAATAAATGTAGTTAGTGACTTAGAGCTCCTTTTGCAGTCAGGGCAGGTAATATTAATATTGCTCTTGCAAGTAGAAAATGTGCCACAATATGTGTAAGTACTAATACTAGCAGCAATAAAAAACGACAGCTCAGTGCTTAGCAACATTTACAAGCAACATTTACAATCATTTTCAGCTGAACTTACTGTCTTCAAAAATCTATATATTAGCAGACAGGTGGACCACCTGCAGCTGGTTTGAGTCTGGCTCCCCAGTGAAGAAAAAGAGTGAATCTACTGTCATTATATGCTCAATAAACAAAGTATACCTCATAATAAGTAAGTCTTCCTTTCACCGCCACATATGGACCTGTCAGTAAAGATTAAACAATGAAAAGGAAACATCATTTACCCTCCACTTTACCCCAAAAGTGCAGCACTTACTATTTTAAAGTGACAGCTGGCCTAGGCTAAGCTAGGCAAGTTGTGGTAATGGTGTGGGATACATTCCCAAAGATTTTGGTTTTAGAAAACTTACTTTTTCAATGTCATAGAACAGTTTGATTTGGAAGGGACCCTAAAGTTAATGTAGTTCCAACCCCCTTGCACAGACAGGGACATTTCCTACTAGATCAGTTTTCTCAGAGCCCCATCTAACCTGACCCTGAACACTTCCAGGCACAGGGCTTCCACAGCTTCCCTTGGCAACCTGTGCCAGGGCCTCACCACCCTCACACTAAAGATTTTCATCCTAATGTCTAACCTAATCTCCTCTCTTCTAATTTTAATCCATTAACCCTTGTCCTCTCACTACAAGCCCTTGTAAAAAGTCCTGTTCCATCTTTCCTGTAGGCCCCCTTCAGATACTGGAAGATCTCTATGAGGCCTTTCCAGAGCCTTTTCTTCTCCAGGCTGAACAACCCCAACTCTCTCAGCCTGTCTTCATAGGAGAGGTGCTCCAGCCTTCTGATGATCTTTGTGACCATCCTCTGGACTTCTTCCATGAGCTCCGTATCCTCTTATGTTAGAGGCTCCACAAGAGAACACAGTACTCCAGGTGGGGTCTCACAAAGGCTGAGTAAAGGCGAAGAATAACCTCCCTTGACCTGCTGGCCATGCTTCTTTTGATGCAGCCCAGAATACTGCTAGCTTTCTGGGCTGCAGACTAATTAATTGCTTATCAAAGCATACATTCTCATTTGTAGAGACTGTATATTAAAATTATTAATAAAAAATTCTGGAAAAAATCTTTAAGTACTTCACAAATTTGCATACACTTGAAGTCACATTCTTTACAGTTATTCATTCATTTTAAAAACTTGTAGCTGGCAGGTTTAAGGTCAAATTCCAAAATCTAAGCTAATCTACAACAGAAATTAGATAAAGAAACTTTTTAAATATGTCTCATCATCTTAGGTCACATTACGAGTTCCTCAAACCCAGAAAATTGTCAGATCACTTAATCACTGAGTAGTTTGTTAAACCATTCCCTGAAGTTCCCATTCACGTCCATAACTGTCAAATGTTAAATGGTATGACAAATAGAATATTATATTTATATTTACTGGACAGCTGTGATGCTTACTGTATCAATACATGCTTTTTAGTTTAAATTTGTTAAGAAGGGGAAATATAAGCAAGAGCATAAAAAAATAACCAAAATAATGTTACTTATTCTTCATTAATTCTTTCAAAGTCTATTAGGATACCATTAAGACTCGTGAGGTGGGAGAGGAGAGGGAGGATCTAGCCAAGTGCTAAGGGAATTCAAGCAGCTGCAACAAGATTACCCGTTCCAAGAGAGGAGATCCTTCCTAAGGCACTGTTAATGAAAACCCATCTGACATAAATACACATACAGGTGTTTAAGGAAGATATTTACACTGCTTTAGCAAAGAGGGCTTTAACGCAGCTCAATATGAGCAGACAGTTTTTTGTGGGTTTTTTTTGTTTGCACTTTGTTTTGTTCTTACTGTTGAGAACAAAGAAGAAAAAAAAAAAGAGCATTTCATTTCACACTGTTGCTATTAGTTACTAGTAAGAAAATTCCTAAAGAAAGGCTCTCATGTGCAGGTCCCAGTTGGGTGTTCTTGCTACCATAGCTCAAGAAGTAAATGAGTGAGGTGCTAGCAGCAGACCAAGTTCTTCCTCTGAAGGACTTGGAGTGCTCAGCAGGATTTGGAAAATTCATCAGAAGTATTCTGAGATCTGCAAACATAACAGACAAGCATGTAAGGCTATTTGATTAAGTATTTAAATTTTAACAGATGTCTACCACTTCACACAAGAATCTTAATCCACTGGTCCATGGGATATTTGGAAGTGACATAATTCTAACTTATATAAACTATTTAATTAGTAGGACATGGAGAATGACTTTGTAGGAAGCAGCTGGGTCTGCCTTCTGTCTAGTCTGTATGAACTTGCTGCATAGTGGTACAAACAGAAAACATCGACAGAACAGGCTCCACATGGCTGTATCCACTACCAGATTTCTTCGTTTACTCTCTTTCATGTAGTTGTGGAACAGGGGATAATTTATTCTATTTCCATTCTCTACAAACAGTATGTACAGATACAGATTGATCTATAGGATTTACTTGAGGGACCACAACTCTGCACCTCATGATGAAGCCAATACAAACATCAATATTTTGAAAAATATACCAGACCTTTTACAGCCTAGTGCTCAGGCCACTATATCAGAAAGTGACAGAGTTGGCTCCAGATCTCCTCTGACAGGATATTTTAATCCGCATTTCTCATGTTTTGCTTAGCCTCTTCCAAGACATTACCAGCATTTTGCTTCATGTGGACATTCAAATACGACACAATTAGATATTTTTTTACACATACATTTTTCCACAGAGGTTTGACAAGCCTGATAAACACCAGAAGAGATTTGAAATAATAAAAGCTACTTCTTGACAATACAGTTGGGGTTAGGATTTTGATTTTGTGGGGGATTTTTTTAACCAATAGTTATGCAATAGTACTTACAGTTCACCTTTTGCCATCTGCTGTTTTCGTTTAATGATATGTTATTTTCCATTCTGTTTGTTAAATACGTAATAAGAAATAATGTAAACTTCAAAGTTCAAAATTCAGTTATTCAGCATTTCAATTTTTCATTGAACTACCTTTGTGTTAATTTGTTAGTTCCAAATAAACTATCCTTCTAATACTTTCCAGTTAACCCACATATTTAAAAACAAAAACATAAAACTTTCACTGTTACACCAAAGTACTTATTATTATTTTGTTGTATGCCAAGACTTCAGCCACAACAGAATCAGGGAAGCATTTAGGTTAAAAGAGAGCTCTGGACTCCGGTCCAGCCACCCTGCTCAAGCAGGGTAAGCAAAGCAGGTTCTGCAGGAAGAAGGAGGAAGGGCTGGAGTTTCGAAGTGATAGCATTTGTCTTCCTAGGTAACTGTTATGCATGATGAAACCCTGCTTTCCTGGAGATAGCTGAACACCTGCCTGCTGATGGGAAGTAATGAATTAATTAATTGTTTGACTTTGCTAGCTATGTACATCTTTTACTTTACCTAATAAACTGTTTGTCTCAATTCATGAGTTTTCTTATTTTTACCCTTCTGATTTTCTCCCCTGTCCTGCTGAGTGAAGATGGAGAATTGGGCCCATGTGAACCTCATGAGGTTCAACTAGGCTTAATGCAAGGTCCTGCCTGCACCTGAGTAGGGGCAATCTTCATTATCAATACAGGCTGGTGGATGATGTAAAATAGAGAGGCCCTGCAGAAAGGGTCATGGGGATACTGATAGATGAAGAGCTAGACATGAGCAAACAACGTGCCCCTGTAGCCCAGAGGGCAAACCACATCCTGGGCTGCATCAAAAGAATTGTGGCTATCAAGTCAAGGGAGGTTATTCTGCCCCTCTTCCCCGGTGAAACCTACCCTGGAGTACTGTGTCCAGCTCTAGAGCCCTCAACAGAAGAAGAACATGGGCCTGTTGTAGCAAGTCCAGAGGCTGGAAAACATCTTCAATGAAAGCACGTTGAGAGAGTTGGGGTTGTACAGCCTGCAGAAGAGAAGGCTCTGGAAGACCTTTTAGTGGCCTTCCAGTACCTGAAATGGTCCTATAACAACACTGGGGAGAGACTATATACAAGGGCATGCAATGAGACAGAGGAATGTTAATAAGATTAGACCTGTAATTTTTTGTTTAAGTGAAAGAATTAAGAAATACTCCCATTTAAAACCTCAATTTGGGTCTTGTATAAATTTCTAGAAGAAACAAATACAAACTGTACCTGGGTAATTAAGCATATCCTCTTAGAAAAATTAAGAATATTTAGTTCCTTACATCAAGTTTTCCTCAGAAAGTACTTTGTTCACCAGTGTCTTACCACTAAGTCACTGGGTAACAAGTCCTGAATATTTACCCTGAAGCACAAACATTACCAATTTCTGATATTGCTTATTGGCACAAATTCAGCTTACTCTTGCTAAAGGTGACTTTGTTTTACCAATTAAGTATGCTACTTTTGTAGAACCTAATTCTTAAATAATTTGAAACTAACCTTATGTGTCCTTAGTCTCCAGCTGATTGCAATGCTCTGATAACTACTGGTGGTGTCTGGAAGATGACAGTTCAACTTTATATGAATAGAGGAATATAGGAGAATTTCAAAGTTACTTTTCATTCCTTACAGGAGCAACTTCATCAAAGAGTATTTTGAACACACATAATGCCAAGGCATTGAATTATTAAGTGTTAGTGACTCAAATTGTCACTTTTTAACTGGGGTCTGGGAAGAGCCAGAACATCCAATTATTTACAGAGTGTAAAAATAGTACATAGTAGACATCACCTTGTTCCCACCTGATGAATATTCTTAGTGATCTTTCTTAGCTTAGGATCTCTGCTCAGCATGAATATTTTCCATTTCACAAACAAGACCCTCTTGACCAAGCTCACTGCTGCAATTGCCACGGTTATATGGCTTCTGTGTCAGAGACATCACTCTGCTGGCTTTTAGTAAGGGAAAACTATGCTTGCATTTACCCACAAAATAGTATGTAGTCATATCTAATGACAGATGGACGCACTTTCCCTCTTTAGATCCCAATAAGCCAGGCATTGACCTGAAGGAGATTTCAATTTATCAGCTAGTCCTACCTGACTTGAATTTATCCCTGCTGCAAAATTCTTACTTTCTCTGGTCATAAAACTTGAGTTTCTCTGGGTGAGTCTAACACATAGACTCTGGAAGTATATCCTACACTGAGATCTAGGCGGTCCATTGTCCCTTGGCGGGTCTGTTGTAGTGAACACTGGAGTTTCCCCTCACAGGTCCTTGGTTTCCAAGGGAAGGAAGCCAGGTGCACAAGCAAGAAAGGGGCCACACTGGACTCTACTAGTTCTCTCATCAGGATGGTAGGGGAAACCATAATGTGCAACAGCACAACTATTAAAGTCATGCTCTGAGGGCATGCATCTCCCTTCTTTTCCCACTGACAATACCAAAAAGTTAATTGACCTTTTTTGTCACTCAAGAATGTGTCTGAAGTCACGCTGCTGCTGCTTTCCTCTCTTCTTTCTCTGTAACAGCAATGCTGTTGAGCTCATGCAGTCTCTCTGCTCATCTTCCAAACTTAATGTCCAGCTTGAGCCTCTCAGCCTTGTAGCTGAACTAGAAGAGTGTCTAGCTTGACTGAGTATGTCCTGATTATTAACCTGCATATGGAGCTATACAGCATCTGGACTGGCACTGGCTCACATCCAGGAAGCTTGAGGACAGTGTGAACAACATCTAGCTATGTATGTGGATATTTATAGAAATATGCAGAAGTTGGCATGCACAGCTCTGCCTAATGATTCATTATTTTATCAGATTATAGTTCTAATCTAATCTTTTGTGCAAGCCTAAAAGCCACCAGCAATGCTACTGCATGTTTTTCAGGCTGAGAGCCTAAGCCCTTGAGCAAGACACAACGGACTTCAGTGGACAGGTACTCTGACTGGCCATAACTAAACACACTGACCTAGTGTCCCTTGAACAGACCAGATTTAGAGTGATCTGCTATGCATTAGGAGAGCTTTTGCTTTGATGAACCTAAGTGGGACAAACCCAGGGCAAATTAGAGAATTTACAACATACTACAGTGAACAGTTGGCTTCTGTAATGACTTAACAGAGCTCAGAAGTTGAGCTGCCAAGAAATTATGAGATTTGTCTCCTAGCAATTATTAGCCTCAAGTAACAAGAGAAGTGTAGAAAAAAATTAGATTTGGGCCTTATACTAATTGTCATCCTGAATACCAGAAATGGCCATCTGAAGTACATTCCTCAAGAAAATTTAGATAATAATCCTAAGAATAGGCAGCGATATCCTTGTTGTCTTTTCTATGTGCTGTCAGAATAAGACAAAATACATGGAAAATTTGCTATGCTGACATTTCAGGATGTTTAGGATGAAGGAGAAGTGACATCTCAGAGCAACTAGGACACACATCTATTGGCTGTTTATCTTGCAACATGAGTGACAGATGAGCAAAACATTTCCTGCTGCATTTTGGAAAGTTCTACATAAATGTGATTTAGTGTCAGAGAGACTTGGGTCCTGTTTTGTCTGCAGAGGCCAGATCCTGTCAGTTACAAACCTTTGCTGTTAGTTGTAGGGAACTTTTAAGTACAACAGTTATCTGCAGCCTTATTACAGTTTGACTGGCAATACAGACATGCAGAAAAGAGTTCACATGATTCTAAATAGCTACAAGCAGACAGCAGGACCACAAAGCAATTTTTAAAGGCAGTACAAAATGGGAACTAAAAAATAAAAAACAGGACAGTTTGCTTCTAAGCTGTGAGTTAGAGAGTATTTTTTCTTGCTATGTACCTACTATTATTGTAATTTACAATATCTATAGACCCTTGCTAGATTTACAAAACAGAAAAGACATAGGAAGCACTTTGAAACTAGATTCCTAGTCCAGAAAATCTATAGACCACATTGCCTAGCTGCAGCCAGCCTGAAATGAAATGCAGAAGGGATAGTAATTTTTAGAAACTGTATTTAGAAGCCATGAAAGGCGACATGCTTGTTTATAGCTAATGGTCTTTGATAAAGTATGCCAGCTGGTGGCTGTGGCTTCCCTGCTTCAGAGTTTTGCAGTGCAATGAACCATAGGCTTAGATGACTCACCACCCACAAACAGGGCCAACCAGTTTGAAGCTGAAGAAGAGCTAGCAAGAACAGTGGGGCTCTGGCAAGGCAGGCAGAGCCGGTGATGTCCTGTGGATACAGTCAGAACACAGAGTTGAGATTCTCATGTGCAGACACAATGACAGATTCAGCATAGGATGTACTTTATGTTCATTTCACTGCTTTTGTATTCTTATTTTCTATGTTTTCTGGTATATAGCAATTGTTTTTTTACTTGGTATGTTCTTTGCACTGCTTTCTCTGCATGTGCTTTTCAGTCTTTCCTTGTCTTTAGTTATCACTCTGCCATGTCTTTTTCATTTGGCACTGAATTCCCCAAGACAGAGGACTTAATGAACTTCCCCTTTTGGTGGATCACACTCAGGTTTATTAATTCGTTTGTTTGTCAGTGATACAAAGCAGAACTAATCTGTACATCAGAGCTCCCTACACTGTACCCTACTACAAATACAACAGCTACAGTAATACAATGTAATACAGTAATATTTTAATCCTTCTGATCTGACCTCATGGCTGGCACTCCTTTGAGTTGGGGGCTGGATGATGTACATTGTTAACTAACATAAGATTATTTCTCCATAAGTGACTATTTCTTACATGAGTGGGGCAGCATTGATGATGTACATTGTTAACTTGCATGATAAGACTATTATTTCTCCGTGTATATAACTTTATACTACAAAGGAACAGGGGCATAATTTCATCTTGTCACTGTTCTTCACACAATTCAGGAAATCTGGATATAGTCTCTGAGAATTATATATATCTTTTTGGAGAAGATTATTGGCCTTGCTAGCATTGCTATTGATATTTTTGTCTGTGCTCCCATTCCTTGGTGATTAACCAGGGCTTTGGAGAGGACCAAATAACTTTGTTACGAAGCTTTTAAAAGTCACTGAAAAAATCCTAGAAATTGTAGTCTTCTCTCTGACTTCCTTCAGAGTAATCTCCAGTATCTACACAGAGCTGTAATGTGCATCACAGGTGGCTAACTGAGCCAAAGCAAGGACATTCTTCTATGGAAACATATGGTTCTAAAATACTACGGACCCCATGCAGAAAGTTCATAATCTCTGTTTTTCAGGGAATCATGCTTTCTGATCACAGTAGTGCTTTCTGGTCATCTTCATATCATTTCTATGAATCTTCCTTATATTACAAATATACACTGGGAATATAGTGAAATAATTTATTTTATAATAATTTTATTTTTTTCTCTCAATCAACTCCAGATGTTAACAAAACAGTAAGAACTGTCATCAGTCGTTGTCTTTAGGACAGCCTGTACTTTGGTATGCAGTCCTTCATCTCCAAACACGGTTACAGACATACTTTTTACTAAGAGAACAGCTTATGCTCCTTCCTTTTGTGCAAGGTACAGGATGACCATAACTAATCACAGGCAGTGCAAATCATTTGTGGCTAATTGTGTGCAAAGACTGATTTTTCAGTAGTTCTGTGGACCACAATGTTTATAGCTTGCTGAATTTATTGTTTTATGTGTAATATTAGACTTTAAGACTGGCTTTAAATAAATAAATAAATAGATAGATAGATTGATAAATAAATAAATAAATTCTCCTCTTCCAGATCCTGAGCAAGTCTTGCATGTAACTTCATTGAGAAGCAGAGTCACTAATCCTTCCAACATAAGCCAACTGAACAAGAGAGAAAGCAGAAGGCCAGATACATTATTTTAGCCACTGAGCACAAGCCAGCAAAAATAATGGGGCATGGCATTCTTTTCATTCCCTGTCTCAAGTGTGACAGTAAAGTATTTGTGCTCCCTGCAAATACTAAAAAGGTAAAGAACTTCTACTCCACAATATATTTTTTATATTTTTTAGGGGGTCGCATTAAATTACAAACTTACTTTTACCGTGTCTTCAGAACATACACCTTACCTGGATACACTCATAAGAAACTGAGTTATGCAGTTAAACAGAAAAGGCTTCACTATCTGACTTGGAAAAATAGGAATTACGAGGTGGTAAATACTTCTATTGCATAGGGGATTGCAATAGTGTTTTTAAAATTTTAAGTAGGTGGTGATAGGTAGGTCTTTACTATGTTATGAGGCTTTGACAAAAAGAGTGGTAGCTTTATATGCAGGACTCACACTAACACATAGTAACTGTTCTGAAACAAAGTGTTCCGGAGTTTCATCTGTACAGAGGAAACTGGAGAGGGACAATGAAAAACACAGTGAGTCTTGGATATTTGAACAAGGCTTATGATCACTTGTATTTATTCTCTATGTCTTAGTAGAATTATCTTCCTATAATAAATGCAGTGGCTTGTTCACTGTTCATGAGGAACAATAATTGTAAGAAGATGTCACAATCGTGATTTGTTTTTTGTAAAATTAGAGAATAGAACTGGAACGCAATGAGGGAGACTTAGTCAGATTTCTGGTTTTGAAACAGTAACTGAATGTGAAGATCAGTTGCTAGTTGCTCATATAAGGTTAAAATAGGGACCACTAAAAGTTGAATACTGTGCATAACATGGAGTAAACTCTTCAGAGAAATAGTTGTGGAAAACATACTGTCCCACTGGACTGGTTAATGACTACCAATCACTTTGTCTTATTGTCACCGTTTGACTCAGGTCTGACAACAACACTCTTGATCCCCTCCCCCCCCCACCCACATAGGGAAGGAGAGAGAGAAAGAGAGACTTGGCTGGATTGAAAACTAAACTACACAGCTTTAATTAAAACACTAATGAATCATACAAGAAAATATATACAATTATATACAGATAGATTCAGGTATGGGCAAAAACCTCTCGCTTCCCCCCACCCTCAGCAACTCTCACAGCACTTCCCTGAACTGGGAAGAGTCCCCAGGAATCCCGGAGCTGCTGCTGGAGAAAGCGAAGAGTGATGAGGGTCAGGAGAGCTCGAGCCTAAGGATCGATGGTGATGGATGAACAGAGTCTTCCCCAGACGCCAGCAGTGGACGGAAGAGAAGGGAAGAAGAAGAAGGAAGGAAGTTGTCTTCTGTGATGTCTGACCTCCCTCTGAGTTTATGTAGATATATGGAATGGAATATCTCTGGCCAGTTTTGCTGTCTGTCTAACTCAGCCTCCTACGAGGGGGTCACAGATCTCCCCATAGTGTCTGAGCCGGCAGAGTGAAGGTGGGACCTTGAAACCTCAGTAGTTAGAAAAACATTCCACTGTCTTATCAGCCTAGCAGAACACACTGTTGCTAGTTACAAGAAAGCTTACTGAAGGAAAAAAAAAATCAGTAAAAAGAAAAATTGGCTTCATCCTGGCTCAAACCAGGACATTTATGCTCTGTGCCCATGAAATAAGTGGGATCATCATGCTCAGATGCTTCACACGCACTATGAAGAAAATGTTAATCAACCTGAGAAATATTATATGCCATTTAGCAATGCAATTCAATACTCCCACAATAGGTCCAGTTTCAGTACATTTACCTGTAGTACAAATTACTTTCTAAAGGAAAGACCACTGCTCCTTCAGTGATGTATTATGCTCTTTATCTTTTCCAGTAAACATAACTGAATGTTATTCTTTCCGGCTGCAGAAGGAAACTATTCAACAATAAAGACTCATCCATATTGTCACTATATTTGTCTATTATTTTATCTTCTTTAAGGAACTTTATGCCTTAGAAAGTTTTCTAAATACAGGCATCTAGGGTAATCTTAGATGCTTTAGCATGTTCTGCATTACTTCCTGGTGTTGCCCCACAGAAACATGGGGGTCATTCATAGGTTTAATTGTAACTGCCAGCCTCAGATATTTCCAGTCCCCCAAACAGTTTCAGATATAACAGATTACTTATATTAAGGAGGCTCAGTCCAAAACCTGATAAACTTATAAAATGAAGTTATGTCCAAATCAGAAAACTGTTAATTATACATCTTCCTCAGTTAAACATTTAGTTAATTAAATCACTTGCCTCTGTTGGGAGGCTACAGACACCAGACTTGCTAAGAGGTTGCAAATGCTCAGTTGGCACACTACCCAGTCTCCTATCTCACTTTTTTACTGTTTTACAAGAAGAAAGTGCTGTAACCTCAAATGAGATCTTCATTTTTCTTCTTTTTTTCTTAAGCTTTGGTGTCTAAATTGCCTAAGTTTAGTGGAGATACAGAATTTGGTACTGAACTTTTCCAAACAACCGCTTGCTATATTTTTCTTGTGCCTGAAAATTTTGTTTGAGTATTGCAAGTAAGAGACCAGGGTTATGCTCACACAATGATTCGTCTGCAATAGTAGCCATAACATGCCACCTAATATATCCTAACATGGCTGGGTGTGCTATCCCTTTCTTTGACACACTGTCGAGTACTAGGACTCAGTCAGTTTTTTGTACTGCTGGAGGAGAAAATTACAGCCTCTGCAGTACACAGGTAAAAAAGTTAGCCAAACACTCACTTTTGACTTTGACCTTCAAGCCTTCATGTGAAAACAGACAAATCCCATATACTAACGAAGGCAACCTTTCTTCTTCCAACTGACAGTCTCCCTTTCTCAACTTTCAGTTAATTTTTCAGCTCTCTAGGATTCAACATAAGAACTGTTGTTCTTATTTGATAGACTACAGTCTATCAAATGAGTTCTCTGTAACATCCATTCCAAGTGCTTGTCTCCACCTCTTTGCCATGCATATGGATAGTCTTACAGAAGACTAGCCTACAGAATAAAACTTACATATTCCTACCCTAGAGTTCAAGGGCCTCCCCTTTAGTCCTTCCTTCAGCACCAATTACTGAAGTGAAATCTTCTACTAGCAGGCTTCGTTTTCATGCTTCTCCTTCCTTACTGCCACAAAGTCAGACTGATTAACTCATTAGAGGAGCAACCACTACTAATCCTCAGCTGGTGTCCAGGCAAGCATGGTGCTCTATGCTATTGCTGTCACTTATTCTTAGCCATTATGCTTCCATGAATTTATTGTTCAGCTCTGTAAGAACACACAAGCACATTGGTTACCTGTATTTTCTATACAGCATAAGAAACATGAAAGTGTGCAAACAAGAAAAAATGTAATGTGAAATATAGAAAAACTAATCCCCAAGAGCCAATGGTTCTGACAAAGAGATGCGTTCCAATTATTTGCAAGGTGAGGTTAATAGAGTACATCAAAAGGAGGGTTGTGGAATACACATAGTCTGTTTCTGAAAGGTGACCACTGTCTATTTCTCTCTTCATTTCTGGGAAATTTATCTGTATTCCTGTATCTCAGAACACCGGTGGGAATTTTGCAGGCCTTTATATTTCCTTGAGGTTGATGCTCTAGTTGCTTTAGCCACTTTGCATTAGGTCATGTGTTGCAAGCTTAACAGCACCTCTGAGCAGTTCTCTGAAAAAGTTACTGCATCCCTTGTTGGCGGCAGTTGGTAGCTGGAACATCACCAAAGCACTTAGCTTACGAGTGATTCATTCAGGTGCCCTTCCAAATTGTGTTAAAACTAAGGTAATTTACTTCCATAAATTCAGAACAAAGGAAATGTGTTTTCCTAATTCATATTGCATATGTTTTTAAACCAATTTTATTCCATTTTAGTAAAAAGAGTACCACCAAGGTTAAATGTTTCAGTGCGGTTTGCAGCTTAAAACTGAGTTACTAGATCCCAATTTTACTTATAATGATACTGTAATATCATATCATGATGCAGATGTGTACTGTTGGGAGAGGTTTTGTGATCACTACCTCTTGTTCTTGTGGGAGACTTCAACTTTCAGATGTGTGCTGGGAATGTAATACAACAGAGAGGAAACAGTCTTGTAAGTTCTTGCAGAGTGTGAAAGTTAACTCTCTGACACTGCTGGTGAAGGAGCCAGCTAGAGAATGTGCCTTCCTGGACTTGTTCCTTGTTAACAGAGAAGAACTTGTAGAAGATATAACAGTCAAAGGCTGTCTTGGGCTTAGTGACCGTGAAATAGAGGTTTTTATTATCGATGAAGTTAGGAGAAAAATTGGCTTCATCCTGGCTCAAACCAGGACAGAGGATGGCAGAACTTCATCCTTAATTTGATGCAAAGGGAAACAGTGATGAAGGATAAGGAAAAGGCTGAGTTACTTAATGCCTTATTTGTCTCAGTCTTTTATTGCAGGACTAGTTGTTTGCTGGGTAGCCAAACTCTTGAGCTGAAAGGCAGGGATGAGGAACCAAAGGAGGCCTCCGTAATCCAAGAAGGAAGGGTTAGTCACCTGCTGCATGATCCAGACATACACAAGTCTATGGGGCCAGATGTGCTGAAGGAGTTGGCTGATGTGCTTAACAAGCCATCTTCATGATTTATCAGTAGTCCTGGCTAACAGAGGAGGTTCCATCAGACTGGAGGTTAGCAAATGTGATGCTTATCTACAAGAAGGGCCAGAAGAGGGATCTGGAAAACTACAGATCCATCAGGACCAGTTCTGTTTAATATCTTTATCAACAACCTGGATGAGAAGATTGAGAGGACTCTCTGTAAGTTTGCAGATGACACCAAGTTAGGTGGGAGCATTGATCTGCTTGAGGGTTGGAAGGCTTTTCAGAGGGACCTGGACAGGCTGCATCACTGGGCTGAGTCCAAATGTATGGTCCTTAACAAGTGTCTTGCACTTGGGCCACAACAACCCCATGCCATGCTACTGGTGGAGTCCTTAACAAGTGTCTTGCACTTGGGCCACAACAACCCCATGCCATGCTACTGGTGGAGTGGCTGGAAAGCTGCCCAGCAGAAAAATTCCTGGGGCTGTTGATCGACAGCCAGCTGAGTATGAGCAAGCAGTGTGCCCAGGTGGCCAAAAAGACCAACAGCATCCTGACCTGCCTCAGGAAAAGTGTAGCCAGCAGGTCTAGAGATGTGACTGCCCCCCTGTACTCAGCACTGGTGAGGCTGCACCTTAAGTACTGTGCTCAGTTTTGGGTGTCACAGTATAAGAAGGACATTCAGGTGCTAGAGCAAGTATAAGTCTTATTAGGACCAGCTGAGGGAGCTGGGACTATTTAGTCTGAAGACAAGGAGGCTGAGAGGAAACCTTATTGCTATCTACAACGATGTGAAAGAAGGCTGTAGAGAGGCAAGAGCTGGTCTCATCTCACAAGTAGCAAGCAATTGGATGAGAGGAAGTGAGCCTCAGGTTGTACCAGGGGAGGTTCAGGCCAGATATCAGGAAAAATTTCTTCACAGAAAGGGTTGTCAAGCACTGGAAGCAGTTGCCCAGGAAAGTGGTGGAGTCACTGTCCCTGGGTGTGTTTAAAAGTTGTTTAGATACAGAGCTTAGGGACATGCTTTTGCAGTGGGTTTGGTAGAGTTAGGTTAATGGTTGGACTTGATCTTAAAGGTCCTTTCCAATGTAAACGATTCTATAATTCTGTGATTCTATAAGAAGTCAGTATTTTTCACATTGATGTTTCAGTCACACTGTTTTAAATAATGACAGAATATGTTTGCAACCATGAGGCAGCTAGAGAATGTAGAAAGAAACATTGAGAAATGGTGGTATGATTCCAGGAGAATTCTGGGAGCCAGACTATTTATACAACTCTCTGTTTCCTCTGCTTGGAGTAGCACTTAGTCTACAAAAGACAAGTTTAACTTTCCCACTTGTATAGTTACCTCTTCAAATTATTTCTTATATTACTTTATTACGTACAATCCTGTACAATCTTTTACTATATATTACCATAGTACAAAAACTTTAGAATTTAATAATATATTGATGAGAACTTTGTCTAGTCCACTGCTTTCCTGCAGACACTATAGATAGATAATTCCACAGTTCATGCAAATTTACTAACCTCATCTTAGAAATAAGCTTTGAAGTACAATTGATTGAATTCTGAGTCATACCAATGATATGTAAAGCATAGACACGACAGCCTGGGGACAAGCTATAAATTTCATATATGTCAATTTTTTTGTGTTACTTTTGGTGTTGAAAAACCTTTGTGAACATCAGGCTTCCACATTTGAAATTTGGAGACTTTCTTACAGGACAGCATTTTTTACAAGTCTTTGAGTATATAGATTCATTTTTAGTATGAATACAATTTTTTTAAAAAAAAACCTCCTTAAGTAAGAGACTTCGTAACACTATTATCTGTCAAGAGATTGCCCTAATTTACTCAGATCATGCTTTCACTTCTGTTTTACAGAGTAATTCAGTGTGATTAGTACAAATCTCCAGTTAAAACCTGAAATCCTTTCTTGCATAAAACAAGCATATCAAATGCGTACCTCTTGAGGAAAAAGCCTTTAGCACATATTCTTCCTTCTTGATACTTCAGAAATCTCCTTGCTTTTATGAAGTGAAGTAGATTTTCTTAGCTTTATAGCAACACATATCAAACTGCAACATTTACTTAGCAGTGTTGACTTGCCTGCTATTGGTGTTTTCAGGGTCTTCTAAATATGAAATTACACTCAGTTTGTGTTAGAGAAGGATATATCAGGGAAAATAAATATCAGGGAAAATAAATCTAATCACTTACAGTTTTTACTGTTTCCATGTTTTAAATGCTCACCTGGAAAAACACACATAGCTGGGTTTTTCATATCTATAGACTCCTATTAAAAAACAAACAACCAAACCCAACAAACAAAACACTTTCTCTTCCAGGAGTGAATTTTGCTTCTGTATTTCTGATTATAATGTCTACTACAACAAACTGCTACATTAAAGCTAAAGTGTCTCCAATACAATAGCAATTCCAAAAAAAACCCATTCTGGATTTCCCAAAGCCAACTTTACTTATTGTAAAGTAAGAAGGCTTCATTGCCTATTTGGAGATAGTTGCTTCTAAAAACATTTTGTGAAACAACAGTAAACAAGACAGGACTCATTTGTAAATTAGAAAAGCAGTGACATAAAGTGAAATTGTTCAACACGCACTGTCCGACACTTTTATGGCACGACACTGCTTTTTGTTTGTCAGTAGAAATGAAGCTGAAGGTACTGATTTCCTAACAGGAAAGGACATCTGCTTAGTGCTTACTGCCAAGGTTATCAAAAGACCACTTGATTAGGAGCATTATTCTTATTTTTTAGTTAGAAATGTGGACTTCTTTTAATACTAAGATCTGCCTTGGTATCTACTGGATCTTGGGATGACAAGAAATTCACCACCTGTGCAGAACTATTTCTTTGAAGATAGAAGAGAAAACCTCAGCAATGGTCCTTAGAAATGAGCCTACCTATAGTGCATGGAGGTAATTCAGAGGGACCTTGAGAGGCTCAAGAAATGGGCTTGTGCAAACTGCAAGAAGCACAACAAGGCCAAGTGCATCTGGGTCTAGGCAATCCCACGCATCAATACGGGTTGGGAGGAGAAAGATTTGAGGGCAGCCCTGCAGAGAAGGATTTGGGGGGGGGTGGTGGATAAGAAGTTCAGCATGAGCCAGCAATGTGTGCTTGCAGCCCAGAAAGCCAACTGTGTCTTGGGCTGCATTAAAAGAAGTCTGGCTAGCTGGTTGAGGGAGGTGATTCTCCCCCTTTGCTCTGCTCTTGTGAGACCCCCCCTGGAGTATTGTGTCTAGTTCTGGAGCCCCCAGCATAAGAAGGACATAGAGCTCCTTGAGCAAGTCCAGAGAAGGGCAACAAAAATGGTCAGAGGACTGGAGCACCTCAACTATGAAGACAGGCTGAGGAAGTTGGGTTTGTTCAGCCTGGAGAAGAGGAGGCTTCCAGGTGACCTTATAGTGGCTTTCCAGTACCTGAAGGGGACCTACAGGAAAGCTGGGGAGGGACTTTTCACCAGAGCCGGTAGTGGTAGGAAAAGGGGTAATGGTTTTAAACTTGAAGAGGGGAGATTTAGATTAGATATTAGCAGGAAATTCTTTACTTTGAGGCTGGTAAGGCACTGGAGTAGGTTGCCCAGGGAGGTCATGAAAGCCTCATCCCTGGCAGTGTTCAATGCCAGGTTGGGTAGGGCTCTAAGCAACCTGATTCACTGGTAAGTGTGCCTGTCTGCACAAGGGGTTGGATCTAGATGACCTTTAAGGTCCTTTCCAACCCTAACCTTTCTATGAATTCCTGTGTTATGTCCTTATAAGCCAAATAAATTATGCTATTTTTTTCTTTTCTTTTTTTTTAAGAAATCTATGCATGGAAAAATAAGCCATGATGTATGTATATTCAGTTGTAAGTTTGATGTACTATTTTACATGCATTCTTACCGAGAACATGTTTCCTTTAGCACTTACTGTATACCAGGCACTCTATTTTTGAATATGCAGTATTTCAAACTTGCTAGAAACCTACTATTATCTATCAGTTACAAATCTCAGGAGAGGACATAATTTAGAAGAAAATATGGTTAAGATGAGAGTGATTGTTTAGAACACTAAGAATTAATTGCAGGTTAACTGCTAATTTTCATATGTGTCAAAAATAATGTAAAGAGTTAAATTTTTTTTTTTAAGTTTACTAAGCTTTCTTTATGAGATAAAAATTGTGACGTCTTGTAGGAGGCAGGCAATCAAGTTTATAAATGTGATATAATTAAGAAAAAAAAAAAAAAAAGAATACAGAGCTGGAAGACTCTTTTGCATAACATAAAAGAATTGCATAACATCGTCTATTCCATCTTACTACACTGGGTTAAATATCAAGAGTGCCCAGATAATCCTTAACAGATACTTGTCTGGATTATTTTTTTTTTTAAAAAAAGAAGATACTTCCTAAATCCCTGTAGATAGCTCATTCTAATCTACCATTAACTGAAGTACCAGAAAGTTATTCAGAGTATACCATCTTTTAGAGGGACTAGCCCTCTTTTCTGACTCTATTTCTTGATATCACTTGCCTGATCTAATGTGAGGTGTCCCTGCAGTGAGGCTGGATCCTGATGCACTTTAGGGTCCCTCCCAACCTTAACCATTCTATGATTGTTTATTTCTGATTGATGGGTGGGTAGATCTTGGAGATAGCAGGGAAAAAAAAAAACAACAAACAAGCCAGAACTCATCCAGAAGGACCTTGGCAAGCTTGAGAGGTGGGCCCATGCAAACTTCAGGAAGTTCAACAAGGCCAAGTGCAAGGTCCTTCCCATGAGTTGGGGCAATGTACAAATACAGGCTGGGTGGAAAATGGATTGAGCACATCCTCGAGGGAAAGGACATGGGGCTGATGGTTGATGAGGAGCTTAACATGAGTCAGCAATATGTGCTTGGAGCACAGAAAGCCAATCAAGTCCTGTGCTGCATCAAAAGAAATATGACCAGCAGGTTGGAGGAGTTGATTTTCCCCCTCTACTTAACTCTCGTGAAACCCTACTTTGAATACTGGATCTATCTCTGGTGTCCTCAACGCATGAAGGATGTGAAGCTGCTCTAGTGAGTCCAGATGAGGGCCATGAAGACAATCAGAGGACTGGAGCACCAATCCCATGAAAACTGGCTGACAGAGTTGGGCTTGTTCAGCCTGGAGAAGGCTCCAGGAAGACCTCAAAGTAGCCTTCCGGTACATGAAAGGACCTACAGAAAAGGTGGGGATGGAGTTTTTTGCAAGGGCATGTAATGACAGAATGAAGGGGAGTGGGTCTAATGTGAAAGAGGGTAAATTTAGATTAGATATTAGGAAGAAATTATTTCCTGTGATGGCAGTGAGACACTGGAACAGGTTGCCCAGGGAATTTACAGGAATAACCTACATTTAGGGAATACCAGGATTGCAACTTGTGACATTTGGAATATTTGGTGCTTCTCTTGACCAATCCAAGAGATAAGTGGTGTATGTAGGTACTTGAGATATCTGTTGTTTTTCTTGAGACGTGTAAGAGTTAAAAAAGGATTTCTTGCTGGACTAAAGAGTTGTCTCAGCAACCCACCAAACCATTTTACGCTCCCATGATGTGTACAAATGCTGCAGGTGCCTGAGAACTCGGGAGTTTCTTGTGGGACATGCTGAGATTGGAGACAAAGGAGCTCTACAGCTTGCTTTAAGAGCAGATTATCCAGCAATAACCAGGCCTTGAGATTTCAAGAAACCCACCAACTTAGCAGGAGAAGATAGTGTGCCAGTCTCAAGCCGCCTCCTAGGACCCAACCTCCACTGCAACAAAATAATCCTGTGTTGCCAGTTGTCTCAACCTCCTGTTTGCCAATGGCTGATTCTTAGTAATTAGCTAAACATAGACTATCTGCAGGAAAACAGCCCCAGCACCTTACTCCCCCTTCCTATCTTGAAGGAGCAAGGAGAAGACAGGGGGCTATTTTTCTCCTGTACAGGGAGAAATGGTGCTGGGTGCTGGGAGCAGTGGGCAAGAACTGTATAAAAATCTGGGACACTATGGGTGCAGCAAAGCGCTTCCACACCAACAACATGCCTGGACCACAATGGTAACTATTCTGGTAACTATATTGATAATCTCCACATTTCTACTTTCACCTTTCTTTTCTGTCTCTGTTTTCCTCCCTGTCCTATCTGCTCTAGGAACTTTGTTGTGATACTCCAATGAAGTTTGTTGTGCACATGACATCTAACCTTATTTGCGCCTTAACTTCTTCATTTGCGATCACCTTGAAACGTTTTCCCAGGTCGTGCCGGACAACAAAGGGAGCAGCTGTTGTGTCTGTGTGTGTTATTTCTTCTGGCTCTGAGCTCTGGGTTGAAAAGAAGATTAAAAACCTCAGGTATATCTACAACCTGCACCTAGTAGAAATCATTTAAATGCTAGCTGGGCATAAGAGTCTGCCGTATTTTGGGGGAGAGCTGGATCATCCACCACAAAGTAGCTGTCAGGGAGACAAAGGAGCTGAGGGAGATGAGTAGTTGTCTGTTTGATGGATTCTACCAGAAACTTTCAAATCCGAAGTAAAGCACTCAAGTCTTTCTACAAGGAAATGCTTTAAAGACTTTCACTTGAGAAGAAACTGTTTGCCAGCTAGGGTAAAAAAATCATCCCATTTTGAATTCTGGGGTGAAAAGAAGTCAAGTTTCTAAGGAATAAATTGTGAACTAGCAAAATGAGTGTTCAAATATTGGAAAGGTTACTCAGCTGCACATCTGTTATCAATTTATCTGCTAGAATTTATATATCCCTTCTACATAGCCGGAATAAGATTTACAAATGTTGCTGGACTTCATTCCACAGTGCATGTGTCTTACTAATTCTTCAGAAAGCAAATCAAAACAAAACAAGTAGGACAGGTGAACTGTATTATGTGTCAAATTAGAGAATCAAACACTGAAAGATCCAAAAACTTTTAACAAATGTTTTCAGAGGTTTGCAAACAGTGTTAGGCCAAATCCTTCAGCAAGATAAATTACTCAGAAAGTATTAGGTGTGGGGGGAGGAGAAAGACATGCTTAAAGTCAAATCTTGACATTTTTCAAGGGTTGCATTCAAGCAGTGAACCAGTTGTTGATTGAGATATATGGCTTTCTGTAGAAAAGCAAGGATAACTCAAGTGGTTTACAGTTTTTCCTCATTCACAGGAAGGATTGAATCAATAATAAATATAAGCTACAGATTTCCACATCAAACTTATTTGTATTAAAACGGAAGCTAAATTAGGGCATGCTACTGACTATGGTGTAAGACTCCTCAGAGTATTAAACCCATTTGGCTTCTTTTCAGTTTATTTTGTTGCTATAGAATTTTGTGAAGATTTCCCTTTTTCTGTTTTCATAGTTTACTTCTTTTTTTTTTTTTTTCCTTTTTCTTTTTCTTTTTTTAATCATGCTTTTATTTAGCTGTGATTGCTAATGTAAAATTGATGAACTTGCTGTGTCAATCACTAGTAACACCTATGAGCTGGGCTGCAATAGGAACAATATAACAGGATAATAGGAACAATGTAACAGTAGGCCAAAGGGTGTAGAAAGTATTTCAAAATTTAACCAGTGAACAGTGGAAGATGGAAATAGGTCTTCAGCTGATCAAAACCAAGGATCATCCAACCCTGTCCCCAGTATTGAGTCCTTGCTCTTTCAGAAGACTCTCTTGAAGCAGCCACTTCCAGGTCGACTCACAGGTACTATTCAGTAAAGAACCAGTACAGAGTATAAATGTTGTGCCATGCTCTTCATCCTGGTGCAAAGTGAATAGGAGGCCATTTGTCAAGGTTTGGCTCAGGATCGGCAATTAAACTAGTGACAATGATGCTCTTGATCCCCTCCCCTCCCACCCAGGTAGGGAAGAAGAGGAAGAGTTAAGAGAAAGAGACTTTATTTCACTTATGTCTTCTGGATTCTAATTTGAGCACTTAGTGTTTTCTACCTTACTTCTTTTGCCAGCCTTTTCTCCTTAATGCTTATCAACCCCTACAGTCAGAATGCCTTCTCGTGCACTTTCTGGACTGCAAATTGAGCTGGCTGCTTGAGAAAAAAACCTGTTTTCTCAATAAATATTTTAATGTTGGCATTTACATTATGGGATTCCATAATATGAAATGGTGCAGAAATATATAAATTGTGTAAGTACAAAAAGTAAAAAGAAGATAAATAGATTAAATAAAAAGATGCAATTATGAGAAATATCCCCACACATTTAGAGCTCAATGATTTTAAAAAACAGCAGAAAGAAAAATGGGAAAGGCCTTTCATTTGATTCAGAAACATTGTAGTCAGAAATGCTGTGAATAAATAAAATATAAGGAACTTTTTGACACAGGAGTAAAGAGATAT
The DNA here is from genome assembly GCF_000747805.2 of Chaetura pelagica. Taxonomy (NCBI): domain Eukaryota; kingdom Metazoa; phylum Chordata; class Aves; order Apodiformes; family Apodidae; genus Chaetura; species Chaetura pelagica. The sequence continues at coordinate 2,015,538 of NW_009954101.1, read as the reverse complement.
ATCCTCAACTGAAAACACTTTTTTTTCTGAAAATTATTAGTAAAGAAAGAAATATATGGTCTTCTTTTCAACCCAGAGCTCAGAGCCAGAAGAAATAACACAAGGAGACAAAAACTTCAACAGTCAAAACATATTTTACCTAATTAAAAAAAAAAAATCCTTTTAAGATTTTTTTTTTATTTTTTTTTTCCCAAGGGAAAAAAATAGATGAATGTTCTGAAAACCAGACAGCTCCTCAGAAATAAAAGGAAAAATTGTTTTGGGGAAAAAAAAAAATAAATACAAAAAAAAATTAGGACACCTACTTCTGTCACTCTCAATTGTTAGATAAGAAAATGTGCGTGGTTATAAAGACTGCCAATGACTGCCTGAGAAGGCAGCTACTGGGAGATGACAGAATAAGTTAATAAGGTCTCACAAAGCCAAACAAGCAGAAGGTTCTCACTGTGCCACCAGTTATGTTGTATGACAATTTACTGTTACATTGCTTTAAAAAAGTCACCTGTCTGTGGCACTTTGGCTCTGAAATGGGTTATTAAGTCTGTAGGAGCCAACATATTGAGAGGCTTGGCAGCCCCTTGCTGCTCTATTTTGGTATAAGAGCCTACAGGCTACTAATGTGACATCATAACTGCCTCTCGTTCCCTAACTGACTCTCTTACATGGTTCTTACAATAGAGCTTTAAAAGAAAAAGTATTTCTTTAACTAGCGGGGGAAATCTCATGGCTCCTAAGGTGTTATTAGGTCAATAAAGTGTTAATTCTTATTAATAATAACTGTATTATCCTTACTACCTATGGAACAGAGTCACACAGTATTAGGTATTTTTCAACAAAAGAAAACTTTGCAGGTCTTTTCCTACTGAGGTGACAATTCAAGTGTGAAATGAGAGACAGTAAGTAGAGGTAGTCTGATCTGAATCAGTAACAGCAAGGAAATTATATCTATCAGCATTACAGACAGTAGACACAGCACATCACAGCTCAGGGTGCCTTTCATAAGCACATCAGCAGACCTGGGCCTGAAGAAAGATAATGAAGTAGCATTAGAGATGCTTGCAGGGAGTGCCTCCCAGGAATGATCAGTTACTTGGGAGAAAGAATGGAGAAGAAAATGTAACAGATGGGGAAAGAAGACTGACTGAAGAAAAGTATTATATATAGGATGAAGACTGGAGCTAAAATATCTGAAGGTGATGTTAAAAATACTGTATTTGATGTATAGTGGAACACAAGAAGTTTGCATTATTTTCCCTGGAGTGAAGAATCAAGACCAAAGATTATGTGAACTTTGGTAAGTGTTATGTATGGAAAATGGAAAGAAAAAAGGCACAATTTCAGCCATGTTCAACAGAACCAGGATGATTTAATTATACCAGGTTATAAGAACTGCAAAGATTTTTGAACCTAAATGACACCCAGAAGGCAGAGCTGACTGATTAGTAGGAGGGTAATTTTATCATTTTTCATACTAAGAAAATTATAACATTAAGCCTTAAGAAAGATAAAAAGTTTACTTAAATTTAAGGTAATAGGTGAATAATTTCCACTGGGGAGCAGATAAAACAAAGCAAATTGTCACCATGTTGCAGTTTATCACTACCAGAGGCTTATACCAGCCTTAAATTTATGCAGAAATGAGGGTCAGTGGAGAACTGTGGAATCATAGCACATTAAAGGCAATTCTGTGAAAATCCTGCAGAAGCTGAAGAGAAAAAAGAGCTTTCCCGGAGGGGAAAAATGTCCTTCTTGACGTTGGAACATCTCTCTGTGGGTAATTTTTGGTACATCTCCTACATGGTGCAGCACAAACAGCACAAGAGTCTGATGGGGTGTATTTTTCTTTGATTGTATTGTGTTGGTTTGGGGTTTTTTTTTTGTACCAGAAACTTCCATGTAATTAAGAGTGTATTTCAACTGAAGTGCCATAGTAAGCAAGTTTAAATGCTGACAAGTCACAAATTTGAACCTGGCATTTTGAAGAAAGGATAACTAGAATGGCTATTGCCTGATGTCACAGGAGTAAGTGTAG
>NW_009954101.1:1988347-2013384 GCF_000747805.2 Chaetura pelagica | reverse complement strand
GGGAAGGGTGGAAGAAAAAAACAAAACAAAACAGAAAACACACAAAACCCAAAAAGCCACACACAAAAAACCCCACACCCTACCAGAAAAGGAAAAGGTATCTCAGCTGCTTAGAGACATATGAATAAATATAGGCTTATTCTGTTGTGTCTATATGCCATATATTTTCATATTCTTATCCTGGGAAAATCATAGGAATTGAGCTATTTCATGTCAATTTTTTAAAAAATTTCCAGGTCAGTGGCATTTTGAAACCAAAGACTAGTAACAAAAATAAGGTATTTGTTTAAATAATTCTTGTTATTAAGAATGTAAATCCCATACATCAATTAAGCTTGATTAAGTAATAATAAAAATAACGAAATTTCCTTCTCTAGATGCTGCCAAATCTAGTACTTCCTATTATATTTGTTCATTAATAGCTCCAATACAGGAAACACTTTTCAATGTGTATATTTTTAAGGGGAATCTTTTTTTATACCTCTTGCCTGTAAATTCAGCTGTAAATTCCTATATTCAATAGAAGTATAACTAAAGAAAAAAAATTCCTAAGTAACTTAGTCTGACAATTTTTATATTTCAAAAATTAAATCAAATGCTTAAACATATTATTTTTAACTACACAAAGTCAAAATAGGTGACATTTAGAAAACAATTAATGTCTACAGGCTATCAAAACTTTTCTACCAGAAATGTGTGGCTTAATGGTGCAAGAAGAAAGACAAGCAAAGAAAAGCCAACACAGCTGCTTCACTTTACATATTCAGAATAATTTGTCTCTGACATTCTAGTGACTATTTGGCAGCAGATGTTACTCTGTGATTCCTTGCTGTTACTCTTTCTATTGCTTCAGTATCAGCGAGACTCACTTCTGTAGGTTTTTTTACTTCATCTGCCTGCTCTTCATTAACCTTTTTCTTTGATCTTCCGACCCCCTTCCTTTCTTTAAATTTCAGCTAAATCTATGTTTGTACCTTATAATCAGTTTTCTTTCTGTGCTTTTTTGGAATTACATATACACTAGTTACAATATTTTCAGTGATTTGTGAACTGTGCTCATGCAGAGAGAGAACAAAAGGGAATCTCTGCTTCTGGAGTTTAATCTCTATCTAAAAATAAAACATTAATTTTTGTATCAAGCAAACGATAAAAGCAAGCATACTCTGAATTGTTTAATAAAGTAATATTCCCCAGTTATCTCAAATATTGTATACCTATCATTGAAATAACAAGCCACAATTTTAAAACACAAGACTGCATTCAAGCTTATGACCCTAAAAAAGTAAAATAATACAATATTCTATCCGATTATATCAGTTTTGAATTGTTTGGCAAACCTGAGACTCACTGACTTAGAAATTGTCAGCCTAACTGGATAAGCATTGAATAATGTCACTTATACCCGAATTCATTTATGGTGAAACATACTAAAATTAAAGGTCAATGCAGAAGCAGAAAGCCATTTGCAGTTTCTTACTGGAAATTATATGTTTTCATTCTTTAATTTATGTATGGGGTTTTTTTGCTTGAAAAAGTTTTGGTTTAGGAGCATATCTAAACTATGGGAAGTGGGAAAAAATACTGCCTGAATGCTGAAAGTATTTTCCTGCTTCAGAAATGGCAGCTTGAAATCCGAGCAGGCAGTTCAAAACCCAAGAGAATATAAAAATAAAAATAAAAATTAAAAAAAATACAAAGGTTAATGTAGTATCAACAGGACTATACTTCAGCTGCTGACACTGATAACTGAAACATTACTACTAATCCCTATGAAGCCAAATCCTCAAAAATTAGCAGGGAAATGCACATACTTCAAAGATTGTTCCATCCATTTTCCAAAGTGTCTTGATTGCTGGTTAATTAAATATTGATTGTTCAAAGAATACTTACTGAAATTTAGTAGGAATGCAAGAGATAAGGAAAGTTTTTAACTAATTTATGCAAAATTACCTCAGAAATACATCTATAAATACATTCTTCTTGTTTGAATGAACTTTTATTGCTTGAAAGGATATTTAACTTTTTAATTAGTAGCATCTTAGTTCTCAGTTAATATCAACAATTCTGCTCTTGGATGCAAACTGCAGGTCAAGGGGAACTGTGGAACAAGAAAAAATGTGACTTGTGGATGTGCTTCTCTTCCAGTGTACTATTTGTCTTACACTGAGGCCGTGCAAATCCTTGATGCCTATTCCAGTAACTCAATATGCATATCCCTTCAGTAATTTCATTAAAGCTCTATGTTTAAATCATCAAAAGTTTACTGCCTAAGGGAGGCAAGCTAACATTATAAGGTGCAGTATTTTCTTTTCTGTGGTAGATCTGGTTTGGTTTACTCAAGAGCAAACTCAGATGCAAATCAAGATGAGAAATGCAGTGTCAGAAATCACTCATACAGAATAGGCAAAAGAGTAAACCTAAATTCAAATCCAATACATATAAGGGGTACTTAGGTGCTGTTATGGGCATAGTATTGGAGGCTTAGGTTAGACATTATCACTGTAAACACTCAGCAGTAAATAAATTCACAGAGGAATCTGTCTTTCAAGTTAATTCCTGCAGAATATTTTTACTGTTCCCAAGCAGAAAAAGAGAGGATATTCACTCCAAATACAAAGTTTTGACCACAATTCTTTTTTTTTGTGGAAAAAAATAAAAAATAAAAAATAAAAAGAAAACCTCTTGTAGGACACAACCTTAAACCTTCTTTATTTATTCTCCTCCTCTTTCATGGGGGAAAATATAGGAAGGAAGATCATAAATGTAGGAGAGTCTATTTTTTTTTTTTCATTTATTTTCATATTATCTTTATCTACACTGTACACAGTGGGTCTTAAATGTTATTTCTATAAGCTATTACAAAAAAAATACATAAAAAATTTCTAAAAAAAAAAACCAACCAAAAATGAAATTATGGAAATAAATCTTACTACCTTCCTCAGAGATGCTGTATTACTGCTGTTATTTGGCCTAAGGTGGTGTTGATGGCACCTGAAAGCAGCACAAGAAAGGCTGGCCAGAGATCAGTAATTTTTGTTCTGCTGAAAAGAAGAAATAGGATATTATTGTTATTATTATTATTATTATTGTTATTGTTATTGTTATTGTTATTGTTATTGTTATTGCAATTATTACTATTATTACTATTACTGTTATTGTTATTACAGTTATTGTTATTATTGATGTTGGTTTTGTTGTTGTTAATTATTAATTATTAGTTACTAATTATTTTCTTCTTCTGAGACATCTGTAGGTTAAATCCTTCTGCATGCAGTCCCAACCATCCTCTTCAATAAGCTGTAATGCCTGGTTCCTCATGCCCCTTGCCGTTTCTCTTACATTTAGATCCTTGGTACCTGGACTGTGTGAGAAAAGATACTTTATAAGGAATACAGTGAAGAGAAATTGGCAACTCACATTAACTGCTGCACAGTAGACTCCAACGACTCTTTGACTGAAGAAGTACTAGGTGGGAAAGTTTCTAAAAACCCAGCAGATGAAAAGAGGAAATAAAAGTCAGAGTAATTTGTGGCAGATCAACTGTTCAGATGCTTATCCTTTCAAATGTGTGCATCCAGTTGCATAGGCCCTCTAACCTCCAGTCTCAGTTTGCAAGACTTAAATGAGTTGCCAGATACCTATAATTGATTGTGTTCTATTTCACATCTTCCTTTAAAAACATGTAGATATATTTGAAATAAAGGTTTTCAGCCCTACAGAACATATTCAGGTTGTAAACTGAGGCAGCTGATGAACTACAGACAAAATGTCTTTACTGGCTTGCAGGAGCTCACAAGTCCTAGCACAGTAATGGGCCCTGCATGGAGGAGACAGTTTACAGCGTAGCTCTCTGCACATTTCATATTGTGATACCACAAACTCTTTTGGCAAAAAATGACTGGCTGAATTCATGGGCATGTATGATTCAACTGCTGGGCAAAGGACAACCACAACCAGGCACTTTTGTACTCCAGGGGAAGGACTTGAGCATACAGGCACAGATCTAGCCATAGTTTGTTTATCCCCTTGTGCTTTAGCCAAGCTGAAGAGGTAGAGCAATGTAGGCTTTCCCAAGCAAAGGCTTAAATTGCAAGAGTTCAGAAACTGAAAGTGTCTGAACAAGAACTTAAAACACCATATTGAATTATTTCAGGCAATATTTAAGCTTCACTTTAAATATTTTTGGTTTTATTTTTTTCCTTAAGAACATCGCTATCCTATCCACAGGATGAAAACAAAGGACAAGAAGATTTACCAGGAGAGTAAAAATAAAATATATAAATTAAATCACAGCTGTATAAAACAATTAAGTAATTGAAGGTATGGGCTCAAAGACAGAAGATACTATTTCAGGCAGTCAGAAGTGTATAATTATGAGGAATGGACTAAATCTGAGCAAAAGAAACAAGTTCTCACTAGTAAACTCAACTCCTTTAAAAATATTTTTTTTTTGCTGGTGCAATTACAAATCTCTCTTGGGTAAATCTGAACTGGGACATGCAGATTTTGTAATGATGAGGACTATATGCCATTTCAAGAGAAAAAACACCTCAGAATATATGAGCCACCCAGCACACCAGAATAACCTTTGCCAGAAAGTTCTGCAGGTTTGATGAGGGATTCCCAAGATACAAAACTTTAAATTTTTTAAATCTCAAAATATGAGTGATAGAAGAATTACTTATTTTTCATTCTTTCATCATATGAGGTATTTTCTGCACTATTCCACCATTCCTACTCCCATATATTGTCAATTTATATATTTAGTTGAGCTTGCACGTGGTGGAGAGAAACTCATTTATGGCTGTCAGGGCACATGGGGATGGATGGGCAGTTTGGGCCAGGACATGAGCTCAAAGCTGGGGACAGAATCAGGCCATTTGAGAGAAAGATGGGGTCAGACTCAGCCCTAGGATGGCCTGCTGACAGTGCAGGCTTGTCTCTGGGACTGAGCTGGCCCCAAGTGGCAGGAGCCTGCCCAGAGCCAGCATGGGGGCTGGTGCCATAGGGAGATCTGGGACAGGGTTTCTAGTGCTCAGCTTGACAGGATGTGCACATTGCACTTAATTTCTCTTGTATCTGAGCCATTCAACTATTCAGTTTTACTATTTTCTGATATTTCTTAATGCAATTACTTAACAAATCATCTGTTACATGGTTGCTAAGGATTGGAGTTTGTTCTGATGAGTAACAGGAGCATGGGCAGGCAGAGCAGAGCTCACTGGTAGGAGGGACCACTTGCTTCTTGCTGCCAATCCACCATGGTTCCAGGGGAGCATTCAGCTATTGAAGCTGAATAAAGCCAGAGATCAGCCAAATCTGACAATGCGCCAGCCATGTTTGCATCAACATATCTTCTTCAAACTGTAGTTATTTAAAAGTATGCAAGGATTACAGTGATAGAGAGATACAATGCATCTTCCTTGCCTTTAGCAGTTTATATTATCTGACTCTTTCCTCCACAGCACTAATGAAATATTTAATTAATGTGTTTCAGGGACTAAGTATCTGTGAAAAACTATCTCTGTTAAGGAAGGAATACAAAAGTTTTCTCACCCTATTCTCCAGAAGTTTGAATAGAAGACAAGTTCATACTGTTCATGAATTTGTAAAATGAGTACTTCTGAATTCCTCTCTTAGTAGGGACAGAACAGCACTTTGAAAGGCTACCCCACAAATTTTTACAAATACTTGACTTATTTAGTTAGTTATGAGACAGGAAAGCTGTAGAGAGGATAGAAAACATATGAATGCACAGTGAAAAAAAGATGCTATCCTGTATACTGGATGGTCACAGCAGTAGACTTTCTGCTGCATGCACCTCCATTTTTGATCTTCAAAGCAGTGTTTGCACAAGAGGCTCTTTGAACCCATATATACAAAATGTCAGCAAAACAAAATTGCCAACATCTGCTCTAGGAGTCCCAACAACACCAGTTCCTTATGTGATTACTGTCTGCCCTCAGCCCTGGAAACCTCAGGCCTTAACCTGGGATAAAGTTTGCCAGAAAATCTTCAGGAGATCTCCCCAGAGTCTTCAGAGTTTGTGTTCCTCTCTTCTTTTTTTTTTAAGTGTAAAGCAGCAGGGCTACTTCTCCCACACCTCTTACATCATCTCCAGAATGCACTATTTGTTTAAACTGCTAAGAAGAGAGTTTGGATAGATTTTTAAAATGCTATATATTCTCTGATGACTAGCCAATAGTTCTTTATATTGACAAGAAAATGCAACCACCAGCTAAGCACACTCAACTCATATTTTCAGCTCTGATTGAATTACTCTGACAGAGTAATTCAAACTAGGTGTTCAACAGCCTTCACCAGCAGTATCGTACCAAAGGGACCGTTCAAACTTGGATTTACAGTACATCTAGTACACTTAGATAATCACATTTCCGATAAAGCCCTGGCATGACCCCGGATTCAAGTTAATGTAATAGTTAGTCTGTCCACATGATAATCCTTCTGGGTTATGTAAGGAAATTATTAAGGGCTTCACTATGTCCTGTAAGGTCCAAGCACTAATTCAAAAAGTGCATTCTGCTTCCTTTGACAAATTTTTAAGACAGTGTGTGTCCTAAACTGCTGTCTATCTGCATAGTAATATAAAGTATTACACTCAGTAGTTGTATGAAACACTGTCAATAGTGTCAGTGTGTAATATTAGCAGTCTATTGCTTCACTCTCAGCCTTTAAAGTCTGGAATTTCTGACTCCCACCCCTCTCACTTCACATGGGCAAACATTCACAATGTGACATCTTCAACTTTCAATATCAAGTAACTAAATTAGATTCTAAATTCAGATGCTTTCCATTTTTATATCCCACATCCTAAAAGGATATAAACTTAGAGGTATAATGTCTAGGTATTAACTGACATGGTAAACGCTTATGACTCCAGCAATACTGCAGAGTCTAATCTCTCTATCTCTCTAAGGATCAGTTCTTAATCTCCTGGAGATAGGACACAATAGTGAACATATTGTTTTAGTTTATAGCTACTTAATTTTTCATTTTCCACTTACTGTCACAGTCTGCTAATGTGCAGTATTTCCTGTATCTCAAGTCTTCAGCATTTGCACATATTAAAAATATTTGCATGCAAGAGTGAGGATTCCTGCCTCCTGAATAAGGATGGTTTTTAAACCCTCATTTTTCTTTTTTTGATTTTCACTTGGGTTTTGTTGTTTGTTTGGTTTTGGGTTTTGTTTCCGTTTGTTGATTTTTTTTTAAATCAAATTATACTGGAATACCAGTTTCTGTTTAGTCTGCAAATACAGGTAAATAGCCAAAATCTAAGCTATAGTGTTTAAAATGTAACAGTACCGTGCCTAAGATCTAAGAACTGAGCTTTTGGCTTTGTCCTTTTCAGTTCAAAGGGACAAGGAAATACTATATATCTAAAGATTGAGAATCCTTTGTTTTATGCCTGGCATGTCTGACCTCTGTATCTTATCTCTGAACTCTCACAACGGAAGTGGCTTTATCCACCGGTATATTTTTAGAGCACACGTAGTGGTCATCCAAATAAAGTAGGGCTGGAACTAGAATGAAACAAAAGCCTGAAACAAGGAATCACAGAGCAATCTGGGATTCTTTTTTTCTTCTCAAAGGTTATGAATTATAATCCATGCAATATACACTTCTGTTAAAGGTTATCTGACAGCAACTTAAAGCAAAACTTTTGATGAGTGCTGTCGAGGAATTTGAAGCATTCTGCAATGATACACTTCATAGGCTGAAACTGAAACGAGGAACTCTTTGAAACTGACTGCCATTGAAGTCAAGATTAAAACATGGTTCAGCATAAAAGCAAACCAAATCACAGAGATTTCTTGTTCATTATCAGACACAATGATTTGGAAGCAACCATAGGCTCATTGCTTGGAGCTGAGAACATATCAAAAGAATAAGCTGGTGAAGAGGATCTTGCACATTATACTAACGTAAAATGGAAGTGTCTTTCTTTTTTAACTTTCCAATTTTATTAAGGTGTCACTGTCTAGCCTAAAATGACGATTTTAAACAAAAGCAATTTATAAAAAGATATTTGCATAATATTTTCATTATCGTATGCTGCACAACTAAACAATTAAAAGATTAGTAGAATGAATGTTCCTCTGTGGCCCCTGCAACCAATATATATACACAAAACCTACAACCTAACATCAAGAACTTATTTATAAGGGTAGGAAATATTTTGCATTGGTCAAGAGTGATAAGATTAGTGCTGTACATATTTAAATGCACAGCTTTTATCTGTATTTCTGTTAAAGAGTCGTCGTTGCTTAAGAAACCGATACAATCTGTAGTAAAACTTGGTCTTGCTATTAGTTTAAATTTTGAGCACACATCACAAAAGCATTTTTCTCAGTACTCAGATAAACTTCCCCTTCTGGGGAAGAGTAAGTCTTTGAATCAGTTGTACATGACACATTTTCTTTGATGTAACATACAAAATGCACAATGTGTGTGTTTCATATGCCTCTCAGTTTTAGAGAGAGCTTAAGAGTCCACAGGGAAATTGACCTTCAGTAAAATTGACCTTCTCCCCTTGATTTTTAATTCCACATCTCCCTCTTGTCTCTCTCCAAATAGAAGTAGAATTTTGTTCAATTTTCACCCTTTTCACATTTTTTTTCCAAGTTTCTGAGACTTGAAAGTTTTTTTACACCCTCAGAAAGGGTGGGTTTTTTGGTATTTCATACTAACACTTTTAATTATTTATTTTTACTGTTATCACTGAAGATTAGGCCAAACACACTGGGCTTTTTTATATCTCTTTAAAGTTCTTAGATTTAATTTTTTTTGGAACAAGATTGAATTGTTTTCACTCCTACAATCATTAACTCAAAGATAACGTGAACGTATTTTTGAGAATGGCGATATATCTGAACTATTCAAAGAACAATATGGCTTATTGTTTTATTTATATGTTACTGTTGATTTTATTGTTTCTTATCTTAAACAAAAATATAGCAATAACTTTACAGCTGATGAGATAAAGATGTCTTTGTTGGTGCCATCTGATCCTAAAAATTACTAAATATTGATGGAAGGTTTACCAGATGTTGATATTAAGACTGTGAACAATTTTTTTTTTAAGTAAAGTCAGGATGATAATTTTTTGTCAAAGGATTCTGATGTTTTAAAAATAATATAAAAGCAAATTTAAAGATGGAGAGCACTATTTCATTCATCATTGACAAGAATAGTAAGTGGTAAGTCATTACTCTTTTTTAAAGTTCATTCACTTGCTTTCCATGCTTCTGATTTTAGCTACTGAGCTTGCAATACCACCTGCTTTTTGCCCTCAGTGACTGAAGTTGCCCCTAGTTGGGACCAAAGTAATGAATATTTAACAACTGCAAATAGTAGCAGTAGTTGTCTCAAGACCAGCATCTTAAACTTAGTGGATATTTGAAAACCTGGGTCTGTGTTCTTCATCTCTAGACACAGTCAAGAACCTGTGTGAGAAGTGTGGTAAACACAGAAGAAGATTGTGGCTACTTCCTGGGTCTCAGATCTCCAGGTAAAGGCCCATGTTTGGCAGCACTCCTAGCTTAGAATATGCCTAGGGTCTCTGTGTATTGTCTTCTCCCATGTAACTCTTGCACGTCCCTAATGGTCAGACACCTTTTGGGTTAACAACAGCTGAAAAACAAGTTGAATAGAAAAGGGGGGACAAAAGAAAGGGATACTCCCATCCCATTAGTTCCCCATCCTCCCTCCTAGAAAAGCACTACAAACAACAGTACCAGGGAGGCATCTAAAAGCCAGAAATCACAAGTGAGAAACATCAATCCTTAAGCCAGGGCTGTTTCACCAGATCATTCCTTGTTCCTGCATCATCAGAGATAACCTTATAGTTCAGATGGAGAGAAAAGGCCTGAAACAGGCTAGTGTGATGAGAGTCAATAAAAACTACTCTACAAATTCCATTATTTGAAATTTTATCCAAAATTATAGTTTTATTTATTTATTTATGGGTGGCCTGGTATACCAGGTCTATTAAACCTACTGACAACAGAATTATAGGAGTGTAAGTAAATTTAAAAGTGAAAGGACTGGGCAAAGATATAATATGTTGCAGCTAAATTGACCTCTCCCAAAACTAGATGCCCAGACTCAGGGCTATTTCAAAAAGGTCTTCCTTTTCCACATAAACTCTGGAAAAATTGAAGAAAAAAAAAGAAGTGACATAGCCACATCTGCTCATTCTAAGTTCCATTTCTGACCTATTTTTACTACTGCACAAAAGAATTCTATATCTGTGATTTTTTTCTTTTTTTTTCTCTCTCTTTTTTTTTTTTTTTTTTTTTTTTTTTTTCTTCCACTTGGTTTCTATGGAGATTACAGGTATTTCTAGGGCTAGACTTGTAAAAATTATTTTAATACTTTTTCTAGAGCACTCTCTTTTAACAGAAACATTGCATATGGAAAAAGAATAGGAAAAAAATTCTGTGAGAGATTCTCTAATACTTCAAGGTGATGCATGGTGTGCCAAATCTGATGGAATAAGGCAAACAGCCTTTAGTTATATTTTGGAAAGTTTGCAAAATGTAGTCCATATACGATATATCTCTCTTCTTTTGCTCATTTGTTACTGTTAGTGAAGTGTACCCAAGTATTTTCTTAACAGTTTACTGACATAACCTAAAGCAGTTAAGAAACAGTTTCTGAGTCTGCTCAGCAGTCAGTAGTCTGTGTAATGGCTGTGAAGAGGAAAATAAAAGTCTTTTTAACTTGAACTATAGACCACTCTTACTAAAACTATACATAAGGGCTAGAGGGTGCCCTTCTATGGTGGGATATCTAGCAAGAACCACAAAAGAGCTCCATATAGTGTTCTTCAGAAATATAAGTGAAGTAAATAAAGCCATGTGTTCTATTGCTCAGTAGGGACTGGTCATCCGGAACTGTAAAAGTCTTAGTGGTAAATAATTATTTTGCTCCACCTTTAAATTTGACAGTTTGAGTTCCAAGATGATTAATACAAAGAAGAGGAAAAGAACCATTGCTCCCCAAAAATTCATAATTCATTCAATTGGAAATTCAGTTAATTTCATGCAAGTCCCAGTTTTATCCATCAGTAAGGCCTGAGCTATCTGTTTCTGGATTTGCCAAATCTTAATTTTTATTTTTTTTTCTCCAAATGTGATAAGAATGTATGTGATGACTTAGGGCTGACTTTTTAAAATTACTTTTTTATAGCTGTGACTTTGCTTCTCATTGTGACACAGCCCAGATTTAATAACCCAGGAAAGTCAGAACTGGACCCACTTGCCTTCTAAGCTCCTGCTGCAATAGAGGAGCCCGGGTGCCGCTGCATCGTGTCACAACTCAGACTGGGCAGCCCAGGGAGATTAGGACTGAACCCTCTTGCTTTCTAGACTTCCTTCAGAGAGGAGCCAGGTGCTCATTGTTGTTATCTCAATCGTTGCCGTTATCTCACCTATGCAGGCCCTTACTGCAGTCTCCATACTCCCAGGCAGGCCTTTTGGGATGCATATGAGCAGGGGCTACAATGGGGTTTCGATACCATTTCCCAAAAGTAGGTCTGGAAGGCTGGTCCCTCACACAGTTATTAAGTTATTTCCTTCTAAACAATGTCTTCATCACTGTTTAGAATTTAGCCATGTTTTGTCATCTGGGGCTAAAACTTCTATGTTTATTGGCTACTTTATGTTGGTTGTAATGAATGAAATATTTCTTTAATTGCTTACAATAGCTTTTTCCCTCCACTATTCCACAGTATTTGGCTCTGTAACTGAGTGAGAAAGGGTTTTCATTTACTTGCTGATTCTGATAGGGTTTTATATCCCACACATCTGCTTTATCCTAATCCCCATGTGTTAGGTTTTTAGTAAAGGTTGTTACCAAGGCTAGAACAGCATTTGTGAAAATTAGAAAAAAATTTCTTAGCTCTGATAAAAACTAAATTATTTACAAACTACCACTTTATGCTACAAAATCCCAATATAAATTTGGGTTAGGGGGATGGGAACATAGTCAGGAATATTTCTTACAAGTTTTTAATTGTTTTTGGTTTTAAGCTAAGGCTGATTTTTAATTTTTTTTTTGTTACAGGGAAATTTTTTTTCACCTAACACTTGCACTGTCAGAATCCTTAGGCTTTGCCATAATTTTCACAATGATACTTTTTCATCAAGAACAAAGAAATACATGTTGCTTGTTCTTACCAGCTTTACTGAAATATTTCCACTACTGTTTTTGAGGGTAAAAGTTTGTCTTCCAGCTACTTCTGTTTGTAAAATAAGAATATCCTCATTTTTATTTCCTGTTTTCTGACTGTATTTTACAGTTTAGTGGGTCTTTATTAAGAAATTATCATGACACACTAAAAACAAAACCACAATGCCAGGGTGGAATTGTTCTTAAATTTCTAAATACTGTTAATTTTATCTCAATCTATTAAACATCCCATTAAAGATTTTGTTCGATGTAGGTCTTACTGTAGAGCTAGGATTTACAGAGATACCTCAAGAGCATCTAACACTGCAGTTCCTAAATACTCAGGTCAGACTGCTCATTGCATAGGTACTTTTTTGTAAGAATATTGTTTTCTCACACTTGCTTATGTTAACACTGTTGTCAAACTCTGTTTCTTTTTTTACTTTAGAACTTTTTTAGCAGGTTTTTGTTTTGTTTTATTATTTCAGAACATTTTTTTTAAGTCAGGATCTGCTTCTAAATTGAGGCTGTAATTTTTTAATTTGTATTTATCACGTCGCTAGCACCTTGGCATGCTCAGTTCCTGAAAAAAAATTATTTCTGATTCAATAGGCCATTTGTAGTCTTTGAGGGCTTGCAAGAGGTTCAATGTCATACTAATGACAGGAAATTTCAGCACAGCTGTGACTGCAGCAAAATCTATTGCAAGACATATATCACCAAGTGGCCTTCCAGCATTAATCTGCAGGTGTCAGTGAAACTATCCAACTAGAGAATTTGGCCCAGGCTACAGCTGTCAAATCAGTCTTTTTTTGTCTTTTTTTTTTTTTTTTTTTTTTTTTTTTCCCCCCAGATTCTTTACTGCTTTCAATATTTGATTTAGAAAAAAAACAGTGAGAAAACCTGGAACAATTAAGTATGAACTAGCAGCAACAAATGAGACAACAAAAATGAGACAAAAAGAGTAGAAACAGGTCCTTGCCATTTGTCTTTATTCTGCAATATCTCGTTTTCTTCTGTTGCAGCCTCATATACAGTCTCCTGTCAGCATCCAAACAAGATGAATCATCACACAATTTACGACCTGGATTTATCAAGTTTATGCAGCGTATTCAGGAGGCATGTAAGATATATCCAATACTAAAAGCATCAACAGATTGAATGTTTTCTCTTAGTTCAATTATTCAATTTAAGATACAAAAGGGTCCATTCCTTTCAAAGTTTGCCCACAGCAAATGTCGCGTTGTTAATTTCAGAATGGTTTCAAGACATTTGTTTGTAGTTATCTTACCTTAATGGAGATACTAAAAATGTTATGAGATAAGACATAGACAAAGTACATCAGTAGAAATATCAATTATCAATCTAAGGTTACTTTTTCCTATTTACTGATTTAATTTTTTTTTATTTCTTCTAAAATTACAATGTAGCTTTCAACAGTGTAAACTTTTCTCACCTTTCTATTTCTGAACAATGTAAAGTTAAGTAATAACATTCTGGGGTTTTTTTGTCTGAAAATGAGACTAGAAGATGAGTAGAACAAATAGTACTTGAAAGAGTAAAAACAAAATAGAGAGCACTGCATAAAATATATTACCATTAATAAGTGTGCAGTGTCTAATTCCTTGGCTTCTAAATTTACTAAAATATGCCTATGTCCAAGCTTACACAGAGTACCTATCTGCATTTTCAAAAATCATGGTCTACTACAAATTACGTATGTGCAGCTTATGGTACTTTGACAGCTATTAATTTAAAATTTATTTCTTTGGCCATTTTGTGTCCTTTTCAGCTTGCAGACTACAAACATTGCCAAAAAGCTATCTGCCACAAGATCACCTCAAAGGCTGTCTTTATGGAGTTGTTTATATGGAATGCTATTTACTTTGTCAGTAAAAAAATTAGGATAATAATTATATAAATTTACGGAAATAAAGTATACATATAAAGATTACACAGACATGGAAAGTATCATAACTGAATCTTAATTGCCATAAATTAATCCTGTATGCTTTTTGTGTATGTTCATGGGTCTCCAAATGCCTTTCAACATTATCCTTTCACACAGCTACAGTGTATACACAGGCTACTTGCCTTTTGATTTTCAATTTATTGTAATCTCTAAAAAGGGACAATGAAGGATGGTGAAATCTAGCTCTAAAGCATCATCATGCTTTATATATATATTTATTTTGCTTTTGGGTTCCATTCACACAGACAGACATGCTAGACATTAAAAAATTGATTCTTCATTAATTTGTATCAGAGTCTTTTCAGTCATTGGTTTTGTGCTTTTAGATCTATTTTTCTTAAAATCTTCCCTTTCTTATTTCAGTACTGTAATTGGTATTTCATTATAGGCCACCAGTGGCCAACCTTCGACATGTCTACACATTCTTGGGCCTAATTTCCCTCACTCTAAAAACTACTATCTCTTTCTTCATGGTTGTTTTAGTTAGTTATATACTCAATACTAGTCTTTTTTTGTAAAAAAAATTTAAAAGAAAAGCATTTATAATTCCTATGTGTTTGAATCAGCAATAATTTGCTTTTCTTCACTTTTAGACACTTAACCTTCAGTTTTTTCTGACTTCCTTTTTGTGCTTTCTACAGTATTTTTTTATTGCTTTTTTCACTTCTTCTTAACAGAAAGTCATTATATCTGACCATCCTTATACCCAAATATATGTTCCATTCCTTAAACACATCTGTGAACATGTGTTTCCCTTGCTGTTGTTATTTTTGAAATTCAGTTGAATAAAGCTGTCCTGGTGTATTCACAAGTGCTTTTTTCTTTCCCATGAACCTGAAAAACAAGGAGGATTCAGAATTGTGGTTGGGTTTCTCTTCTGTAGCACATTGTTTTCCCAAAATCACTATGCTTTGGTTTTATATTTCACAACAACGTACTCATCAGATCATTATTTTTTAATCTTTAATCTTTATTCTACAGCTCTCATACTCTAATCACTAAAAGAACTGCTCTTCAAGCAATTTTTTCCTTCTGAAAGAATGCATGTTCCATAAAATTCAATATCTTAATGGACTGTCTGCATCCATTTTTTTCCAGCAGCTACTTGGGGAACAAAAATATCTTTTACTACAAAGTCCTGGTTCCTATAGTTTTCTAGAAAACATGAAAATCCTCAATTATATTTTCACTACCAGTTCATGATCAAGACATTATTCATACTGTTTTCCTCTTTTTCTGGAGAAATTTGGGAAATGTGTCTATCACCTCTTCCTAAGCAGAGAGAAAAAAACAAAGTACCGACAAGATAAACTAAATAACAACGTATTTATTTTGACTTATTAACATATATGAGATTATGAACTTTGTAATA
Source organism: Chaetura pelagica (assembly GCF_000747805.2). Lineage (NCBI taxonomy): Eukaryota > Metazoa > Chordata > Aves > Apodiformes > Apodidae > Chaetura > Chaetura pelagica. The sequence goes on along the minus strand of NW_009954101.1, from coordinate 1,997,845 downwards.
AAATTTGGTTATTACTGAATCTTTTACATAAAATGAATACTGAATATGAATTATATGCCACAAATATTATTAAATCATAAATACAATGTCATCTAATCTAACATAAAATTCATACTGATTTGATGGCATAATTCATAATGTATGAATTACATAAAATAACATTTGACTTAAAATTCTTGAAGTCGTCACCTAAGTTGATAGGTGCCTACCAAAAAGGTGAGGTCAGCAGTCTGCTTCACACAACACAATTCCAAGGTCATTTAAAACTTGAAGGCCCAGAACTCCAAAACATTTTTCTTCTGAGTGGACTTATCAAAAAGCTGTTTAACAAAAAATCAATCTAACCTTTCCAACAAACTAGAATAAATGTGCTAAGTATGTTTGTTTTGAAATTGAAATGTTACCGTTGTATCAAGACCTCCTCTGTGTCAGTAAAATTGGTTTGAAATTACTGTTCTATCATAATGGAAAAATATTTTAAAGTCAATATGCAATAACAAAAGTACAAGTCTATCATCGCAAGATCATTTTTACTCCAGATCATTTTCAGCTGGTTTACCATATAGCTCCAGAAGCACTGGGAGCACAATGAAACAGCTAAATAATAACAGGTGGATCCAAGCTTCCTAAATACACCCTCACTCAGCATACCAGTCTATGTAGCAAAGTTTTTCTAACATAGGGAGGCTGCAGGGTGGAGCTTCTGTGAAGAAACACCAGGATATGCTCCCGTGTGGAAGAGAAACAGTTCCAGTCAGCTCCAAGACAGAGTCAATTTTAGATGAAGCTGAACCCATCAGCACCATTGCTGGCTCTTCTGTGAAAACGTATTCAAGAAAGAGTAAAAACTGCTGCAAAAAAACTATGAGAGAGGAGTGAGAAAATGTGACAGAACAGCCCTGCAGACACCAAAGCCAGTGAAGAAGGAGAGAACATGCTGAAAGAGTCAGAGTAGGGATTCCCCTGCGACCATGGTGATGCAGTTTGTCCCTGTGGAGCCATGGGGAGCTATAGTGGAGCAGATATCTTCTCTGAAGCCCATGAAGAAGGACCCCATGTTGCAGCAGCGGGATGCCCTGAAGGAAGATGCATGTAGCTGTAACTTGTGGAGGAGCCACACTGGGATAGGCTATTTCTGAAGGGCTGTACCCTGTAGAAAGGATCCACACTGGAGAAGTTCTTAAAGAACTACAGCCCATGGAAAGGAACCACACTGGTGAGGTTTGTGAAGGACTGTTTCCCAAAGGTGGAACCTCACATTGAAACAGAGGAAGAGTGTGAGGAGGAAGAAGCAACAGAGATGAAACGTTGTAAACTGACTGCAATTCCCTTTCCCTGTCCCCACGCATGCTTGAAGGGCAGGAGGTAGAAGAGCTGGGCATGAAGTTAAGCTAGGAAAGAATGGAGGGACAGAGGGAAGATAGTTTAATTATTATTTTATTTCTCACTCTCCTACTCTAGTGCAAATAATTGGCAATTAACTAAAATAATTTGAGTTCATCCTAGCTTGCCTGTGATGGTAATTTGTAAGAAATCTACCTGTCCTTGTTTCAGGCTGTGAGCTTGCCTTTGTATTTTCTTCTAATGTCTTGTTGATAGAGGGAGACTAGTGAAGTGGCTTTGTGGGCACTTGGTGGCCAGCCAAGGTCAGCCTACCACACCGTGTTAAATCCTTGAATACCAGCACTAATTGTCTCAGGCAGTGTTGAAAAGGTATATTCTTTTAAATATCCTTCTGCTATAAGTACCTGTAAGTACCATCATGTCATAAATTATTAATATTGTCAATGGTAAATATTGGCTGTGCAACAGTAAAATAGTTACTGCCTGTAAAAAATACAATTAAATTTTATTGTAAACAATGAAATGTAACAGCATGTCCTGGTTTGAGCCAGGGTGAAGTGAATTTTCTCTTTGTTGTTTGTTTTTTTTTTCCTTTCAGTGAACTTTTTTTAGCAGTGACAGTGAACTGATAACAACCAAGGACTCTTCTCTGCTGCTTTCTCCCCCCCAGCATGGGGGAGCAGACTAGACCGAAGGCAGGATCAGCAAATCAGAATATCCCCTTCTCATAATATTTTGTCTTTTTGGCTTTTGGTATGTGTGAAGACGCCACAGAAGTCAAGCTTTTGGTTTCCTTTTTCTCTCTCTTCTTCTGCTCACTGTCACTTCTATGGTACTCTCTTTGGCTCTTTTTTTTTTTTTTTTTCCATTTTTCTTCATAGCCGACATCCAAGGACCCCATCCCCATCCATGCACCCAGACACTCCTCCCTTCAGCTGGGAGTCTGTGAGAGTCTCTGGTGGAGGAGGCAGAGGGTCGGGTGTTGCACATCCCTTTACAAATACATATATACCCCTATCACTAATAATTAAAATCCCTACCCTGGGGGAGGGGGATGGATCAAGAACATTATTTTTATTGGTTTTACTACCAACCCAGAGCCAAACTGTGACACAGCACAGAAGTTACATTCAGCACATCCCAAAATGCTGTACTTTATTAAAACAGTAGTAGTTCAAAAGACTAAAGAGCTCTGGATCTAAAGCAATGCACTGGGAACAATGAAACAAGTGTCATAGCTACAAGGAAAAAAGTTTTTATTTCACAAGTAAATGAAAATACATTTGATGGACATTTATTTTCAAATACTACCCTTCAGAGTAATTTAGCCTTCTGCATCCTCGTTCAAGCATATAGAATAGATAGAAGGAAGATCTGCTAGTGACAGAGGCCATAATATACCTCATCATATTGACATTAGAAAAAGCTAAGTAAATATGAAGCTGTTGAAAAACCCAGGAACTAACGCAGAACACAAGATATACTGTAATTTCTAAGAACAAACATAGGGGGAAAAAAAAGCATTTAACTAGCACTACGGCTACAAATTGAAACTGCTGAGGAAAACAAATTAAAACATGTCAGAAGAGTGCCCAAAGCATCCTTATCAAGTTTCAAATATTCCAAAAGAGTATGACAACTCAGAGTATCAAAGAGCAATTAAAATCAAGGAGGACTATGATAAGAATTGTTAGTATGTGAAAATCCACCTAGGGCTATATAGGAAAGTCATTAGAAATTACTCTTATTAGAATGGCCACATAACTTCTGCATGAAGCTCAGTTCTTAATATTTAATGGAAAAAAAAATATATTAGAGTCAAGTTTGCTTTTTTTTTTTTTCCTTTTCTGTTCAGAAATATCTCAGCAACGCACAGGTATCTTACATGAGACAGAAATGACCAAAGACTCAATAACTCAAAGTACCTGCTTAATTGCCATTCTTTCAAAGGGAAATTTGCCTTTAGCAGCTGCACAGTCATCTGCTATTGACACACCTGGCAACACTGGCTTGAGTCAGGGAGCCCTGTAAGTTACGTTAGTACTGTCAACTGGAGCTAAAATTTTCAAGGAAGACGGAAAAAGGAATGAGAGTATGGATCTGAGCTGCAGAACCCTGTCAGCATTTCCATTAATGTATTTATTATTAAATGAAAACAAAACAAACTCTATGTGTCCTATTAAATGCTGACACACTCTCACAATCCCATTTTCAGCAACAATACTGATTTCAGGTTCTCCCTAGCCATGTTAATTCTGTCCTCTGCAGTGTGAATATTTTTGGTAGGATAAGCACATGGTCTCAGGCAATGATCTAAAGCAAATATCTGAAAAAATAGGGTTTTTTTTCAAACTGGCTTTGATTAAATTCTAATCTAACAAAATGTATGAGCACATAAGAAGTCACGTTGACTTCAGACTACTCATAAATTCAAATGTTTTGCTGTAACAGAAGCTGTGTACTCTAATGGAAATAGACATCAAGAAAAATAGATTATTGAGTAGTTTGTAAAGAAAGTATCGTCCTTATTGTTTATGAATTAAGGTGCAGTACACGTGTTGAATATTTCACTTTTTATGTGTACAAGAAGGAGAGGAGCAGATTTACACTTTTTCTAAGATTAGCACTATGAAAAGGAGCATAGTTCAGTCTGAGTGCTTAGTTTGTTTCATACCATGACATTCCCTTTGTATTTTGTTGTTCCCCATTTTTTAAAATATTTGTGTCAGTCCTAGCTTCTGTAAGTCTAGAATATTAGCTAGAAATCCCTAATGGATTGAAAACTTTAATTTGTATTATTAGGGGATCATTACAGAAAGCAGTTTATTAGGTTTAAAAAATTTAGCAGTGTATTCCTTAAACATGCTGCAGAGTCCCAAAAACTCATTCACCCAGGCAAATGCAGTAAGAGCACTTAGTGTTGTTGAGTTCATTGTTGGTGTTTGAGTTCAGCTTGAAAAAAAAAAAATATATCAGTTCAGAGTATTAAGACAAACGTCTGCATACATTAAGCAATAGCAAAAACATTTTAAAACCATATTTAATTAATTGTATATCCCTTTCATAGAATCATAGAATCACTTATTTTGGAACAGACCTCTTAAGATCATTGAGTCCAACCATTAACCCTACTCTACCACATCCAGCACTAAGCCATACACCCAAGTGCCACATCTCGGTGACTTCTAAACACATCCAGGGATGGTGACTTAACTGCCTCTCTGGGCAGCATGTTCCAAAGTCTGACAACCCTTTCAGTGAAAAAAATCTTCCTAATGTCTAGTCTAAACCTCCCCTGGTGCAGCTTGAGGCCATTTCCTCTTGTCGTATCACCAGTTACTTGTGAGAAGAGACCAGTGCCTCCCTCTTTACAGCATCCTTTCAGATAGTTGTAGAGGGCAATGAGGTCTCCCCTCAGCCTCCTTTTCTTCAGAAGTTCCTTCAGCCACTCCTTTTAAGTCTTGTTCTCAAGGTCCTTCACCAGCTTCATTGCCATCCTTTGGAAACGCTCCAGCACCTCGATGTCCTTCTTGCATTGAGGTGCCCAAAACTGGACGTAGTATTCAAGGTGTGGCCTCACTAATGCCAAGTACAAAGGGACAATAACCTCTCTGGTCCTGCTTGCCACACTGTTTCAAACACAGGCCAGGGTGCCATTAGCCTTCTTGGCCATCTGGGCACACTCCTGGCTCATATTCAGCTGCCTATCTATCAGAACTTCCAGATCCCTTTCTGCTGGACAGCTTTCCAGCCACTCTTCCCCAAGCCTGTAGTTTTGCATGGGGTTGTTGTGGCCCAAGTGCAAGACCTTTCATTAACCCATGTTGACCAGACCTTGTTCTGTATATGGTGTGTAATGGCAGTAGCCAAGCTGAGTTTAAGTTGGGCTTTGGCCCTCCTAATTTTCTCCCTGCATTGCTTTACTACATCTCTGTATTCCTCATGAGAGTCCTGTCCTTTCTTTCAGAGGCCATAAACTCTCCTTTTCTTCCTGAGCTCCAGCTAAATCTTTCTATTCAACCAGGCAAGTCTTCTTCCTGGACAGCTTGTCTTTTGGCACATGGGGAGACCGTGCTCCTGGGCCTTTCAGGCTTCCTTCTTGAATTATGTCCAGCCTTGCTGGACTCCTTTACCCTTTATGACAGTCTCCAAAGGGACTTAGTCAATCAGTCTCCTGAACAGATCTAAGTCTGCTCTCTGGAAGTCCAAGGTGACAGTTTTTTGACCCCCCTCCTTACTTCTCCAAGAAATGAAAACTCTGAAAGTTCATGGTCACTGTGCCCTAGACTTCTTGTGACTGTTACTTCCCCCACAAGTCCTTCTCTGTTCGCCAGCAGCAAGTCCAGAAGGACACCTTCCCTGGTTAGCTCCCTCACCAGCTGCATTAAGAAGTTATCTTCCACGCACTCGACAAACCCCCAGGACTGTTCTCTCTGTGCATTATTGTATTTTCAGCAGACATCTGGAAAGTTGAACTCTGCCATATAGAAAAAGGGATAGAAATTGTGAAACCTCTCCCAACTGCTTATAGAATATTTAATCCACAGCCTGGTTGTGAATCACCGCCTAGTGATCTATAAGACTCCAACCACTCTATCACCCTTGTTGGCTTTCCCCTTGATTTTTATCCACAAGAACTCAATCCTATCATCACTTTCATGACTTTTTAGGCATTCATGTATCTCTCTAATATCAAGGCCATCCCTTCATATTCTGTGACATCAATTTATCAAATTAATTGCACTATACTATGGAGCATAGAAATAGCATGATATACCCAGATATTAATAAGTGCTAATTCTCTATGAATTTTTGTCAGGGTCAGCCACGTGGATGGTCTTGCCTTGTTTTTTATCAGCTGATTTTTAATCAGATTGCTATACCAATTTTATGGTTAGCTAAAAGTTGATTAGTTCTTTCAGTGCTTTGTTTTGACATGCAGAAATCTGTCTGGAAATCTGACATATGTAAATTCACATTTAATTGATAAACTACTGGCAGGATATAGAAATTTGCTCCTAGACTAATTATACCACCTCTAATTCTGACAAAGAAAGCAGAGGAGCAACTCATCTTAAAACCCCAGTGCTCCTGAATTAATGACATGCTACTTACTGCAGGTGGTATAAGGATGATAATGAAGGGATTATATTTCTTCTGCACTCTAGTGACTAGTTGTCAATCAGTTTCAGTCACACATTGTTAATATTATTCCACAGAAAAAGGCTGGATGAATCTAAGCAGAGGTTTCTACATGCTTATTTATATATACTTATAAAAAATAATAATTAAAAATTGCATGTGTAAATTAAGTTTGAAAAGGGTGAGTTCCTTAGGAAAGTCCACACATCTACTGAGTTGCACAAAACTGAAGGCTGCGAATATTATCTGTGATGGTTTTTAAAACATTTGTTTTTAATAAATTAAGTATATTAAGTAAATTCCCCTCCACTAATAACATGCTGGGGTGGTTCAATATATAAAACTATTTCTTGAATATATAATTAGTGCAAAGTTATCTGTTTATCTGTACAGAGTTATTCAGCTATGAATTTCTCATGTTCAGCATACTGGGTGAATTTATAAAATTACAGAAAGACGTCTGCTGTTCTTGAGAGTAACCCAGTAACAGCAGCAGACAAAATAGATATAACAGGATGAGTTGAAAAGTTCCTCCTGTTTTGTTACTGTGGAATGTCTATGAAAGTCAGGGGAGGAAAACAGACAAGAAGATATGCAAAATTTTAAGTTCATGGGGATTTCAAATTTGATGCATTAATAATGGTTATAACACAGGATCAAGATGTAACTAATTTAAAGATTATATACTTTATATACTTTTCATGATAACGTGTCACTTGGGATGTTTTTGGTTTTTATTCAGAGTGATGGTTTGAAACTTTACTACAGTCTTGCTTAGCCCTTGAAGTAGTTAGTATGACAGAACAAATTATTGTCTCTCTAATGTTAATTATTTCTTCTCAAATTAAATATAAAACTAGGTTGATATGGGGTCAAAACCTTATGTTACCTTCAGAATCATGACTCTACTGCCTTAAGCGACTTCCTTTTATGGCACAAACATTTCATATTAATATGCAATATGATGTTACTTTCCCCAGGGTTATTTTAGTCCATTTTCCTTTTCCCTCCTTCTTCTTTTCTTGTATTTCTTATTTCTGTTGGTTTCTAGACAGATGGGCACTACAGCTCTTCATGTCTTTCTCTGGGTTGAGAGGGGTGAACTTCCAGACAAGTATTTAAACTTCTTATTCTAACAGCCATGAGGCTGAATATTTGCATTAGCCACAATGGCTGAGTATTCTGAAGAGGAATTGATGTTACTTTCCTAATAACTTTATTATCTTGCTACTTGCACAATATATGAAGCCATATTCCAGCCATAGTATAGATGATTAACTAAAGGTGGCACAGCTATAATGCAGTCGTGCTCAGGAGCCCTAAGAACAATTTTTACTCTTTTCAGCTGTTTCAGTTCTGTCAGTGCAGCCATAAATATGTCAGGTGCTCTAAGTACTTCCCACACATCTGTGAAAGAGGCAAAAAAATGAAACTTCACATGGAAGCAATCTAGGTAAAGCACTTCACTCTCATTTGCTAGCACAGGTTGCTCAAGAACTACAAAGGACTAGTATACTAGTCAGTATGACAGCACTTTACCATGCTACAAAGACACAACATAAAATGTAAGTATTTGGTTCAATTGTTTTATGTTTCTTTTTCAGCTGGGGTGTTTTAAAGACACTTCACTGGGCATTGAAAGCTAAATCAATGTGATCACAATAAAGTTTCTTCTGCTTTCAAAGTACCAGGCTATAGATAAAACTGATACAGCCAGTAGCTGTTTGGAAATAACTGGCTTCTTTATTGTTCAACAGAATAAAGGAAAGCAAGATACTGTTAAATCTTGTCAGTCCTATATAAAATAAACGAAGTTTGCACTTACAGTTCATTGCCTTAAGTTTGCTCAGCACGTTCTTCATAAGAAAGCACAAAATGCCAGCCACAAGAAACGTTTTTCAACTACACAAACCTGTTGTTTTAATAATTAATAAGGGCCAGGAAGGACAAATGAGCCAAAAGAAATACTCTGTTTTAATTTCTCTTTTCATTCTTTTACCATCAAAGACAAAATTTTCTAAAAGTCTTGAAAATAAACCTCAGGAAGGCCTCACTTGCCTCCCTCTAAGGAAAATAATTAGTTTTCAGTTAACAGTAAACTCTCTCTCAATGTATTTCTACATGAATCATAGAACCATTCAGGCTGGAAAAGACCCTTAAGATCACCAAGTCCAACCATCATCCCTGCTCTACAAAGTTCTCCCCTAAACCAAGTCCACCAATACCACGTCCAAATGGCCCTTAAACATATCCAGGGATGGTGCCTCAACCACCTCCCTGGGCAGCCTATTTCAGTGTCTAACCACTCTTTCTGTGAAAAAAAAATAATTCCTAATGTCCAGTCTAAACCTCCTCTGTTGCAGCTTGAAGCCCTTCCCTCTTGTTCTGTTGCTGTGAGAAGAGACCAGCACCAACCTCTCTACAATGTCCTTTCAGATAGTTGTGGAGACTGATGAGGTCTCCCCTCAGCCTCCTCTTTCTCAGAGTAAACATTCCCAGCTCCTTTGAGCATTCCTCATAAGATTTGTTCTCTAGGTCCTTCATCACCTTTGCTCCCTGTCGCAGACCGGTACCGGGGGGCTACCGGCTGTCAGGATGTTTCCGCAGTTTCCCCCCCCTCAATGTGGAGAGGTTTATCAATGAGCCCGAGGGTCACACGTGGCGTTCGCCTCTTACCGAGGAGCAGCCGCTGAAGGACTGTGTCTTAGAGTGTACATTAAAGTAGCCTCTCATCACGCTCACAAATTGTTACTAAGACCAATGTTTAGTTTGCAAATCAATCAGTTTATTAAGGGTCAATACAAACTAAAGGATCAAGGTTCAGGAGAGGTTGGCTATATGTTGGAAAAGGTATTCAAAGGCGCTATGGTCTATAAAAGGCACACTCCGAAGGAGAGGTGTGAAATCAATGGAGTGAAAGGGTAGGAGTCGAGCCCAATGAGAAAGTTAAAGTGTGTGTGTGTGTGTGTGTGTGTGTGTGTGTGTGTGTGTGTGCGCGCACATTTTTACCTT
>NW_009954101.1:1958629-1987719 GCF_000747805.2 Chaetura pelagica | reverse complement strand
TACTTCTGCTGGTCACACTATTTCTAATACAAGCCAGGATGCCATTGGCTTTCTTGGCCACCCGGGCACACTGCTGGCTCATATTCAGCTGCTTGTCAGTTAGAACCCCCGGGTCCTTTTCTGCCAGACACTTTCCAGCCACACTTCCCCAAGCCTGGAGCGTTGCCTGGGTCTGTTGTGGCCCAAGTGCAGGACCCAGCACTTGGCCTTGTTGAAGCCCAGACCATTAACATTAGCCCAATGATCCAATCTATCCATCCTCATGCAGATCAACACTCCTGTCGAGCTTGGTGTTCTGCAAACTTACTGATAATACACTCCATGACCTTATCGAGATCATCAATAAAGATGTTAAACAGAAACGGTCCCAACACTGAGCCCTGAGGAACACCACTTGTGACTGGCCCCAGCTGGATTTGACTCCATTGACCACCACTCTTTGGGCCAGACTGTCCAACCAGTGCTTGATCCAACAGATTGTATGCTCATCCAGGCCATGAGCAGCCAGGATTTTTATGAGAGTTCTAGGGGGAATTGTGTCAAATGATTTTCTGGAGGTCCATATAGACAATACCCACAGCCTTTCCCTCATCCAATAGTCAGGTCATCAGGTCATAGAAGGAGATCAGGTTCATCAGGCAGGACCTTCCTTTCATAAACCCATACTGACTGAGCCTGATCCCCTAGTTGTCCTCTATATGGCTTCTAATGAGAAGCATCAGTACCTTCACTGTGAAAAAAAGTCTCAGACGTGTTTTGTTTACACTCCTATGAGTTAGTGACAAATCAGGAAGAAATCTTTTACTTCCCATTACAGGGTTTGACCAATCCAAAATTATAACTCTGAAAGTTCAGAAGACCTCTTTCACTATGCTTCACTTTTTCTACAGCAGTTCTTATTCTGCAGGCTAATAATGTGTTGGTATTTTACAGATGTTCCTTAGAGACTTAATCCTACTTACTGCTAATAATTTTTATCATGTTGCAAAATTATTTTTCTTGGTCCCACCCTTAGATTCTCTGTCTTATATTCCTGTTAGAGTCTAATCTTAAAAGAACTGTATTTTTACAGTTGTCACCAAATTACAAGATTACCTTTACATGCTACTACATATAAAAAGCTGACCATTGAACTTCTGTCAGAACAGCCAATTATTTAGCTGGGAGACATGTTCGAAGAACTTACATGTCTTAACCTAATTTCTTGTCCTCCCTCTCTTCAGTTTATTAGAGCCCACAGGTATCTTGTACTAGGCTACAAGGCAGAATTTTCCTATTAGTTTCTTCTGAAGCTCTTTTATCTGGTTATATTGGCTGCACATGGCTTGTCATCCCAGTGCCTTATCTATAAAGTATAGTAGTAACTAGTGAAATATTTTTCTGTGGAGTAATCTCTGGTAATTTAGTAGAAACTAAATACTTACAGTATGTAGGTTATGATATATCTTTTGATTCTGGAAATACAATAAAATAGAATACCTCATGCTGTGAATGGACATGATTGAAGTTTAGGGTTTGGTTTTGCTTCTTACAATTAAATAATATATAAACAATTTAACATCATGTAACAATAAGGAACCTTGCTAGATCAGACAATATCAAACTTACCTGAAATATGTAGAAATAATTTCAACTGCTTCAAACCTGTTCCTCAGTTATGTATTGTGACCAGCAGTGCATTTAATGCTTGATTGCTGTGAGAACAATTCTGGGAGCAAAATGCTATCTGTACAATATAAAACCTTTTGTTCAAATGCTTAAGACACCATTACATATCGCACGTATGTTATTAGGCTTTGAGAAGTTTGAAAAAATAAATATATTTACAATGACTTAGTAATTTTATACTTGAATGAGATAACAGATGGCAATTACAGAATTGTTTTTGCATCTAAAGACTGACCGAACCCTGCCCCCTAAAAAAGTTACAGAAAATTCTCAGCAGAGGTGAAAGATCTGTAGTATTTCATGAGATTACATCTCTGTTTCTAGACCTGGTGATGTAGAAAAAGTTTGAGCAGCTCAGATTCTTGCCATATTATTACTTTGCCTTCACTTGAGATCATTGAATATGCTACATCTAAAAGTGAAGGTTCTAATACAAGATAGTCATGTAGATTTCCTTGAAAGTAAATGGAAGTTAAAAAAGAATCCCCAGTAGGCAATTTCATTGCTCCTAGATGTGCTGTTTAAGATAAAAGGAATGGTTGGAGATCCCTGTTCTTTCCAATATCTACCAAGAAACTAAATCACAAACTCAGATGAAAGACTTCTTTTTTAAGACTGATGAACATAGGTGACATAAATCACTAATAGTATTTACAAATGTAGAGCAGGATTTCATTCCTGAAGTCAACTCTCTTTTTTTCCTTGCAGTGTTCTCTAGAGCCCCATTCCTGCAGAGAAACAGGAACTCCAAGAACAATTAATTGTTTTTAAAATGGTCAGATATTTTGAATATCTAGATGTTACAACAGCTACCACATCTCCTTCCCTTCCCTTCTTTCCCCTTTCCTTTCCTAGAGTAGTGTCCTAGTTTGAGCCAGGATGAAGCCAAATTTCCTTCTACTGACTTTTTTTCCTTTAGCCAGCACTCTTTTAACTAACAGCGTATTTTCCAGCTAGTGGACTGATAATGCTGGAATGTTTATGTTACTGCCAAGATATTAGGAATGCTTTGCTCTGCAGCTATAGATGCTACAGGAGCAGATGATACATGACTGCAACCCTCCTGCAGGGAGAAGTGGACTAGATGGACAGGAAAATTGACCAAACATTTCCATTCCATGTATCTACATAAGCTTGGTGTAAAGTCAGAGATCATGGAAGTCAAGCCCCTTCCTGCTTCTTCTTCCTTTCTCTTCTATCCATGGCTGCCATATGGGGAAGACTCCGCCTATCTATCAACATTGATCCACAGGTGTGTGCATTCCTGACCCTCATCACTCTCCCCTCAGCTCCTGTGTGCTCTGCCTCTCTCTCTGGCAGCTCCAGGACATTTCAGAACTACTCACAGCTCAGGAGATGCCATGGGAGTTGCTGGGCATGGGGGGAGGCAGTAGGGTTTGCCATTCCTGAACACATTGTATATAATTGTACATATTTTATCATTAGTATTTAATTAAAGCTGTGTAGTTCAGTTTTCAATCCACTAAGTCTGTCTCTCTTAAATCTCTTTTTCCTTCCCTACCTGGGTGGGAGGGGGAGGGGATCGAGAGCGTTGTTGCTGGCTGAGTTGCTGATCCTGAGTCAAACTGTGACAGGTAGGAAATACAGCTTGCAAGCAAGCATTTTGCCCACTTTTTTGGCAGAAGAGAAACTACTAGGAAAAAACAAACAAGTAAAAATAAAAGTTGCTCCCCCCTACATGTGAATGGAATTGGGTTTTTTAAAATATTTTTTCCAAACCTTGATCAGTCTCAATAGAAGTCCATAGCAAGTACAACAAGGAGAGAAACAACACATAGGCAAGGAGTCCATCTGAATGCCATGTCAATCTGTATCTTGACTAACAGAAGTACAAATCTGGGGGTTTTTTAGAGTGATGGTAATCAAACACTGATCCCATCTTAATCTGTTTAAGCCTCATTCAAAAGCATATATTCCCACCCAAGCTGTATGAGCAGATCAGAAGAGATGGCACTGACTGGCTGAGGATGCTGGAAGTTGCAGCAGAGGATGATATGAGAAGATGCCATCAAGGACACTTACTAGCTTCAGTGCCTGCACAAGCATACAGCATCATAGCAAGGGCAACCAACTGAGAATGGCAGTTCTTTGAGTAGTAGAATCTTCTTCCTTTCTCAACACAATATTTTGCTGCAATAATCATTAACCCATCATCATAATAATTGCAATTTTACACAGTTTATGTTCTATATTGCAGTGAGTATGTGTAACTATCAATTTATTTTTGGCATTGATGTGTTAAAAAGATGCAAAGAAACATGAAAATTGTGTATATTTCTAATTTAACTTGAAACACCATTCCACGTAACTCAACCTCTTCCTAAAACCTGAAAGTTTTAGTGGGCTTAGCAGTAGATTTGGAAGTAAGCTCACGTGTTTCTCTTTGAGAAACAACGTGTGCCAACCTCAAAGAAGACTGTCCAATAGTTGGAATTCATGAGTAATCATGTTTCATAGGAGCTGATAGAGATTTTCAGAGATCACTGAGTAATCTCTGTTTTCAAGATTTGCAGGGTATTTCCGTACGTATCATAAAGCAAATTACAAATGAAACTGATAGCTGCTTCATCTGCAACACATCAATATCACCTGCCTATGAGGAAATATAGCAAAAATTATCTTTGATTCTCAACCACTTAGTAAAATAGAGGAAGTACTCAAAATAAATAAACTAATTAATTAATTAATTCTTTGGCCTCATCTTTTAAAAAGTGACGTATTTTATGTGGCAACTTCTGATTTGGTCACTGAAGACCCTATTGTCAGAGGTCGTCACTTGCACTTCTTACTGAAGCTAAAAATTAAACTGAATTAGAGCTTTTTAAAAAGCTAGGTCTACCTTTTAGAACCTCAAAAATGAATGGTGTGAACCATTGTTGACTGTCTACCAGATAACAACAATTGAAAATAATATGGTGAAATACAGCCTGGCTCTTTCTGTCAAGAGACCTTTAAACATAACTTCTGAAGGGTCATAAGAAGAAATAGTCCAAGTACTGAGAAAAGCTTGTGATTGAACTACAGTCCACAAGAGGCAACCTACTTGATGGAGTCACATTCTCTCACCTTACCACAAGTGGCTATTTTATGGGTTGAGTGAAGTTGTATCATCAGTTTTTTTCATTTGTAAGGGTTCTGGGCCTTTTGTAAGGCTTAACTGGACTTCTATTGCATTGTATAAGGGTTTTTTTGAGTATTCAGAACAGTAAAAATCACATGTAAAAACTTGAAAGGTAGATACACTGTTCACATCAGCTGCTCACATCACTGCTAGTTGAGCTTCAAATTAGTTATGCTGTTTAGGTAAGTCTACTCTGCATAAATCTGTACTGTTTTTTTCCAGTTTCATGTGCTGTCACTTGACAGACAAATGTTGTCCCTTGAATACCATTAAATTCAGGCATTTTTGAAAGTCAGGAATGTCTTCAATACAAGGAAAGTCTGAAGAGAACTGTGTTTGTTCAGCCCTGAGAAAAGAAAGCTTAGAAGAAACCTTACTGCCATATTCCAGTACATAAAAGATGGCTAGCAAAAAGGTGGAGACTTTTTATACAAGGAGTCACATGGAAAAGACAACAGGTGATAGGTGTAAGCTACTCTTGGGAAGACACCAACTAGACACCAGAAGAAAATGTTTCACTATGAGAACAGTTAGACATTTGAATAATCTCCCCAGGGAAGTGGTGGATTCCTCAACAAAGGACACTTTTAAGACTCTGCTTGGCAGGGTGCTGGGCCAACACATCTAAACTGTATTCCTACCTAGAAAGGTTGGATTAGAGGGTATTTCAGGTCACTTCCAACCTGGAATTCTATGAGTCTAGGTGGAGAGTGAAGTAGTACCAGAAAGCTAGGAGAAACAAAATAGCTCACACAAAATTATTTCAATATATTATTTAAATATATTCAGCATCTGTAGAAGTGTCACATTATTCCACAATAAATTATTATGTCAACGTGAAAAAGAGGAAAAAAAGAGCACATTGTTTTAGCTACATGTGCAATTCAAATCTGATAAGGATAAACTTCAGGAAATGAGCCTGAAAATGTTTTTTGAAGGGCACTATGATCCCATATTTTCTTGTCTTTCTTTAGTATCTCTGATTGTATAAAATATATAACAGTGACAGCGATGAAGAGAGTTATCTAATTGTCTGTAAAGTAGCCTCTCTAGTTACAGAAAAAGAAAGTACTTATCACTACATACAATGTCAGCTTGTATTTTACAAAAGGCCTTCCTTATGGACCCTGCTTCTGTAAGATAAAGCTGTCTGAGTGCACTTTATCTTCTAATAGAAGATTTATAAATACATACCATCTGCATACTTCAGTAGCAGTATACACAGCTTTAACGGAATTGTTAAGTATCCATCCACTCCAACAAAAATTACAAATATGGGCTGTATTTTTTCTGCTTGGATTCTTTGATCTGTAAAGAAAAAGAGGAACAGTCTTATTCAGAAATTAAAGTATTCTGCTAAATGCATTTGTAGATATGATCACTCTATCATGAATGTATTTATTATTTCACCTTAAAAACTTCATAGAGGTAAATTTAATCATATAAGATCAATATATCCTTTCTTTTATTTAATTCATTTTTAACCTCAGGTTTTAACCTCTATATCATCTCTCAAGAATACATATGTCTTTTTGACAGAAGCCAATGCTTCCCAGTCTTGCTCTTTGTGGTCAGTTATTTTCTATCCTTAATTATAAAAATCTATGTCTTTAACAAACAGCACAAGGAGACTGAACCAAGTTCTTAACAGTCTTTGATCCATAACAGCCTTCCTAATTCTCGGCCTATTCATTGCCACAAAGTGCTTTTCACCCATACTGTCATTTAGATTCCTGGCTTTTAAGGTAAGAACTGGCTTCTACTTTAAGTTACAACATCGGTAAACACAATGAAACCCTACTTCCTTGATAATATTGAAATAGATTTGCTATAAAGCAGTACAAAATGTTTATAATATGTAAGAAATATGTATATTCATGTATTAATACCTGCTGTTGAATGTGTTTCCAGATAGGATAATATCCAAAATATACTAAGTCTAGCTAGCTAAATTAAAGGAAAAAAAATTATTATTCTCATGTCTCTAGTTATAACAATATTTTTTTCTCTAAGTAAAACTTTACTCTTAAACTTAGGCAAAGCAGAACAGAACATTCACTTGATAGAAAGAATACAACTTTAAATCATTCAAAATTCCATCGGATCAACGATCTTAACTTCCATATCACACAAAAAAACCTATTTTTTTCCCCTTTTAGCTTACAGGAACATTGCATGGTTCTGCCTCTGGCAGAAAGTCATGAATCTCTGTAACTTCAGCTTCATATTTTGAACTTCAGTTACTCATCGTAGTAGAGATACTTTCCTGGATCAAGACCATAATATAAAATAGGATATTTTAATCTAAAAAAAGCAAACTGTTTTAAAATGCTTTAGGCATTTGGCTAGAATCTGGTCTTTACACTGTATGCCAAAGCCACAGAATTAAATGGCATATTACTTTGATTTAAATTACCTTTGTTCCAGACCAGTATAAATACATTAAATCTAGTAATATTCCACTCTATTTGGTTCAATTTTTTTTATATCAGAAAGATTACAAATGGAGGAAGATAAATTTTATCTTTCAATTTTGTTAATGTTTTTTCAAAGTGACTCAAAGACACAGGAATATTCTATACCAGCATTTATAGAGGAGAAAAATTACCATTTCTGTAGATGCAGCAATCAGAATCAAAAAATGTGACCTGGGTATTATCAACATCTCCTCAGGATTTTGCTTCACAAAGTCAGTTTGAGTCCAAACTCAAAATAACCTGTCATTTTCTCTGTTTGTTTCACACATATAAATTCTGCTCTCTTTAAAAGGAAAGTTGTTATTTACTTTTTCCTGCTATGTTCTTGCCTGCAGCCTGGGTCTGCAAGAAGACTTGCCACCTTACCAGATTACTTTGGCATTGATCTACCTTAGACGTGATGGAATTTTCAAATGAAGCCTGTGATCTTTATCTTTCTCTGAATTCAGAATGGGTGATGGTCATTCTCAGTGTGCCAAATGGTGAAACAATTTTCTGGGTCATGTCATATTAGAAATAGTGAGTGGAAATGCAGCTGGCAACTGTCATGGAAAGAGCATAAATAGAATTGTCCAAGAGTGAGCAGAAAGCACATTTTTTGTTAGAGTGGAACTGTGACCCCTTCCAACTTTCTTAGACACCACACTTGGAGTCCATACAGAGGAAATAAAGCACATAATACTGGCTACCCTAAACTGGGAGAAAATGCGACTTCATACATTTTACTGTGTTGTAATGGTCTGTGCTCTCAAGGGAAACAAGTTATCATCTGACAAATAACAAAGTCCATTGACTCTTAGCAGGTTACTGCATATTCTGCAACTTTCACAGAGAATCAAGTCCTCTCTTAAATGAAAAGCTGAGAGCATATTGACAACTGTCAGTGTCTAATGGTTTCAACTCTGAATAGGCAAGCTAGGTTCAACAGAGAAAATGTCTTTCTTTGGAAATAAATCAGGACCTTTGTAGTAAAAACAACAGAAATTTCTCCTAAGGAAGAGAAAAGTAAAAACCCACAAAACCTGTAAAATGTTTTACAAGATACTAAGGGGAATTAACTCTTCTCATGAACAAGGTAATACAAATTTGAATTTTGTTATGTCTGTGCTTCCATTATAATCAAATCTGATGCAGAAGAAACTTTAGGTCACACTACAGAAGATGGTAAAAAAAAAAAATTTTAAGTTAGGTTTTCAAAGAAATTATATGATTGCAGGTACTATTCCCACTGTTCCACTCTGTACTTTATCCTCCAAATAAAGTTGATTTGGAAAAAAAATCTTTCACTGTGGCTTCAGCCTGAGTGAGAAAGTAACTGAGAACAAGTGTCAAAGAAATCCAGCTACACAGATTTTTACTAAGAGGGGACTTGGAGAACATATGAACATATCATATGGTGAGAAGAAATGAAATGGCTGGGCGTGAGGGAAATTTCACTAGTATGATCTCAAAAGGATATTTGATGTGCTTTACAACCAACAACTAACAACCACATTTCTCATTCTGAGGAACAAAATGGAGAAGTTTCAGTGACTTTGAGAAAATGAGGCCAATTTTGGATTAAGACTTTTCCCGTTATTAAATTGTTTAAAAATCTAATTCACTGTTTCTAGAATGTGGTAGTTCCTACAAGATGTAATGCAATAAAAATTAATGTACTCTTCTTCAGCTGTAAAAGTTGTAAATTAAAGCACTGGCAGTAGATCTAGTTAGCAAACATATCCTGGGGTCAGATGTATTGCTTAGGTGTAAAAACAGTAGATCTGAGTGAGAATCAGGCCTATACATTAAACTAGATTATTTGGTAGCATAACTGTAAACAGGACAACTGTATGAGCTTACATCTTAAGCCTCACATTTAAGCAGTTCTCTTTTCTGTGAATTTAATTTCAAAAAAACAGTGCAACTGCATGAAAGCACAACTAGAAGATCTCCACTCTGCCTGGCTGTCTGCTTTCATTAAATGTATAGGAACTCCATGAGACACAGAATCAAATTTAGTTGAATCTGGTTTTGGGAGCAAAAGGATCTTAATCAAGGAGAGAAAAGAGTCCATTAGTTGAACAACAGCTCAGGCATAATTTCTCTCTTTTTTTTTTTTTTCCTTTTTTTCTCTGCTAGCTAATTTGTGTGCCTATTGCTAGTTTTTCATCTTGACTGAGCTTTCTGTCTTCTTGTAATACCATACAGATGACAAGCTGAAGCTCACTTCAGAAGCAATCCCTGATTCCTCATAAATTTAATCAATATAATTGACTGGAAACATTTTCAACAGCTTTTTAATCAGCTCAAATGCTATGCTAAAGGCACTTTTTTAACATTAGACTCTGCCTCTTATTTCCCTTTGAGAGCTTTCAAATTGTGATTGAAATGCTGATGTATAAAAAGAAAAAAAAAAACAGCACATGAGCTTCACCTCAGAATAATAATCTTTTGATAAGCTAGTCCGAGTGTATGTGTGTTTGCATGTGGTTTACACAGCTGTAAGGATATCTAAAACATGATAAAGGTATGGAGAAGGTTGAGGTATTCTGTGACCTTTTTTCATCAGCCTTCACTGGCAAGTGTTTAAGCCACACTTTGCCCAAGTCACAGAAGGCAGAGGCAGGGACTGGGAGAATGAAGATCCACCCATGGTAAGAGAAGATTATGTTTGAGACCATCTCAGGAACCTGAAGGTGCACAAAACCTAATGGAAGGCATCTGAGGGTCCTGAGGGATCTGGTGGATGAAGTTGTTAAGCCACTGTCCATCATATCTGAGAAGCTGTGGCAGTCTGGTGAAGTTCCCACTGACTGGAAAAGAAGAAAAATAATCCCCATTTTCAAAAAAGGGAAAAAGGAAGACCTAGGAACCTACAGGCCAGTGAGTCTCACCTCTGTGCCTAGCAAGATCATGGAGCAGATCCTCTTGGAAACTGTGCTAAGGCACATGGAAAATAAGGTGATGACTGGTGACAGTCGATACGGCTTCACTAAAGGCAATTTGTGCCTGAAAAAACTGGTGACCTTCCATGAAAGGGTTCTGGCATTGGTGAACAAAGGAAGATTAACTGATGCCATCTACTTGGACTTGTACAAAGGATTTGACACTGTCCCACACAACATCCTTGTCTCTAAATTGGAGAGAAATTAATTCAACAGATGGACCACTCAGTGGATAAGGAATGGGATGGATGTTCACACTCAAAGGATTGTGGTCAATGATTTGATGTCCAAATGGGGACCAGAGATGAGTGGTGTGCCTCAGGGCCAGTACTGAGACTGGTGCTGTTTAACATATTTGTTGGTGACATGGACAGTGGGATTGAGCGCATCTTCTGCAAGTTTGCCAACGTGAAGCTGTGCAGTGAAGTCAACACACTGGAAGGAAGGGATGCCATCCAGAGGCATCTTGACAGGCTTGCAAAATGGGAACATGCAAACTTTGTTTGTGAAGTTCAACAAGACCAAGTGCTAGATCTTGCAATTGTGTCAGGGCAACCCCAAGCATAAGTATGGGCTGGACAGAGAATGGATTGAGAACAGTCTTGAGGAGAAGAACTTGGCAGTGACGGTTAATGAAAAGCTCAACATGAGCCATCAATGTGCACTTACTGCCCAGAAAGCCAAATGTGCCCTTGGCTGCATCAAAACCAGCATGACCTTATAGTGGCCTTCCTGTTCCTAAGGAGGTCCTACAAGAAAGCTGGGGAAGGACTTTTTACAAGGGCATGCACTAATAAGACAAGATGGAATGGTTTTAAGCTGAGTGTGTAAATTTAGGTTAGATCTTAGGAATATACTATTTCCTGTGAAAGTGATGAGGCACTGGAAAGGGTTGCCAAGATAAGTTGTAGATGGCCCCTTTCTGGAAGTTCAAGGCCAGACTGGATGGGGTGTTGAGCAACCTCGTCTAGTGGAGGATATTTCTGCCTGTTGCACGGGGGTTAGAACCAGATGATCTTCAAGATCTCCTTCAACTTAAATTATTCAATGATTCTATGACTTTAAGATTCTGTGTTGAAGTGCTTGTGGTTGTTATGACCTCTACCTGCCCACAAAGCTAGAAGAAATTTTTTATAATTCTTAGATTATATGCATTTATGCTAACTGAGGAGACCTGTGGTTTGGGAATCATTGTATTTTTAATGCTAAATATGTGTTTATTACTCAAGTAATATGTCCATCTTTATACCTGAGGTGTCATATCAAAATAAGAAAATGTAAATCACCCACAGAAACAGAGAAAAGAAAAAAGTGAATCATCAGGAATATGAAATTGGCACATTTGTTGTTTATTTTTAAGTTTCATAACTGAAATGTGACTATACTCGTGGTATTCAGAAAACCTCAATGAACAGTGAATGTAAGTCACTATGTATATAGTTGACCTTCCTGTCTTCCTGACCTTCCAATTTGCCACTTGCACTAGAAAACAACTAAATGAAACAATACTCTTATTCAGTGTACATACAAAGAGGAACAATTCAGCCAAAACTATGGTGTTGAAATGATTTAGAAGTGTCCATACAATGTGTTAACAGTCTAAAGCAGTTTTTAACTTTCCTTTTAATGTAATTTAGGTCAGATAGAATACACTACATTTCATTTAATGAAGATGGTCTGAAACAGATATGTTCCTTTATTTATATTTATCATGACTTTGTATATTGTTTCTTATGAATGATGCATTGAGACTTTCATGAGCGAATCCTCCTATTGGGCTTGTTTATCCTAGTCCATAAAAAAAAAAACATTTCAGAAATAATAGTTAGATTTTACTTTGATATGGTCGCATGGAAAAAAATATGGTGGAGTTTAATGTGAAGGGCTGCTTGCACTGCATGTGGAAGCTGAATGACAAGAAATGGGTTTAAAAAATACTTGCACATTTATAAGAATGAACCACACAGTGATAATTACTACAGTGTGATTGTAAAGTGATGTAATATTTTTTTGTAAGACTGGTTGTTGTAAATATACCTTCTGTAGCAGCATAAAATTTTTAAAAATTACAGTAGAAGAATATAATCACTAAAGGAAAAGGTCCCTAAATATTGAAGATTGAAATATTCTCTTTTGAATGAGAACACCCAATATTAAAAGTTTCAAAACAAAACCATAATTTGTTGCATGCTGTTGATCAGTATCATTACTTACCACATGACTTCTCAAACTGATTCCAAAGAAACTCATTTTCCATTTTTCACTCTCAGGGCTCCTCCTTTGAATCTTCTATGTGCTTATATTTAAACACAAGCAGGACTTGTAGCATCCATAGCCTAAGCATATGTGAAACTATGTGCAAAATTAACACTGTAACTTCTTCTTTTCCGTTAAGGAATTATTTATAAAAATAATTTGTTGCCTTAACGGGACTAATGCTGTAAGGTAAGAGCATGTTATTCAGATAGGATATTGCAAAGATCCTGCAAAATGTCAATACAGTGTTATTTTGTCCTGTATTTTTAGTATAAAAATAAAATATTTTTTTGTTTTCAGCAGTAGAAGAGGATTCAGGTGCTCTAATGAGAAGCCAGTGTATTTGGGGAAGAAGAAAAACACATCTATATTTTGGCTAGATCCTTCCCCAGTGAAAGGTTTTCCTTGTATGTACATGTACTCAATTGTATTCTGCAGTTGCTCTCCCACTGTACTTGCACAGAAATTTGTTTTCCCTGTGGCTACCCAAGCATGTAACCTAAGGTTCTGCAAAGACAATTTTACTTTCAAGTTTACACGCTCTTCACTTAATTGCTGTGTGTCTCTACTATATGCCACTGGATGCACCTGGCTCTTCTTACACCATAAAGAATCTCCATGACTGAAAGCTGTACCCTATCTGCCCTTCTGAAAATCTCACCATAAGCAGCTGAGAGTAACTTAAAGAGAAATTGGTATTCTTTCAGAACAATACACCGTTCATTACAGATAAATTTCTATCTGTTAAATGGGCATTTCCCTAAACAGTGGAAGAATTAGGGACATAAAAATGTATGGATTAATGTACACCTGACGATAAATAAAATAAAATCAAGGAGATGGAAGCCCTACTTTTAATTAATTTTACTACCAAAAATATTTTTTAAAAAAATTACAAAGCAGAGCTAAGCATGCTCTTACTGCTAATGATTTGTCACCCAAGAAAAGTTTATTTTATTGCATTTAGGAGACTAATGAGTGTAATTTATCCTTGGAAGAATAATTTTCCTTAATACATGGAAAGAAATAGGTAGAAATAATTTTAAACTTTATACATGAGACTCATGGCAATATATTTATGAAATGTGTTATCAAAAACACTTAAAAGATTTCCCAATAAGATTATACAAAACATATGGAAATAATTCTGAATAATAAGTTACATTAAAATTTAGCATAGTCAAACTTCAATGTTTCATACAAAGTATATAAAGTTACACAAAGCTGCACAATAGTATTTCATAAATACTATAACATTTTGCACGTAGTCACTTATTCCAACACACAGTCTTAAAATAGCACCCAGCTGCATAAACAAAGCAGAAAGAGCAGATCTAATGTATGTCTACTTCTTCGAAATCTTAGTTTGAAAATCAAGCTGCTGCTTCAATCTTAGCCCACTTTGGCAAACTTAAAAGTATTGCATAATAAATAACTTCAGCAAAATATGTACTGATACCATCACTGTGTTATTCTGTACCATTTTGAACTGGTAACAACCATAACTGACAACAAAATTTACAACGAGAGCAAGATTATGCCAGGATGCCAGAAGCTGCACTCCTTAATTTCCTAAGAAAATAAGCTCTATTCTTGATGTGACAAGACTATCCATCTCTTCTTTACTATAAATGTGTGTCTGATTATTCAATTAAATGGTATATCAGATAAGGAAAATATTTAAAACTAGGCTTCAGCTTTATAGGATCTATTCCTGCCCTCTCACTCCCACATATGCCTGGTAGACTGAAGTTTGAGTGGTGAATTTGAGGCTGGGGCCTCATAGCTTAAGCCTGCAGTCTCTGCCCTACTGCCATCTTAGTCTTCCTTATCTCCCAGAGCAGAAATTGGAGCGAGGCAAACAAGGTGCATTGCAAGAAGAGGTCCCCAGTCTAGGCCTCCTGTCCCCAAATAAACCACAATACACCAGAAGTTTCACTAGCGGGAGCTTCCTGCTTTCATCCTCCAAACAGGCTAGTGGCACCAACAGTGATATCCTAATCAGGTCTGTTTTCCTAGCGATAAACTTTAACAGTGAAATGAAAAATTTTGGCACAGCCTCATTTGGATCTTTTTTTTTCTTTTTTCTTTCTTTTTAAATTTTTTGCAGTGCTAGATAAATTTTTTGGTTTTTTAGCAGTTTGTCTAGAATCCCATAATTAGGGAAGATACTCCTTTAAAACCTACTAACCTTGTATTACTCTAATCTTACTGTTTACATGTTTGCAGTTTCTGATTAAAAATGGAGTTTAGCTTTTAAATTTCATTCTACAATGCCTGTGACCCTTAGAAATGTGATACACACTTGCTGACTCCTCCACATCACGGTTTTGTGATCACTGCTGACATTCATTTAACTCAACTGTTTCATTCCAGAATCATGGTGGAAGGTGATGGTCAATAAATCCCTCAGCTTGGTTTCCATATCATAGCTTACCATTTTGATTTTTGTCAGTATCTGTCTTAAACTGATTCAGTTAGATTCAGGTGCAGCAGTGTATAACACAAACAGGTACTACGAACTACAGTTTCAGAGGGCTAAATCCTATTTGTTAATAAAATCTATCAAAGAGTACCAGTACATCTGTAATAATAATTTAAAAATTATGAATACAGGCTTATTCCACAAATATTGAAATTATTATATGGAGTTTTCATTTTCAATGCATTTCTGAAAGAAAATTATTAAAGAATGGGATTATCTGTATGGCCAGAGCTCCCAGTACAGGGAAAAGCTTTCTGTAGCTTGAACAAAAGTTGTCTTTTTATTGACATTGAGCAGAATAGCAGTGAAAGATGCACTGCTTATTTTTCACACAGCCCAGTCTCTGTTAATTCTCCAATAACAAATGAAATAATAAAACCTATCTATTACATCCAAACACAAAGTTTCAAGTTTTTCTTTTGCTTGGTTGTATTTTTGTTGTTTTGCTGTTCGGGGTTGTTTTTTTTTTAAGTATCTACAAAATTATAATGACATGATAAGATGTAGAATTATGATAACTCTTATTGCCTATCTATCAAAGAGTACCAGTACATCTGTAATAATAATTTAAAAAAAAAAAAAAAAAAAAACAAAAAAAAACAGATTTTTGTTTTCCATGCCACTAATCTGGGTCAAAATGCATGGATGTGAAGCACATAATTTCAGAAAGAGTTTGAGGCATGCTGCTGGCAAGTGGAAGAACACTGTTTGATTTCAAATGAATGTATATAGCATTAACATTATTAACCAAGAATAAATAGAAAACATAAATTCATAAAATTAACAGATATAAGTGATGAACACTTTTTAGTGAGAATCTCCACAAGTTGAAACCTAATCTGTTGAGTATAGCTCACAAAATTTGTCATATTCTTTACTATTTTCTGTATTTAGTAACATGGGAAATCAGCAGTCAAATAAAGTTGTTTTATGTAATCTGCTCTGATCAGTCTTTTTTGTAACAGAGATAATGACACTGATCCCTTTTGTTCAATGCAATAAAAATATGTAAAGAGAGAAGGAAGAGAAACCAAATAAAACCTCTCCAGTCTTAAGATTTATTGTAGAAATAGATGGATCAAACCTGTAAAATAAGCCCCAAATCAAACTTAACAACAGTTTCAAAAAAGTTAAAAGGTTAGGATCAGCCCTAAAACACAGTATTTCTGAAGTCCAAATGAAGTGACAGCTTGCCTTGTCATACTGCAAGGTATCCCTCAGATCAGCTAATCTGAGAGTGCCATTTTATCATTCCCAAACTCAGCAGTTGCAGAGCACCAAGGAACACACAGTTAGAGCAGGGTACCATCTGAGTGCAGAAGAGAATCAATTCAGTGCTGGAATAATACCAAAAACATGACACATCAGCACACCTTTTATGTGAGATGAAAGACAATTTCTATGGAATATGGTGTGTTGTTTTGGGGTTTTTTTTCCAAACAGTTTTCCTTTATTCCTATAATCCAGGGCTTTAGTAAAAAGTCAAAAGCTCCATCTCTCCTTCTGTGCCAGTTATCTGACCTTTGCTGAGCAGGCACTGCTCTGTACAAAATTGTTCTATCAGCAAAAGTTGAAGCAATGCTGATTAATGAGTACCAAAAGGCTGGAAGTGGTAATTAAATTTAACATGTGATCTTTAAGGATGTTTCCTTAAAAATCAGATGTTCTGGATATGAGACAGTTATTTCACATGCTTCACTGTACCAAATTGCACAGCCTTTCTTAAAGAACATCTGCTGTGTGCACTGGCATCTTTGTTCAGCACCCATTCCTATTCATTTTCTACAATGTGCCTACAAAGGAGAAGGGAGATTAAGGGAATTAAGGAGGGAATTAAGTCTTTGGAACTGTCACTCAGAAAAGTAGAACTAATGATGAAACTTTATAGGTGGGTCAACTGCCTTCACGTGTTCCTGGAAAGAAGTAATTATAGCACAAAAACAAGGGTGCGTGGAGCCACCACACTGTAACAGGAAGGCGACAGATTTTGAAAATAATCATGGGCGTTGATCAATACAATTTCTTTCATTCATAGTGCTAGACTGATGTCGTTTGAGCATTACTGCAAGATGAGAAAGTTATAGGAACAGGAAAAGATTACAAGCTGTTTAATGCATCACCTATATCAAAAGAAGCATCCCTTAAGTCATTGCATAGCAAAATCTAGGCTTTTAAAAAAGAATTTGAAAACATTTGATAATAGTATCAAATTGCATAAAAAGTCAAACACTGGCAGTGAGACAACAGAAGGGTAAAGAATTAACAATGACCCTAGCTGTTTATAAAAACACAGCTACAAATAAAGCCACGCAAAATCTTCCCCTTGGGATAGATGAGGAGGCGTGTGAGTTTTAGTAAATGAATAAACTAATATTTTACTAAAAATAATTTCAACACAAAGCAGCAAACACAAAAGCTGTGATCAGCTAGAGTGGTGAACAGGTTCTACTGATGCCAAATTTTTAATGTTATCTTGGCGCCTAGAGACTAGGGTGGAAGTGTGGGGGATGCTCAGATCTGCAAAGTCCCATGAAACTTAGTGACAATGCGGCTGTTAAAAATCTTACCAGTGGTGAGCACATATCTAAATACAGAGAATGACCACGGGGAGAATATGATCCCCCTATATGTGCAAAACACTAAGTTTGTTACTAACAAGTTATACAAAGTTGTTTTTTAATAGACTACAGACACCAACACCATCAACGGTATGAAACCCATCACCATCACAACTCCAGCATAAAAAAAAAAAATCAGGACACTGCCTAAATACTTGTAGGGGCATTTTGCAAACTACATCAACAAAGCCTCAGCAAAGTGACCAGTTTTCTCACTTTCTTTCAAAATGTACTTTTCACTTCAATGTTAAATCTGAGGCACTTACCCAAATTGGAAGTGTTCATGAGATGAAAAAGAGCAATTGGAAATACACCAATATCAGCTGTCACAGGATTCATACTTTATTCTCATGAGAAACCTGAGGTCTCACCTTTATATGTGATTTACTGCCTCTTGTTTGTAACAGCAGAGCTACTCATACAAAATCATGAACTGTCTTTGGCTCTCAGGTAGCTGTACAAGACCCAGACTGTGCCGCCTATGCAGTATTTTAAAATCAATGAGACAACTCAGAATATAAATGGAGTTACATATGATAACTATAGTGGGAAGAATCATGTGCTGTAAAACTAAACTGGAAAGGAATAGGATACATGCCAAGCAGCAGCTCCCATGCAGGATGAGATTTTCAATAATCTTGAGCTCCTAAGGGAACATGTTATATTCAACTAGGCAATACAAAGAACTGGATGCTCTTGAGTAACATATTCCATATTGATTATATCTGCCAGGAGGGAAAGTAAATGGATTTTCCCAAATACCAAGAATCTCTAGTTAACACAATCATTGCAACACAAGCCAAAGTGATATAAAACCAAGAAAGGGCTAACAAAATTATGCCTGTCTCCAAATGCTATAAAACAAAAATCTGCCTCTCTGGCAAGATGAGTGCTGTAGAAAAAAAAGCAGAAATTAAAAAGCAAATGAACAAACAAGGAAAACCTAATGGTAACAAAATATCTATTTAACATTTAACTGGACACAATACTCCAAAAATCTTTCTGAGAACACCAGCTTCCTAAATCATGATGAGATTTCTTCTCCTTTTCAACTGAGAATTGTATTGAGCCCAGTAGCTCCTTCCATCCTCAGGTAATCAGGTTGTAAAAGATTTTTGTTGTCCAGACCAAAATTGACAACAGTACATAAAATATTCCAGAAAAGAAGGCCCTCTTTTCAAATGTCTTGAATTCTCCTTCAGCTCTGTCCTGGTTTCAGACAGGATTAAGTCAATTTTCCTTTTTACTGATTTTTTTTTCCTTCAGTAAGCTTTCTTTTAACTAGCAACAGTGTGTTCTGCTAGGCTGATAAGACAGTGGAATGTTTTTCTAACTACTGAGGCTTCAAGGTCGCACCTTCACTCTGCCAGCTCAGACACTACAGGGAAATCTGTGACTCCCCCGTAAGAGGCTGAGTTAGACAGAGCAAAACTGGCCAAAGATATTCCATTCCATATATTTATGTAAGCTCAGAGGGAGGTCAGAGATCACAGAAGACAACTTCCTTCCTTTTTCTTCTTCCCTTCTCTTCCGTCCATGGCCGGCGTCCAGGGAGGACTCTGTTCATCCATCACCGTCGATCCTTAGGCTCGAGCTCTCCTGACCCCCATAACTCTCTGCTTTCTCCAGCAGCAGCTCCGGGATTCCTCGGGACTCTTCCCATGCTCCGGGGAGTGCTGTGGGAGTTGCAGAAGGATGGGGGGAGGCGAGAGGCTTTTGCCCATACCTGCATGTATCTGTATAAAACTGTATATATTTTCTTATTCATTAGTGTTTAATTAAAGCTGTGTAGTTTAGTTTTCAATCTGGCCAAGTCTCTCTCTTTCTCTCTCTCCTTCCCTACCTGAGTGGGAGGGGGAAGGGATCGAGAGCATTGTTGTCAGACCTGAGTCAAACTGTGACAGCTACCAGCAAGTTTTGCAGCCAGTGGACTGCTAATGCTGGAATTTTTATGTTACTGCTGAGTTACCAAGGACACTATCTACTTGCTGAATCTGCAGCCTCAGATGCTAGAGGAGCATAAGAGTCATATCTGCAGCCCTCCAATAGGAAGGAGTTGACTAGACAGATGGCAAAAATTGACCAGTTTTCCATTCCATGTATCTACGTAAGCTCAGTGTAAGGTCAGAGATTACGGAAGTCAAGACCCTTCCTGCTTCTTTTTCCCTTCTCTTCCATCCATCCCTCACAACTGATCCCCAGGCATGTGCGTTGCTGACCCTCATCACTCTCCTCTCAGTTCCTGTCTGCTGTGCCTCTCTCTGTGGCAGCTCCAGGGCATTTCAGGACTACTCACAGCTCAGGAGATGCCATGGGAGTTGCTGGGCATGGGGGGAGGCAATAGGGGTTTCAACAATCTTGAACATACTTGTATATATGTGTACATATTTTATTTTATCATTGTTTAATTAAAGCTGTCTAGTTTAGTTTGCAATCTGAAAAGTCTCTCTTAATTCTCCTCCCCTTTTCCCTACCTGAGTGGGAGGAGGAAGGGATTGAGAACATTATTATTGCTGGTTCAATCGCCAATCCTGAGTTGAAATAGGACAAACTCTTGTAAGCGTTACATGGTCATCTCAGTTAGAGAGGTGTTAAATAAGAGCAAAATATCAAAATTCAGGAAAATTGAGGGTGATAGTTATTGTGACATAAAATAAATTAAACAGAATTACAAGGCCAGCCCACTTATTACTCCAACAATTCAAACTGCTTGTTCTCTGATGCATATGCTTGTCAAAAGCTTTACAAACAGGAAATGGAGATTCTTTTCATTAAAATATATTTTGCTTGTTGTTCAGTAATCTGTATGATAATCTTACAAATTTTTGTCATATACATGATAGCATAGGTAATAAGTTCTGCTAAAATATCTAGAACTAAATGGATTTTTTTCTGTTTCATTAACTTTTTTGTTTTATTTGTTTTGGGGTTTTTGTTTGTTTGTTTTGGCTTTGTTTTTTACTATTTAATCAGCTTTCACTGTTTGTATTAGGAAAGCATCAAGAGCTGTGTGCTTTGTGAGTTCCCAATCTGTTTGTTGTTGCTAAGTATCTTACATTACTTCTACTCTAAAAATGTACAACACAATGGTATTTAAAACAATGAAAAATTTCTCTCTCCTTTTTCTTGAAGTGATAAAAATGTATTTCAGGATCAAAGCTATCTCAGACCTAATACTGCATCTTACTTGGAAATAATAGTATCATTAGCCCTTTTCACAACTGAGAATTTTTAGAAAACAGTTATTCGTAAGGAGGTCATAACTGAGATTATCAGTACTTGAGAAAAAGTGAACACTGGGCACTCTTAATCATTAGTGTCCTTTATGACAGATCAATTGGCTATAATTAAGACAATACTTGGATATTTCAACTACTTTTACAAAAGACCAAATGAAGTTCAACAAGGCCAAGTGCAAGGTCCTGCACCTGGGTTGACACAATCCCAGGCACAAATACAGGCTGGAGGGGAGAATGACTAGAGAGCAGTCCTGAGGAGAAGGACTTGGGGCTGGTAGTAGATGAGAAGCTCAATATGAGCCACCAGTGTGTGCTGGAGCCCAGAGAGCCAAACACATCCTGGGCTGCATCAGAAGAAGTGTGGCCAGCAGGGCCAGGGAGGTGATTCTGCCCCTCTGCTCTGCTCTGGTGAGACCACACCTGGAATACTATGTACAGTTCCGGTGCCTTCAGCCATAGGAAAGATATGGACCTGCTGTAAAGGGTCCAGAGAAGGACCACCAAGATGATCAAGGGCGGGAGCACCTCTGCTATGAAGACAGGCTGAGGAAATTTAGGCTGTTCAGCCTAGAGAAGAGAAGGCTCCAAGGAGAGCTTACAGCAGCCTTCCAGTACTTGAAGGGGCCTACAGGAAATCTGGGGAGGGGCTTTTCATCAGAGAAGATAGTGATAGGACAAGGTTCAATGGTTTTAAACTGAGAGAGGGGAGATTTAGCCTAGATATAGGAAAAAAATTCTTCACTATAAGGGTGGTGAGGAACTGGAAAGCTTTGCGCAGGGAGGTTGTTGAAGCCCCATCCATAGAAGTTTTTAAGGCCAGGCTGGATGACGTTTTGTGCAGCCTGATCTGATGGTAGGGTTCCCAGCTCATGGGAGGGGGTTTGGAACCTGATGATCCTTAAGGTCACTTCCAACCTTAATGGTTCTGTGATTCTATGATTCTATAAGACAGAGAGGAAAAACAGAGTCTCAATGATAATTGTCTTATTACGCAGTTAATATTTAATACCAGAGTATGCAATAAATAAAATTTTCATCTGATCAGAATACGAGGGTGAAATATTCAAGTGTCTTTTACTGGTTTGTGTAGATATATGATACATAAACCAATACTTCAGTAAGTTATAGCTCAACTGTACCTTCTGACATGAAAACGCCTGCTCCTGAAAATACCATCTTTTCTAACTAAAAAGATTATTCACGTTATTCCAAAGATAAAAAATATCTAAAAGGGACTTACAGAGGGGAATCAGAAAAAGGGATAACAACCTGTGATCTCATATAAAACAGTTTTATGTACACAGAATCTATTGGACCAGAGTCATTGCATGTCTTCTTCACTGGCAGTGTATATACCTTTTTCTACAGATATTTACCTCTCTCAGCTACTCAGTTAATTCCCTGTATTGTGAACTTCCTCAAGTGATAAGAGACTTTGGTTTACAACCTAAGAAAGACAGTCTAAAGTCAGGTTACCACAGTACTAACAAATATAACAATACCTACAGTATCCACAGAGAAAGGCAAGAATTATTCTGCTGTATGGTGCTTTTGTCCCTTTGTTAGAAAATACCTCGAATATTTTGGGGAAACATTACTCAAATTATACAACCAAACATCGCAAAACCAACAACAACAAATCCACAAAAAAACCCCACTATTTATTCATACAAGCCTGTATCTTATACAGGCAATTTGCATCGAAGTTTTATTTATCTGCATGTTTATATTCTACATTTATGTATAAATGATACAAAATAATTTTTTAAAAATATTATGTCCCAGGATGACCAAACAAGATGGGAGACTTTCACAAGCAAAGGGTAGTGAAAAACAAATGATGAAATAAACAGATCTGAGAAAAAAAAAAAAAAAACAAAAAAAAACCCACAACTGATTGAGAATAGAGAACATTGTTCTTTTGAGCCTACTCAGTGCTGGTTTCAATTTCCCATAGAGCATTTAGCTTCACAGAGTGGTATACAAGCCTCCATAGAAGTATACTAACAAATGAGTGTGGGGTCTCTCCAAAAGGAAATGGAAGACATAGTTACCTGGGATACAGAGAAGGGTGAGGTATTTAACGATTTTTTTACCTCAGTCTCCACCAGCAAGTGTTCAAGCCATGCTGCCCAGTAGCCAAAGACAGGTACTGGGAGAATGAAGAACCAACCATGGCAGAGGCAGATCAGGTTTGAGACCATGTAACAATCTTGCAGTGCCTGAAGGGGGCCTTCAGGAAAGCTGTAGAGGGACTCTACAAAAGCATGTAGTGACAGGGGTTGTTTTAAGTTGAAAAAACAGTAGAATTAGATTAGCTTTTAGAAAGAAATTCTTTACTGTGAGAGTGGTAAGACACTGAAACAGGTTGCCAAGAGAAGTTGTGGATGCCCCTCCTTGGAAGTGTTCAAGGCCAGGTGAGATGGGGCTTTGAACAACCTGGTCTAGTGGAAGGTTTCCCTGACCGTGGCAGAGGGTTTGAAACTTAAGTATCTCTAAGGTCACTTCCATCCAAGACTATTCTATGATTCTATGAAAAGTAAAACTTCTCCTCCTCATGACAAAGAGTTTAAATAAGGCAAATCAGAGACAGTCCAAGGATCAGGAGTCTAATGCCCATAGGCATCAAATAGCTTGACTTAGAATTCACAGAAAGATAAAGTAGCTCCATATGTTTTTAAAGAGGATCTATTTAATCAACCTTTAGGTTGTGAAAGGAAAGTAGTCAGAAATGTGTGTGCATTCTTGAGTATCAAGCAAACTAAATTCAATATCTATTATACAATGTATACATTTGTAATTGCTTCTAGAAAGAGAAAGATGGGAAATCTTCCAGATGCTAGAAACTTATCTATATGAATACACAGAAGGAGCAGACCTCTTTGCCAGAGTGCTAGCTGGATTGCTAAAAAATAGTATTTTTAAAAGTGTCATATGCAGAATGAAAATTTCATTATCCAAAGCATGAATATTTGCAGCATCATTTCCTTTCTGCCTTTCTGTTTTTAAACTTTCTTTACTGCAACAACTTTTAATTGCAGAAGTACATTTAACTTAAATTGTAAAGGGTTTCATGAACACAGAACCTGACAGATGAACACAGGGATTTTTCTCAAACTCTCAAGTATTCTCGCTGTTTCAACTCCAAAGTGATGACTGTTACGTCTTGCACCATTTCCTCTATTTGTTGGGCTGGTTATACTTCACAGGCACAAAGGAGGTTACAGAAGCAGTGCTGGTAACAGAAACTTGTTGCAGGCGCAGCTGAGTGAGGATTCATCCATCAGCACAGCCTAGACATCACTGCTGAGAATTGATGGCAATACACTGTAGAAGACCAGGCAAAGAGAATTAAATTGTGGCAATATTTCATATCAACCGAGAAAGCAAAATAGCCAAGTTTCCCCATTTTCTAAGCCTAAAACCAAAGATTTTGCCTCTTCAGACTGGGAATAGTCTCTTCGTCTTCTCTCACAGATGTTCAAGTTTGCATTAGCATATCTCACAATGAGAGGCTGAGCAAGAATGCAAAACATCTCACAACCTAATTGTTTCTTACTGATAGCCGCAGCTACATTTTAAAAACACCCCAAACAACAAACTGATTGTACAGTATCTGTTGTAAAATAAAGCTTTTTTTGCATCTTTTGAGTATCAATGCTTAGAAATATTCAATTTCTCCAACAAAAATTCTCCACATTCTTGCCTAGCCTGTAAAGGTTGATGGCCAGGTTTGCATGTGGAGAAGGCCACTGGAGAGCAATGACACCATGCAAGAACATCCTGTCATGAAATTGTCAGTCCAGCACTGAAATTATTGAACAGCTAGCTAGAGGTGAACCTAGAGAAGACATGACTCTTAACCAGGGAATCTAGCAAAGACTTTTACATATCTTCCTCCCCGCTGTTTCCACATGCACCCATGGAAGCAAGCATATTGCCCATCATCCTGCAGGCACATGCTGATTTCTGGTGCTCAAGATCCTGCTCCCCTACCATTTGTCAATAAAAGACTAATGGAAGATAGCCCTTAAAAAAGCTGGAAAACAATGCTGAAGCTATAGTAATACTCAATGCCTTTTACCCTACAGTGGCAATGTTTGAAACCCAACTTGCACCCATGACTGCTCCAGGAAAGCTTGTAACCACAACATACTGCAGTAGGGAAAGAACAAGTAGCTCTCTAATTCCTTAAACCAACGGACTACAGCTCTGTTGAAATACATTAACGTCTTCTTTCACACACAAGAAAACAAGGATAAACAACTCTGTCTACAACCAATTCCAGGATTACTCTAAGCTACCCTAAGAGTCTCTACAAATATGTGGAAAAAACCACCCAAACATCAAATCTTTCCCTGTGTTGTCTGCCCAGCTGTGCAAGGCATTTCTTTCTACTTTGAGTTTTATGACATGACACATGGGCAAAGAGAGCTTAGAGAGCAAAAGAGATGGATAGATAAAAAGCATGAACTATGGAAGAAAAAGTATATAGGAATATAAATGGCAAAGGATAATCAGGGAAAAGCAGAGACAACTAAGGAAAAAGTATAATTTTATTTTCTTTGAGTAGTATGGAAGAACTTAAAAAAAATAAAACCAATTCTTAACATTAGCAAGAAGACCTAGTGTTACCTTTCTGCTTTATAGTGTCATTTTAGACAGCTCTTCAAATACATAGAATCCCTGTAAAGACTACAGGACATAAAACTCAATCTCTGAAAAAAAAAAGGTAGATAGCCTGAATTATATATCCCACTTTCTCTAGTTAAACTGCATGAGAATTTTACCAGATTATCAACTACTCAACACTCAGATTTTCTTGCAAGAGGTGTGAGACATGTAGAAGTTATTAAAAAATATGAACAAGAGAACATCAGAGTTCAAATAAAATGCATTCTCAGTTATATTAATGAAAACGTCATGTTTTAACATGCTACATTTGTCCTGATTTGAGACAGAATGAAGCCATTTTTCCTTTTTTTTGTGATAGTCTGGTTTAGTTGCTGATCAACTGTAACATCTTTGTTCATAAAACAGTTGGAAAACTTACTAAAAAAAAGTCCCAGACTCTTTAAGAAAAAGCTGTGGTTAAGCCTTTTGTCATGCTATGTTGAAAGAAACACTGGGTTTGGGGCACCTTTCCATATTTTTCATCCCATTTATTTTCATTTAGAATAAATACAGTTAATACAGAGAGATGCTAACCCCAACACTGTAAGAACCTCTAGCACCATGTAAATGTATGAATTAATGAAACAACTACAGCCGTTGTTAAGTAAATATCCTATTTGCCAAAGAATACCATATTGCTATTCATAACATAGTTTCCTCCAGAACAGCTTGTATTAAATTTGCTAAATAGGTGTGGCAGGGTTCCCTGTTCTCCAGAATGCTTCTACTTCATCATTCAGCACAGGTAGAAGGGAACAAAATAACACATTAAATTTCTAACTGCCTTGCCAGGTATAGCACCCAAAATCCTCAAGTAGTGTTGTGAAGAAGCCATAAAAGTAGGTGTACTCTTCCCTTTCTTGGTATTCTTGTGCGTAAAACTTGACTTGCATCAGAGCAAGACTCAAAGCTTAAGCAAGTGAACCTCCTGATTAGAAACCTCAAACTTTTTTTAACACTGCTGCAACTGTCTTAATACATGCTCTGCAGCGTTCCCTGAATTCATGAGGTTTTTTTGTTACTGTGGCTCTGAGAAACATAGAGACATCCCAAAGCAAAGACCTTTCCAAAGTATTAGATTAAAAGAACGCAATAGGATAATTGGATAATTCCTACTTTGACTGACAACACACATCGTATCTACATCAATATGCTATGGCAAAATACTTTCAGGTATAACGGTCTTACCCCATTAAATATTTTAAAAGTCAATACTAGTACTGCATACAGAGATTCTAATTTCTGATATGGATTTGCAATGAACTGTTAAGTTACAGAGACATTAAATTCATTGCAGTTTAAAATATATTTAACGTAGTCAATGCACAGTTTGTAATCTCTAAGCAGGGAAAAAAAAAAAAGGAGTTCTAAAATATGAGCCTTAACAATACTGTTACACCTCAGAATATCATGGAGTACTGAAGGACATTGCGTTCTAAGACATGCATCAACAGAAATAACAGTTTCTTTTCTTTTCCTTTAATAAACATTTATCTTCATTTAGCAATGGCTTCAAGCGCCAAACACATATGAAACTAACCTGCTCACAATCAGGGATAGGTATATTCTGAAAAGTATAAAACCAGTTATCTTTTGATGAAAAAAAATAATTATAGTTCTTATAAACAGAAACATTGGTTAATGTCTTTTATAATTCTTAGGTATTAAAAAAAATAGGTTGCAATATTTCTTAATCTGGGCTGGAAGCTAGGAAGAGTTGCATTTAGAGTTAAAGTATTTCAAACATACTCTGATATGGAAGATCTACAAGAAATGTAAATTGTTGTACTCTTCTGGGATTTGGTCCTACATATAAAACTAAACTTCTTGCAGTGATTCCACCTATGTATATATTTTTAATTCCCCTTACTATTTATTTTTTTTTACTTTGTCTAAATGGTAATAGATTTTAAAAATTTTTTTTCTGTATGTGGTATTCATCATATTTTTAATTTGGTAAACTGCTCTCTTTCATTCATGTCTTATATTCCAGATCATTTATCATCTATAATGTACACTATTCCTTCAAGATTTTCTAAGTTTGTGGCACCACTTAGGTTTTTTTCATTCTAATATACTGGCTTCATAACAGCACAGTGCTGTTCCTTGATACCCAAAAAACCTAACTACTATAGCATCCTATTTTCAAATATCTTAGATACAATTATATGACTTTCATAATTTTGTAAGCTTCAGACAAGTAGAAAATTTGCAAACAGAAACTACTCAGTTTTTATATAATTTGAAACTTTTACATGCTAATTCCTTGTTCTTTAACTCTTTTTAAAAGTTGAATTAAGGGCACATATTTATTCAAGAAATACACACAGTATGGTATTCACAACCAGATGGATAATATTTTCTGGTTAAACAGAGAAAGGACAACAAATCATCTTGCTTGGGGCATCTGTTACATACATAAAGCAGATGTAGGCATAATTGATGATCCCACTGTATCTTTTCACTTTCAAGATTAGTCTAGCTGTTTCAGGACGGAATATGACTGGTGTCACCCTCCCTCGAGGTGTTCAGGGCTGGCTTGGGTGTGGTTTTGTGCAACCTGGTCTGTTAGGAGGTGGCCCTGCTCATAGCAGGGAGGTTGAACTACAATGACCTTCGAGGTCACTCTTAACATTAACCAGTCTGAGATTCTGTGATTCTGTGAATTGAATATACTTTGCCAGATTTTATTTCAAGATGTAACAGACCGTTTTTTAACCTTTATTCATTTTGTCTTTGAGGAGAGCATGGTTTAGAAGTCATTATTGTGTAAGTGGGAGAATGAGGAATGTCATTTGTTTTAAAGTTAATTTTAGGAGGAAGAATCTTAGCTGCAAAGCAATGAGATTTGATCTATCTAAATTTGTTTATAGGCCTAAAGAGATTTATGTGTTTAAATGGCACCTATCATCCTCACTTCAAAAAATAAGTTAGGAAAGCTTTAACCCTTAGTAAACTGCTTTTTTTTTGTTCAGCAGTGTTCTGGTTTGAGCCAGGATGAACCCACTTTTCCTTTTATTGATTTTTGTTTTGTTTTGTTTTTTTCCCTAACTTGCAGTAAATATCCCAGCTTGGGCCGACAACAGCTGGAATATTTTTCTAACTGCTGAGTCTTCAAGGTCACACCTTTACTCTGTCGCCTCAGACACTACGGGAAGATCTGTGACCCCCTGTAGGAGGCTGAATTAGACAGACTGACTTTAGTAATGTAGGTTTATGAGTTTAACTTTAATTCTGACCTTTTTTTTTTTTTTTCCCCCTTAATATTATACCCTTCACTCTTTGGGAAGAAAGAATTCTGACTACTTTGAGAAACATAATAAATATAATGTGGCCAGAAGGGAAAACATTGTATTTTCTCTATAGTGAGTAAGAAATTGTATTTTAAAATATAGTTATTTCATAGTGCAAAAGCCTTCCTATCTAATGCTAGAATGAAAGTGGTATATGCTGTCTTTTTCAGCACTTCAGACACTTTAAAATTTATGTATTTTTTTATAGGCTACTAGAATATTCATCTGTCTTAATTTTTCTTTCAAAAGAACTAGGTAAGAAACTTCTGTCATTTGCAGTGCAGTACATCACTTTCAATCTATAGTTATAC
>NW_009954101.1:1940522-1958596 GCF_000747805.2 Chaetura pelagica | reverse complement strand
GTCCAAAGCAGGGTTCATTTAACTTCATCCATTTTTCAAGGAAAATGTCTGATGATTATATAAGCTGCTGTCAGTGCTAATAGCCAGATAGATAAACACATTTTTAAAAAGCTTTTACAATTTTTCAGTTTCCTCTTTATAGCAACTGATTAAGTTGGAATATTTATGCTTCAGATCTGTATTCTTTTTGCTTCAAATGCTCTCTTGCCATTTTTTAGATTCAGAAATATTCAGATTTATACAATAAGTTTAACGATTTGCCTTTTTTCATCTTATGTAAAGATTGATAACTCTTGAGGGGAAAATAGGCCACTGGAAAACAGCAAGAGTTCTGAAGGGCTTTAACTACTGTGGCCAGACTCATCTGGGTTTTTAAGATGCCCTTTAAACATTGACAGCTAAGACCCTACGGACTTGCAGCCATTCAAATCCCTTGGAGTTTTTAAGATTTCTATTTAAATACATATCTATAAAACCCAACGATTTGGCCAATACTGTTTAGAAAACCTGAGGTAATTTAGTTTGACACCACAGAGCATTCCTCCCTTGAATAACTCTCACTTTGGTTGACTGAATGTAACAATTAACTTTCCACTAGGTCAAACAGTTCTCAGGATTTTATTTTCATGTTGCTACTCTGTCTTGCTGCAGTTTGGTAACTTTAGACCTTCACATTCTGAAGCAAACACTTCCAATCTAAATACAGAAAGCTTAAGCACTTCCAGACTTGTCCACTAATTCCATGAGTGAATTGGCCCAGTGTACCACAGAGTAGTAAGCAGCCATTAAGTAGTACTTATCATTAAATTTAGATGCAAGGTTAAATAATGTCAAAACTTGAGCTATACCATAACAGGAAGGTACAGAGAAAGGCAGGAACTGGTATAATTCCCTGTAGAAATTTTGCAGTGCTAGAAATTTTGCTTCTAGAAGGAAACAGGTGCTATAAAAGCACGTGTCTAACCAGTGGAGTGGGAAGTTCCACCAAGTAAGGTCACAAGGAAAAGTACTACTGTGGGCAGCCATAGTGGAACACACACAGGAAAAAAAAAAAAAAAAAAAAGAGAGAATTTTGTGCACGAAATCCCACTTTTGATGAGAAAATAATACAACAGCAAAATCTCTTCTCTCAACTTTTTCAGCTTCAGAGAGTGTGGGTTTATACAACACTTGAAATATGGCTTTATTAATTCAACCGCAATTGAAATTGAGGCAAGCTACCTACAACTTTAACCATTGTCTTACTGTACTCATTTTACATTCAGACTAATATGAAAATGCCTTAAAACCACTGTAACGTATGTAAGATCTTTTTAGTATAATATTTCAGCATGTAAGATTTTACATATCATGTAACTCAAGAACTACATAATTTTCCTTAATATTTTAAGAAATCACATATGTCCCTAGAGAAAGATAGGTTATAATCAGGAAAAGATGAGTAATAGAAAATAAATTGACCACCTAATGTACACAAATGTTTAATTCCAATAATAATCTTCTTTTTTCTATAAGAATGCATGGGGAGACAAATAAGGACTGAGTGTCACAGACTATTTTGTTAAAATTAGTAATCTAGGGCAAATCATCTGCCTTTCATAATAAGGTCATTTTGAAGTTGAGAGAACATGAGAACTCATATTGTTTTCTGCACCATAATTTATAAAAGGAAGCCATTCTTACCTATCTACTAGCATTTCAAAATACCTTATGGTTCTTGCTCTTATCTTCAATCAAAGGTAAAGTTCTTTCATCATTTCTTCTTTGTTTCTAAATGGAGGAAATCTGGAGCTCTTCATTTCCCAAATTTCTTCACTTTTTTCCCTTTCCCTTTATTTGCATAGAAATAGTCAACTGCCTTTCTACTGGCTGAAACCTCGAACATGTATGTTTGGTTTAGCCTGAGGCTTTCACCAGCAGATTAACTTCTTACATCAAAGACATATATAACTTTTTATTTAATGTAAGGCAGGACTGGCTTGTGCTAATGTACCTTTAGCTGGTAATTTTATATCTGAAAGGCTAGGCAGGTAAAATGTCCTTTCCTAGTGTGTCTTTAAAACTTTTTTTTAAAGACCTGTTTCAAATATATTATAAAATTCTGAAATGTAGTACCTGCTGTTGAAAACAGTTCAGAAGAATATAGGTATATTTTCACAGGGTTTTTACTCTACTTCAGTTTCTTCCCACAAGTGCCTGTAAAGGGCAGAGTGAAACAGCATCCTAATGGTACAAGGTTTATTATCACTAGGCAGTAATACTGGTTTCAAATATTATAATTGTATTCAAATTATTCCACTTGATGTCTGAAGATTACATTCAAACAGTCAACCTAAATTAGGTGCTTTCTGGTTTCCTTTCCAATGATAGAAGGTATTTCAGAACTTAATTTAACAATACGTTAAGCTTAATGGAAAGATACAGTAGAAGTACTATTCCATGTAATTAAAAAAATAATGCTAATAATTAGATTTCATTTTGATGCTAAGAGAATTATCCCATTTGCTTAGCCAAAAAAAAGCAAATTTCAATTGAATCCTAATGTAGTACTCTGTGAGCACTATAAATCAAAGTAAGATGAAATATTCAAAGAAATATGAAATATTTAATGCAATGCAGCCGAAAGGAGAAGCTCTACTGCTGTGTCACATTTTGCAATTTCTCATCAGTTCATCACAATTAGTAATAGAGACAAATTAAGCAGTATACCAATTAAAATACTCATAAAGTCAGCAAAAAATAAATTAATTATGATAAGCATAAAAGTGAATGCCTACTTAACACATGCTGACAGGCTACAAAAGACAAATACAGTAGAATAGAACTCTGTAAGACAACCGACACTCATATTTGGGTTCTTAGTATATATTACGAATTATGAGGAAGGCTTGACTACCCAAATGTCATATTCTCAAGGTTTTACTTCTTCTGGAAAGTGTAATTCATCTTCCCCCTACAGAATTCCCAAATGAAATACTTCAAAAACCTCATTTTAACATCTTGTGGTGCACATATTTTTCCAATGTTTAGCTTGTTAGGTATCATCTGCATGTAGCTAAACCATTTAACTACCCTGGAAAATACCTGATAGCATTTTTCAGACTGACACTAGGACATGATTTAGGTAACAGGGTACACTCCCTTGGTAACTGCTGGGGACTAAGTTTGGAATCAAAGGCCACAATTTAAGTAGAGCAAGAGTTAATTAAAAGAAGACAAACCCAGTATCAGCAGAGAAACTGTCAGGGATTTCCATAATTAATCACATTGTATTTTTCTGTTCATGTATTTAGACAGAAGGAAAGGAAAAATGTATTAAACCAGCCACATTGATATGTGTATACCTAATGATATTAGAACAATGCTGGGAATTTCAGAATATAAGCTGAGCTGGGTTTGTTATAATTGTGACAAAGTTATGCATGTTGTTTTTTCTAGCTGATAATTGCAGTCTCTCTGAATGGCTATGTACATTGCCTTCACTTTCATATTAGTGACTATTATCATGACTTCTGTACCTGTGTGTGTGATTAATTTTTTTAATACCACTAAGTAAACAGGAAAGTTACATTTCTGGAACAAGTCATATTACTGATGTGGTTCAGTGATAACAAATAGTGCCAAAAGAAAGAAGACCAGATGAGAAAAAAAATAGTACTGCAGTCTCAAGAAGTCCCAACCCAAAACTGTCACTTTTATAGACAGACAGGCTCTGCAGGGAACACAATGTTCAGTGCAAGGAATTTCCATTCAGACATAGAAGTTAAAAAGACATTCAGAGGTGCTGGATCTAGCAGTGGGACAGTAAACACATCAGCTATACAGTCTGCAGACAAGGAGATAGGGAGTGTATCAGCACCAAAACTGGAGACATAATGGTATTTAAAGGAACACTAGAGAGTCAGAAAGAGAAACTAAATGGGAAATCCAAGCAGCTGCAGAAGATTATATGTTTCCCCAGGGCAAAGGTGAGGTAAAGGAGGGAGAACCTGTGGCACCATTCTGTAGAGCAGTAGACCACTGCAGAGAAGTGGTTCTTCAGCAGCAGAGATTTGCAGAAGACTTCAAAGAGTCAGGAAACATGCATCCATCACAGAGGTGTCCCCTGCCTTCCTGGGGTCCCTGCTGATGCAGACAGTGCTTCAAGGGCAGATATGCAGCTTTGTTGCAACAAGCAACGACCTTCCTCCGTTCTACATATCAGATACTTACCTACTCATCATCCTCTACCAAGCATCCTGTCACTGTCTACTACAGCTGTTTTCTTTCCCTCTTTCTAGGATACCCCAGGCACACTACTGCAGACAATTAAGAGATGACGGTGAAGTTGTTCTTTTACCTCAGCCTCAACTCCAAAATAATGAAGAAACACGAATACATATTTTGAGCCTCTGGGAGATGCCCTAGATCTATTGTGCTTGTGAATCAAAGTGCTTCCTGATGACACCAAAAGAGATGTTTTTGGCACAAAAAATTATCTACGCACTGTGCAGAATAATAACAAATAATTCCCCTAGAAAGGGAATGACATTTCTCAAGTTCCATAACCACAGTCATTAAAGAAGTGGCACAGTGAATACTTAAGCTTGTGTATTAGGATTTCCATTACTTCTTCAGGTCCAAAATGCTTTGGTACATTAGACTGAAGTAAGTGTTTGGATGTTTTATGTGACTATTATTTTAGTATATATTGCTTTTAATTCAGGAATTTCAGAGTGTATTATAGCACCAAAAAAAAAAAAATCAAATCAAAATAAACAACTGTTAATTAAAAGCCACACCAAAGACAGATTTTTAAAAGGCCAAACATTGAGCTTCTTAATAATTCATTACCTAAGCAAAACATTAATAATTTATGTGAATTTTGTAACATCAATGGCTAAACAACTCAAGATATCGTCCAAACAATAAAAATGAAAGTGAACACTTTTACAATATTTCCACCATATAAGCACATTATATAGATTAATTACTTACACTGTGATCAGTTTTGTTGCAAAGCTAAGGCATTTCTCAACTCAATGCAACATCTTTCAGCTTTACTATTTTCTAACATGCAGGAGAGTCCCCAGAGATGCTATATCATAAAGATAATAAAAAACTTTACAAACTAGGAGCACTCCTGTGATACAGTCAAAACCTTGAGCTGGGGGAGAAATTCTTGGTGGTACAGAGCTTTACTGAACAGCAGAGAGAAATCATGTCAGACAGTGGAGTGTGTTTATAAAAATATATGGCAGCATTTAGTTTTACATTTGGAAAGTGGGAAACATGTGGAAAAGAGACACAATGGGGTGCAGCAGTGCTTAGCTGCATTTCAAAAAGGAGAAGCATTAGGCCACTTCCTTCTGTCTGGAAGCTCTGGCAGCCTTTATTTATATGTCTCCCTATTTGACCTGAGGCAAAAAGTCTGCACACAGCTCCTGAGCTCAACACAGCATAACTAAGGTCAAGATTGTAAAAGGTCATGCTTAATAGATTTTGAAATGTGCATAGCATTCAGCACTAGCACGATTTAAAAATTACGAGTTCTAGAGATATTTCCAACTCAACATCCAGAGGAACAAAGCCAGCAAATGGAGTGAATAGGCCTAATACCCCAAGGTATTTTGCAGAACATTTAATGCTG
The DNA here is from genome assembly GCF_000747805.2 of Chaetura pelagica. Taxonomy (NCBI): domain Eukaryota; kingdom Metazoa; phylum Chordata; class Aves; order Apodiformes; family Apodidae; genus Chaetura; species Chaetura pelagica. The sequence goes on along the minus strand of NW_009954101.1, from coordinate 1,952,967 downwards.
AGAACACAAGAGAGGAACTGGCTTTCAGCGGTTTTTCGGACATTATTTGCCTTCCTGTTCTACCAATTACTCTGGAAATAGGAAGAGAGAGAAAGCATAATACAAGAACTTTTAAGAACATTTATGTTTTGGGACTTCTCAAGATTTCCTAACATAATTTCTCTAAATTATTTAAAAATAATTTTCATATTATACAACATCAAAAACTAAAAAAAAACAGAAGCTGTCCCTGGAAATGAGCTTGCATCAGAATCCACAGTCCTAAGTTAACTATCGCTATGTACAATCTTAGAGGTATTACAGGCGGAGGACACGAGAGGCAGTAAAGTCCTTCATTGTTGGTTTTTTGTGGGTTTTTTTTCTTAAGCTGTACAGATTCTATTCTTTGTTATGCTTTCACAACACTGAGACTATATTCACATCCAGAGAGTTGTGCTGATGTTCAAATTACTCAAAAAGTAGAAAATCAGTCCTCTCTTTACTCAAATGAAAAGAGCCACACTCATTTTACTTAAGAATGGCAGTCTAAAAATGTTGCAAAGTGGTAAGAACTCCTTGACACCTAAAAAAACCCATGAAATATGCTTAGAAATTAGCTTTTAATTAAAGGTCACCTGTTGGAGCATGCTGTGGCTAATGTTAATCTTGCTGAAAAGTGTAACTGAGAGATTAAATTACTACTAATAATAATTGTGTGTGTGTGGTTTGTTAACATGTTATTGTTATCTGCACACAAATGACAGTTTGCCCTAATTCTTCAACATTCAGGTGTCTGGCCACCTTTGACGTTTTTTTGGAACTGTACAAACATCTTAAATGTAACTCAGATTCTGCATGTGGTTTAATGCAAACTGTATTTCAAACAGACTGCAGCTGTTTATACGTATGTAAGTCACATGTTTACTGGTTAGTTTATTATGCACAAGCTTAATCCAGAAAGACTTTAATATATGCATACAAATGTCCTTTTCTCCTTCTATGTATATGTGCATAAGTGTAAACATTTCTGTGTACAAGTCCAATGTACTGTAAGGGAGGGAACTTATCATGGATTAGGCTACACACAGGACAACACCAGAGAGAAGGCACCCCGCAGCTACCTACCCACAGCATGGACTCTGAGAAATTAGGTCAGATTTCAAACCATATCTATATATCATACCTTCAGGGTGATGCTCTTTGCTTTGAAAATCAAGACATAGGACATACTGAGTTTCATGGATGAGTAATATAATTTAGCACAGAGCAATTTCTATTCCATGCCCCTAACCAGCTCATTTGACATTCAGAAGAAGAGTGTTAAACTATAGACAGTACCTGGAGGACCAGCAGTTCAAGTCTTCCTACTGCCCTCAGGAGCACTGGCATCACATTCCTCATGTAGAACAGTTCAGTCCTCCCACACAGGGAGGGAGGCAGGCTATTGTCCTTGGCTGCATGATAACACTGATGGCTTACCCCTGTGCAATGATACAGAGCTGATCATATTCCTCAGTCCATTCTGATGTTTAGCAACATGTTGTAAACAGATGGAATTTGCTATATAACACAATTCCAGCTTCATTTTTCCCAGTTTTTTATATTTTAATTTGCTGTTCCATTACTCATTTTGCAAAACATCAAATAACTATAATGATAATTCCAGTTTTCACTGCAGTCTTTAACAATCACTTTATGATTTATCTCATGTATGTTATAACATATACATAAGACAATAAAATACCTTTGTAACATAATATGAAAAAAAAAAAAATAGTTTTGTACAATTCCAAATAATTTTGCCTAAGTAAACATAAAAGAGGCAAGACCATTTCATTTTCTTAGGTAGCACAGAATATTAAAGACAAGCTTCATCTTTGCTTCTTGTGATGATCAGAATAATTGAATTAATCTCATGGATCTCATAGAGAAATAATTTAAATTCTACTAGTATGTCACAGTATCATGTCTACACGACCTACAATCTTAATTTTAAAATATAAAAATAAACTAAAAAAGACAACAAAAGCCAACTCCCTGAAATAGATCGCCATTGCAAGGAACTCTCAACAGCAAATGCTAAGTCAAAAGAAGTCATCCAGGCCATAAAGAAACTCAAAAGGCATCTCTGTAGGAGGCCAGAGGCAACATCTCCAGTTCTTACTGGCTGGCTTGCAGTGAGAGCCTGCTCCAACACAAACGGCAAGGGCATGTATTTCTATGGCCAGAACAGCACTCTCAGTCAGTGCATAGAGTTCTGGAAAACTCTAACCACAACATAAATCCTCTTTGAGCTTCCCCACTACACTCACCAGTGTCCATCAGAAGGTAAGAGCATTTTAGTAAAAAAATAAATATTTTCCAGCACAGCACATTCAAACTGGCATCTCTTAGAATTGCAGAGAGACAAGCTACTCGAATGCCTTATTTTAATATGACTGTTTTACATCTAAACCAAAAATTCTGCCCCAGTTTGGTCAATGACCACATAATAACTCAAAGAGCAGAACAATATCTGAAATTTCCCATTACATTTTATCTTTGCACTGCCTGTCATGTTGGTTAGCCTATTTTGAAATTATTCAGACCATCTATCTTCATGAACAAACTCTCAACAACAAGAGAATGAAAATATTGTGGTAGGTACTTTTTGTAGTCACTAAGCAAAGATACTCTTGATTGACTTAAAAATTCAGTAGAAATTCTCCTTTCTTTCTGTATCTGGATGAATTGGTAGAAACATTTACTTAGAGCATCAGCTATGAAAAGCCTTTAGTAACTATTTTTTTTACTGTGAGCAGTAAAAAAACCCAGCATGCTTAAAAGTAATTTAACAGTTATCTATCAATAGCTTTAAATAAAACATGGTTATTTACTGCTGTTTTGAAAGTTGTTCATTTTCTCAAGAGAAGAATTGCCCATGTGTTTACAGACAGAAACATATATTAGAATGTTTTATATTAAAAAGTATGTAGATTGCACTAACCAATAATCATAACTAATTTGGCAATTAGCACATAAGTTGCCAATTATATGAAACATTTGCATAGAAATCTTAGCTGCACTACTACAAAGACTCAGCTAATTTCTTGACTCAGATTTGATCTTTTCCTTCATGTATTCACAGTCAGCGTTAAACCTATAAAGACTATGAGGATAGTATTTATAAGATGAGAACAGCATTTTTACTTGAGGCTTTGCTTGATTTATTAATTCCTCTACTAATAGCTGTACTGACATTATGAAATCTAAGCAGAAAGTCAATTCCCATTTCATATACGAAAATAAAGCTGATCTGTGTTTGCTATGTCTATATGAATTTTGAGGTTTTGGAATCAGCAACACAACTCTTTTTGTTCATTATGTCTATCCAGGGACAGCTAACACTCTGAGTGAGTATACATGTTTTGCTTTTGTGGCTGTATTAAACCTTTTAACTAGTCTTGATGGTCTTTTAGAAGTCAGCACCCTGTGTGCAAACTAAGAGTTATGAAAGAGCAAGCTCTTATGAAAGTCTGTTTCTAACGTTGGTTATGAAATTGGCAAATGTTTTCACACACTGAGACAAAAATGGTTACAGGCAAAGTGATGCAATTTATGAGCTTTAACAGTGAGGGAGAAAGTGTCTATGACAATCTGTCTTGTTAACATTTATTTCACCTATGCAAGACCAGAATAACCTTCAGTTCATGACCTGAGTCCCTTTTACATTACCAAAGCACTGTACAGAGTGCTAAAACTCTTGATCTTTAGTCATCTGCAGATACTGGGCCAACACTCACATTCAGAGTCTTCTGTTAATATAGTTTTTCCAGAAGAGCAGAGATCATGTGCCAGACATGCAACTGCATAGATATTTTTGGAGTCCCAGGGCTATTATGTAGATTTCTGTTCACTATTCTGTAGTAATTCAGGTATGTACAGATAGAGGAAAACACCTGCCTTTGGCTTAAGAGCAGAGTTGATTTTTTTAATATATTTACAATGCTGAAATAATTATCTTCGATACAAGCTTGACTTGTAGCAATAGTTTTATCAGTCCAAAGTGGCTGAAAAATATATATAGCTTTTGGGAGCATAAAGTTAGGGTGATATAACTGTTTAACAATTCCAGTGCATGGAGCGGTTAATGGCTTATCATAAAAAACAAAAAAAAAAACCAAACCAAACCAAAACAAAACAAACCACATAAAATTGGAATGAAATGCTTTCCACTGAAGCTGTTTCTTTTTTCCCAGAAAAATCTAGCACAGATATTACTAGTTCTGCTGTAAACCACATCACTGTAGAAAACAAAACAAAACAAAATTTTAAAAAATTGTTCTGGTATATGTATCACATACATAAACTATTCTTGTGAGGTTTTTGATAGCAATATTGCAGCGGCCAAGACCACCTTTTTCTTTGTTTTTTCTGTTTCGTTTTTTTTTAACCCATCCTTATAATCTGTCAGCTTCCATTTTTCACAGCTGATTCTGGATTCCTCTCCCCTCCTACAGGGAACTTTCAACTCTGCCAGACCTAATATATTTATTCTTAAAATTATGTCAAATCAGGCACTCTCCCTTATGCCACCCCCCATAACGCCAGATTTCACAGGGTGTTACTGCTATGTTCTCAAAATCATTAAGCACTTTTCAGTCTTATGGCACAATGCCAACAAACAGGAACGTTTTTTGCAAACTGATGTCCCAGGTTAACACTTCCTCTTCCTATTGTCAATATCAAACTATATTCTGCTGTGATGTGTGCAAAAATCCATTGATACTTGTGGAGGTAGCTGGGACAGATTTATTTTTATTTAGCTATATGGTTTGTTTGGTGCATGATGTTTTTTATATAATTTTACTGGCTTAATGTTCTAATCATCCTCTCCCGTTTTCCATTTTATTCATTTGCCACACCTTACTTAAAATTAGATTTAAATTCCCTTGAGTAGCAACTTTTTCTAGCTATAAGCTCATTTAATGAGGACTGGAACTTTACTTAAGCCTCACCACAACAGAAGAAAGGAATAAGCAGTGTGACATCAAAACTCTGTTTTGTTTTCTTATGAAAATGATTATTAAACTGATCACAAAACCCAGAAAGATTTTCTATCTTTCTGGCAATGTTATGAGTCATCTGTTTGTTCTCTTTTTGTCCTTATCTTGATGACCTACCTTGGCCACTTTGTATCCAAAAGCAGTAATTCACCGCTGTGGTGAATCACCATTCAAGATTTAGATATTTCTAGTGAGTCATGCTCAACCTGACAGAATGTAGAATGCTTAGACTACATAAATTGTGCAGTTTCACTATCGTGTGTTAAGATGTCCATGTCCAGAAAACAAAATTACGTATTTTGATGCCAGAAGTAAAATAAAATGTTGACCAAAATGCCCTACTTTAAATTCTGCATAAGTAAATCCATATTTTTTTTTAGTCAGTTAGAAAACATTGGTCAAAGTACAGATGAGAGAGAGACCTCCCTGACATTTTGTTTTCCATCATTGTAATTTTAAGAGCAAGTATTTCTAACATCACGTTCCCCATCTGCAAAGCCTGATAATATTAAAAAATCCCACCTAAAACCTACAGAATTTATATCCAGAACTTCAGAGTGAGTTAAGGGACTGCATTTCAGAAATTAGATATGCTCAAAGCCACAGTTCAATGAAATTTATTACATTGCATTTCCTTTCATCTGCTCTTCTTTACACTATATTATCCTCATATTATCCAAGGCTAAGTGTCTGCCTTCTGTTATAGAAATTCCCTGTTAGGAAAAGTTATTCATAATCACATTCACTCCTATACTCCCATATGCCAGCACAGACTACCTGTAGTTAACGAGAAAGAAGGCTTGTCTTTTTTTGTTTGTTTGTTTTAATTTCTGTTCTTATTTAAGAATGGAACCAGCTCTTCAGAACTATGTCAAAGAGACTGACATAGGCAAATGGAACTAAATGAGGAAACCAGGTTTGCAGACACTATGTAAGCAAAATAATTTTTTAGCTCCAAGGAGTGTACCAGGGGAGATATTAAACTGAAGCTATACTTCAAAACAGCAAATTCAGACTCTAGTCTTGATTTGCCAGCAAAAGGACCCTGACTGCTCTAAGTGCCACCTGAAATTTACCATAACTGGCAACCTGATTACCCTTCTTTCTCCAAAACTGAGCACAGCACCAGTGAGATTCTACCTATACTCTCACTCATTGCTGTTGAGACAAGGAAGATTACTGAAAAATGTTCAGTTCTGTGCAAGAAAGAATGCAGGAAGATGCAGAACAACACGTATCTTGCCTGCTGTTTTATGAGAGGCAAGTAAGTTTTAATTGTGCTGGTTACAATAAAACTTTAAAATGCATTAACAAATCTTGTATAAGATTAAGGGAAAAAAGTGATGTGCAATGACCTTAAAAAAAAGCTTTCTTTGCCTAAATCTGCAGAGATGGGAAAAGAGGCTGTTGGCTTTTGTGCACAAATTACAGGATACTTGGATTAACAGAGTGCAAATTAAAACAGCTTTAACATTTTAAAATTCTTTCAGATTCAAAGGTTATCGATCTTTGCTACATAGGACATGGTTGACACTAGAAAACTTATATTGTCTTGTTAAGACACTGAAATGTTAGTGTTTTAAATGCCTGGTACAAAATCTGTGTGTTCAGCCTCCTAGTTTCAGCTGAAGGAAACTTAATGGATTTATGCTGATGTAAAACTTAAAACTATAAAATGTAACAATCTGTAGAGTTTGAAGTTATGCCTCATTGCCAGTGTGCATACCACAGAGATAATACTTTTCTGTTTGTTTATATTTCAAAATGTACATGGACAGAATAGCAAGATAATATCCTACTCAAAGCACGTCTGTTCAGTGAACATAACATGAAGTAGATTTTTTAAGTCCTTAATATTCATATCAAGTCTATAAACAAACATTCAGTAGATCATCACACATGTCAGAACATGCATATTTTATTCTCAGTGCACAAGGTAATGTTTTATAATATTCAGACACCTCAAACAGAATACAATCATTTCAAAGGTTGTTGAAGCCCATGTTCCAAAATGGTAACTCAAGTACTGAGTTATATGCCGTGCTTTCCGCCCTTAATTGGAAGAAAAAAACTTGGAAAATGAAGTTACCTTGGGCACTGACGCCACAACAACTATTTGAAAATGGTTCTGTAGTGATAATCATGTTTCTGATTGGAGTTCTGCAGAAAGTAAAAGAAATATATTCTCTGAAAGAACAATTAACTTTGTTGTCATCCAGACAGTATAGTAATATTACATAGTTATCTATATAACAGTAATTTTTAGGCTAAGCTTTGTAAATAAAGAGCAAGTACACATATTCACAGATGAAAAAGAAGCATGTGTTTGTCTGCTTGTATGGAATAGTCTCTTATGAAAACCTTGCATAGTATATTTCTTGAAGAAATTAAACTTCCTTCATAACTGGGCTGTCATTGTGGAGTGCTGTTCCCTCCAATTATAAATCACAAATTAAAATCAACACTTAACAATTTGCCAGTGGCCACATTTTGACTGTGAGCTAAACATGGCTCTTACAAGTTGTGTGTTCACACTCAACATGCACAATTCTCAATATGGAGCCCTAGAAATCATCAAAATAATTGCATTTTTTTAACAGGTATATAAATGAGAAGTTTGACTATACTGACAGTGCTCACCATCCCATGATATAATCAGACAAGAGCGACAAATGAAATATTTAAGAATTATCTCCAATTCTGTCTCTGTCAAAACTATGGGGAAAAAAAAAAAAAAAAGTTTGTTAGTTGTCATAAAATGTTACAGTATTCCCCAATGTAATCATGCTTGGTCTAATTTCCTGTTTTTCATAAAGCAAGAGTTATGGTGGCTTTAAAAGGTATATTCCTTTATAATACTATATCAAATGTGAGATACCATGTGACTAAACACACGAAAATCACTCAGTAGCCTGTTTCCACTCATCCTGCCCCCTTTTGTTTTGATATGTATCTGGAAAGCAAACCGGTGTCTCTTGTCAACAGTGATTTACTTTCCATCTCTGAAAAAAAGAGGTGGAACTCAGAGGTGGAAGCCTTCTCACAGCCTCTCATATTTAGGACACATTTAGGACCAAACATAGGAGATAAATGAAAGCAAATTAAATCAAACATTCCCTACAACAACAACAAAAAAAGTGTTCTGCCCTTTTTTGACCAGTCAAGAAAATGAAATGTCAAAAATAATCCTATGCAAAAAAAACCCCAACATTTAATGAGAGAAAATAAATAGAAACTGCACAGAATATGTCACATAACACTTCAAGCAAAACTTGTTATATAGTTAGAACATGCTGACTTTAGAATGTTCTTCAGTCATTCAAAATATAAAAAATTGTCCAATCTTAATCTGTTATCTATTTTACAATTTAAAATTATTAGAGTTATAATTGATTTTGTTTCAGCATAATGCAGGAGTTTTATGTTTTCATGACATTATTCATAAGCAATGAGATTTGAGAAGATGGGAGGAAAACCAAGTATAACGGAACACTAAAAAACTTTGTGAATTTTTTTATCTGTGTTTTTTGGGGGTTTGTTTTTTGTTTTGTTTGCTTTTGGTTTTCTGTTTTTTGTGGGGGGGAGGGTTTGCTATTTGTTTTGTTTAATTCAACACTGTCCTATTGCCAAAAGGCAGAAAAAAGAGCAGGGAAAAGTCAATGCAAAAGCTAAAGAGAAGAAAAGAAAGATTAAAAAAACCTAGCTTCTGTATTCAGTTCACGTTATGATCCCTGTATCTAAAATAGCACATTAAAACAGTGCAGACCTATATTTTAAAAAGACCTTCTGAATCTTTAAGAAAATGTTAAATTGTAAGTGTTTGCTTTCCATAAAACTGAGGTAATAGCAATATCATTTTTCTTTGAAAAAAACAACTAATTAGTCTTTGATAGCAGCTGCAAAATGTTGCTGCACACCCAGAGGACTGCCTCCCAGCACCTCCAGCTGGGGCAGATTCAAGAGCAGAACCACACTGCTCAGAAAGAAAACCTGAGCTTGGTTAACAAGTTGGGGAACAGCAGGTGAGTGGTGGTTTCTGCTCAGCAAGTCTTGAGCAGTCAATGTCAACATGCTTGCACCAGCCACAGCCCCCCTGCCAGGGCCGGGTCAGAGCAGCACTACAGGCACACAGTACAGGACAGCCTGTAAGGCCTGTGAAAGGTTTTCCTGCACCATCTTCACCTCAGGCTCTGCCTCCTGTGAGGTGCTGAACATCCCTGGGTCTCTTCCTTCTGGAAGGCCCTTGTTGTCATTATTTTCACTGTGTCTTGCTTTCTAACCAAGAGGGACCACATAAACCACCAATAGGCATCTAGCCACGGGCCAACCTCTTTGACTTTCTCTGTGTCTAAAGCAAATTAGTTGTTACCTGAGTTACTACTGCCTTCTGGCCTTCTGCCTCAAATGTGTTGCAAAGATGTAAACTAGTTAAAAATTCATTAGTGCTTCTATGTTTCTTTCAGTGGCATTCCTAAACCTTCAAAGCAGGGCAGATAGGGTTCATCTAGCAGTCCTTTCAGGTAAGTCTTCACCATGCTAAGTGTCTGTGCTTCTTTGTCTTTCTAGCATGTACAAAGACCATCTTATCATTGAGAGCTGAGCTAATATATTTTAAGCCTCATCCTGTCTGAGATGCCTTTCAGCCCAGAATGATTAGAAAGGTCTCAAACTTCAATCTGAATCTTCTTCAGCTGGGCTAAAAGATGTAGCTGAAAATCATCTTTCTTTTCCATCATGTAAGCCTGCTTGTTGAGCAGTCATAGACTCCCTGACTAGTTTGTTTCCTATATCCCAAGCAAATGCTCCAATTGGCTGCTTTGGAAGGGGCCTTAAGAATCTAACCCTGGGGAAAATAAAACAAGCCGTTAATACCTTGGCTGCTTATTGGTGATATGCCACCACTTGCACTTATGATAGGGAACTCCAGTCTGGTATTTCAGGGTCAGTGCCACACTGTGACAGTGAGGTACATGGCTTCAATCAGTTGATAAGCTCATGTATCAGAACCTAAGAGTCTAAGCAACACACTACACTTGTGGGTGAGGGCTTGGTTCATGCTCTGAGTCCCCCTAAGTGTGCTATTAAAAACCTGAAGAATACCTTTTAAGAAGGAACAACAGTCTACCTTTCATTTCAAGTACATTAATTTTTATGTTTACTTCTAAAGGAAAAATCTTCAGCCTTTCAGTTTTGCTAGCTAGAAAGGTACCTGAGATTAGGTATTGGCATGTTGCTGCTACTCATAAATTCCTTATTTTTTCCTAGCACCTTTTGTTCCCATAAGGACATAGTTCTCAGTGAGTTGTGCTTTTATGTCTCTGAGACTTCAAGTGCCTGTAAGGAAACAATTGTTCAAACAGCTGTATACCTTTCCACCTAAATCTTTGTGCCCATTCTATCCAACCAATCTAAGTATACTGTTCTCTGCAGGTATCTATTCTGAGTAGATGAATCTCAACACACAACTAAAAATACTGTTAGCTGAAGAGCTGAACTGGAATTGTAACACTTAAAACAATCACAGACTATTTTAATGCTATAATTTTACTACTGTGTAGCTAAATCTTCCAGACTGAGAAATATCAGTTTGCAAATGCTGCTTGAATTAATTTCAGTGGTGTAATCACTAACATTTAAGTTTGTAAGTCCACTAATGTTAATGAGCAAAGCAAATACAGAGGTGATTGCATGCATACTGTGTTTCTTGTTCGGAGACTGCTACTATATAATACTGAAAGTATTGTGCAGTAAGCTCCAAATGGTAGAGGAATCAACAAGAAAAGGTACTATGCTGAACTGTGTACTCACCAACAGAGACAAGCTGGTCGATGACGTAAAACTTAATGGGAATCTAGGTTACAGCGACCATGACATGGTTGAATTCAGGATACATAAGGCAGTGAAGAAGGTATGAAGCAAGCTCACTACCCTTGATTTCAAAAGAGCAGCCATCAGTCTCTTCAGGGATCTCCTTAGTAGGGTACCATGGGACAAAGCCCTAGAGGGGAGTACAGGAAAGCTGGTCCATATTCCACATTCACCACCTTCATGCCCAGGAGCAATGTGGCCCAACAAAGAGGAAGGCAGGCAGGAGTGCCAGGAAGGTTGCATGGATAAGCAAAGAGCTTCTGTACACAGTCAAATGTAAAAACAAAGTTTACAGAGAGTGGAAGCAGGGACAAGTATCCTGGGAGGAGTATAGATAAGCTGTCAGGGAATCAAGAGGTGGGGTAAGGAAAGCCAAAGCACAGAGAGAATTGGATCTGACCAGGGATGTTAAGAAGCTGGCTGTGTGGCAGAACTCAGAGGGTTCTGATTAATGGAGCAAGGTCCAGTTGGAGGCCTGTAATCAGTGGTGTCCCCCAGGGGTCAATACTAAGTCCAATCTTGATCAACATATTCACCAATGACCTGGATGAGGAAAAAGTGTAGCCTCAGCAAGTTCACTGATGATACAAAACTGGGAGGGCTGGCTGGCACTTCAGAGGGCTGTGCTGCCATCCAGTATGACCTGGACAGGCTGGAGAGCTGGGCAGGAAGGAACCTAATGAGGATCAATAAGGACAAGTGTAGGGTCCTGCACCTGAGGATGAAGAACCCCATGCACCAAAATTAGGTTAGGGGTGGACCTGCTGCAAAGCAGTTTCAAGGAGAAGGATCTGAGAGTTCTGGTTTATAGTAAATCATCCATGTGCCCTGGCTCCCAAGAGGTCCAATAGAATCCTGGATTGGATAAGGAAGAGTGTGGCCAGTAGGTTGGAGAGGAACATAGGAAAATAGATTTTGCACCTAAACAAGAGTGACGAGTTGTGTTTCTCAGGGGACCAGTCCTGTTTAACATCTTTGTTGGAGACATGGACAGTGGGATTGAGTGTATCCGCAGCAGGTTTGCTGATGATACCAAGATTTGTGGTGTGATTGACACCCAAGAGGGAAGGGATGCCATCCAAGAGGGACCTTGACAGGCTGGAGAGGTGGGCCCATGCCAACCTCATGAAGTTCAACAAAGCCAAGTGCAAGGTCCTGCACCTGGGTTGGCACAATCCCAGGCACAAATACAGGCTGGGGGGAGAATGGCTGGAGAGCAGCCCTGAGGAGAGGGACTTGGGGGTGGTAGCAGATGAGAAGCTCAACATGAGCCGCCAGTGTGTGCTGGAGCCCAGAGAGCCAGTTGTGTCCTGGGCTGCATCAAAAGAGGTTTGGCCGGCAGGGCCAGGGAGGGGATTCTGTCCCTTTACTCTGCTCTGCTCAGACCCCCCCTGGAATACTGCATACAGTTCTGGTGGCCTAAGCACAAGAGAGATATAGCCCTGTTGGAAAGGGTCCAGAGAAGGGCCACCAAGATGATCAAAGGGCTGGAGCACCTCTGATATGAAGACAGGCTGAGAGAGTTGGGGCTGTTCAGCCTAGAGAAGAGAAGG
>NW_009954101.1:1932265-1940297 GCF_000747805.2 Chaetura pelagica | reverse complement strand
TGCAGCCTGGTCTGGTGGGAGGTGTCCCTGCTCATGGCAGGAAGGTTGGAATCTGATGAGCTTTAAGGTCCCTTCTAACCTTAACCATGCTGTGATTCTATGAGAAAAATCTTTTTGCTGTGTGTGACAGAGCACTGGGACAGGCTGCCCAGGGAGGTGGTGGAATCCCCTTCTCCAGAGATATTTAAGACCCCTCTAGATGCAGACCTGTGTAATGTGCTCTCAGGGATTCTGCTTTAGTGGAGGAATTGGACTAGATGATCTCTAGATGTCCCTTCCAACTCAGACAATTCTGTGATTCCTGTGAACAAACTGCTCTTGGACACTCCTAAATATAAAGTCTTCAGAGTTTGTAAGTAGGGACAGGTAGCCTGGAAGAAATACAAAGAAGTTGTCCAAGAAGCCAGGAATCAGGTTAGGAAAGTTAAAGCCCAGATAGAGTTAAACCTGAACAGGGATATCAAGGGTCATCAGGACGTTTCTACAGGTACATTCGTGATAAGAGGCAGAATAGGGAAAATGTGTGCCTTCTCCCAAAAGATACAGGTGATCTTGTCACGCAGGACATAGAGAAGGCTGATGTGCTGAATGACTTTTTTGCCTCAGTCTTCACTGGCAAAGGCTCTGGCCACAACGCCCAAGTCACAGAATGCAAAGGCAAAGACTGGGAAAAGGAAGATTCACACACAGTAGGTGAAAAGCAGATTTGAGACCAGCCTAAGAACCTGAATGTGCACAAGTCCATGGGACCTGATGAGATTCATCCACAGCTCCTCAGGCAACTGGCCAATGAAGTTGCAAAGCCACTTTCCATCATATTTGAGAAGTTATGGCAGTCTGGTGAAGTTCCCACTGACTGGAGAAGGGGAAACATAACCCAGATTTTAAAAAGGGAAGGAAAGAAGATCCAGGGATCTACAAGCCAGTCAGTCTCACCTCGGTACCCAGCAAGATCATGGAGCAGATCCTCTTGAAAGCTCTGCTAAGGCACATGGAAAATGAGGAAGTGGTTGGTGGCAACCCATATGGCTTCACCAAGGCTTTCCAGCACCTGAAGGAGACCTACAGGAAAGCTGGGGTGGGACTTTTTACAAGGAGATGTAGTGAGAGTATGAGGGGTAATGACTTAAAATTGTAAGACTGGAGATTTAGCTTAGACATTAGGAAGAAATTCTTCACTAGGAGGGTGGTGAAACACTAGCACAGGTTTCCAAGGGAAATTGTGGAAGCCCTGTGCCTCAAAGTGTTCAAGACCAGGCCAGATGGGGCTTTGAACAACCTGATCTAGTGGGACGTATGCCTGCCTATGCATGGGGTTTGGAACTAGGTGATCTGTAAGGTGCCTTCCAACCCAAACCATCCTATGATTCTATGATTTTGTTTTTTCCTGTTTGCATGAATTGTCGTTCTCATAAATATTATTACAAGACTACTAGAATCTCTGTCTTGTTATAAAAGACTTGCAGAAACTTTATTTTCTTGCCCATTAATGAATCCCAGTCTTATAGTGCAAAGCTGAGATAGGGAAACTTCTGAGCTATGATACCCACTCCGTTTATTTCAGTTCCAACTAAAGCAAGCTGGGGTTTTTTTTTAAGGTACGTACACATACATTTTATAACCTTGGCAGCCTCTACCAGCTTTTTTCATAATAAGGCATTTGACATCTCTCAGGAACTGTTGGATAATGGCAATCTGACATGAGGTTACTGATACAGTTTTCACATCCCATGGGGATAGTCTTCTTGAGAGATCTCCCTGGGATGCAAATAACTTTGATTACCAGGTGACTAAAATCCTTCATTCAACAATAACTCTTAACTCTTGTATGTCTCTTTCCTTGTTCTCTCTTTAACCACAGACTCTTCTTATCATGTACAACATTGGAGCACCTAATAGGCAGCACTTCATAGGCAGGCTAGGAAATGGAGATCACCTGACTGCCAGGTTTGCTGTGAGCTGAATGGATGATACTTATACTAGAATACTAAGAATCTCCACTCAACAGTAGTAACATTAGTGCTCTTAAGCAGCTTGATTTTTCAATTCTAGGCTTTAAATGCTTAATCCCAATGCATCCTTTCTTTTTACCATGGATTTTGATGCATGCAGTAACCCAACAAAAAAATCTTTCCATCTCTCCATTATACTAAAAGTAAATAAATAAAATTCAAACATCAAGTAACTTTAACTGCCCTAAGAAGAATTCAAAACTCATCATAATAATATTGTTCACATAAAAAGAGTTTGTAAAATATATTTTGACTGTAACAATAATGGCATGAGTAAATGTGTGTTTTCAAACTGTGCAAATACATTAGCTGCATTATATAATGGTAGTTGTTAAAATCAAGTAGCTCTGAAACCCATAGACATGTAAAAATAGTACTTACAAGAATAGATCACACCTAAATGAATAGAGAAAAATTCTGTACTGGTAATATACAAATATGACAAGCACAGAACTACATTTAGTCTGTCTTTAGAATAAGTTAAACACAGATTTTTAATGGATGTAGTTTCTATTTTTTCCAGCTAATACTTCCTCTTCCTTTTATTACTATGGAAGATCTGATAGTGTTGAAATATTATCTAAAGAATCAATCTTCTTTCAAAAAATATATGTTATAAAATACCTTTGAGATAGCTACACAGTATACATGTGACATATTTTCCTGTAACACTTGCTTCATACTTAGCAGCAAATTAAAATATCAGAATTCCTTGCTGATACAGATCTTTACATTAGACTACCCCTTACTCACAGATGCCAACAGCTGAACCATTAGTTCTGTATTTCCAGTATCAGCATCTATAGTTTTCTTTTTGTAATGTACAAATATTAAGGTAGGGAACTGTACTTTCTGCAGAGTTCCTGGATATTTGTGATTCGTTGAACCTTTGGAGGATTTCTGGCAAGATCATTAGTCTGGAACACTACCCTTTCCACCTGTGCAGTTTGTTGTAGGAGGGTGGCAAATATCCACACAATGCATTGTAGGGATATGGGAACGCTCATACTCCAGCTACCCACTAGAACCATTTGTCCATTTGTCATCGTCAAGGAATCTAGTAGCTATGAATATCTTCAGAATGAGATTTTTAGTCCCTTATTTTTTCAATTTTGACAATATGGTCAAGTGTATTTCAACAGCCAGCAGTTCAGAGAGTTCTCACAGGAAGAATTTATTGTGGAAAAATTTCTTATGATGAGCAAGTGAGTCTTCAGCTTCTAACTGCAATATTTAAGGTGAACTCCTAAAGAAGTGGGTGAAGTGACATAAATTACAGTTCAAGGACCTGTTCTAAAATTTAACTCATTCTGAGCATGCCAGACTTTTCAATCCTTATAGATCCCATTGGGATCTACAAGCTGATAATTAGAAATATATTTTAATCTGAAAACACAACAAAAAATCCCAATATAACAAGTTTCTCTTCTAAATTTTTCTCCAACAGAAAAGGTGAGATGTTGCTTGACAAAGTCAATTACCCCCTAAGAACTGAGATATTATCAAGTGAAAGTAATGTTGAAGATATAAGAATTTTGATAAGGTAATTATCTTTGATTTTAAAAAAAATACATATATAAAAAAAGAATCTTAGAGAGCTAGTATAACAAATTCTAACCATTAGATGTACTCATATATAATGCCCGAGAAAACCCTTTTGTTGATTTCATAACCCAACCTTTAGTACTTGTCTAAAGTCCTACTGTTCCTCCTAGTTTTCTCTTACCTGTGTGCCACACTGCATCATTTGGCTTAGCAACTTTGTTGTCTATCCTTTCCTTCTCAGGATCTTTGCAGCAGGCTAATCATTATCTAGCTCAAATTGCAGTAATCAAGATTTATTGCATATAACATTGGGGTCATAACAATTGGAGGGGAGGCACAAGTACAAAAGGAACATAGGGGAATTGGGACATAAGAACAGGAGTGCAGTTTGGATGCAAAGGGTGTATTAGCAGTGAATTTTACTATTTATAATTAAATCGAACAACAAAGGTTAACCTCTAAAATGCTGGCAACTTACTTATTATCAAATTCTAGTCCTAGAATATTAATTATCACCTTCAAAGGATCCTGCAGTCTTAAATTTAATAATGAAGATTACTCAACATGAAGTTTGCTAGGTAACAGTGAAAGAGTAATATTTCTCACTCTTGCCAGGCCACAGCTGGGTGCACTTGTGTGGATCGTCATCCTCAAGAATCAGTCTCTCTGGAAGGCGTCCCCGCTAGAGGAGAGAAGGTCCAGCAATCTCCTGGGAAACTATACAGGAAGTCCCTCCCTATCAAAGATGGGACCAGGCTTTTATAGAATAAAGTGGATTGACTGCTGTCATTTAACCATTAGCCATAACTTCAAATTATCTCATTGGAGAATAGAAGGAAAACAGTAGAAAAAGCCATGAAGGCCATTTTCTCACCGGGCAAACTCTTCTGCTTATATGTTCAGTATTACTTTATCTCCGTTTCAGGCCTGGTTGTGGCTGGGCTGAGCAATATGTTCTTCAACACCGGAGAGTAGCTGGTGCTGTGAACATCATCTTGGCCTCTATTTGTGCTTTTCAAGGTTGTTATCAGCTCAGAGTTTGCTAGGTCATTTTCTTTCTCATGGGAATCTTTCCCTTCAGGCCTTGGCCTGCAAAACTGAGGGACAAAACATGGTTGAACCATAGAGGGTAACTGAGGCAAGCATATTGAGAGATGGAGCGTCCTGCTACAGTAAGCTAGTGAAATATGCAATCAATAAGCAAAACAGAGCTGGGTTTTGGAAATTACTGTGAATTTCCCCTCTGAGCCCAACAGCTAAAAAGCATATTTTCAGAGACTTCCAATAGGTGGCAAATGTGCAGCTATCCTCATAATCACCAGCCTTTATATCAAAGATATGAAAAGCTACAAAAAAAAAAACAACCAAAACCACAAAATAGGAAGCGATATACAATATTTCAATATAAATAGAATCATTTAAATTATGTTTCAGGAAAAGCAGGGTTGGGACTAGGACTAATTAACATTTTGTTTAAGTCACTCAAAGTATAAAGCCTCTCACAAACTTAATATATGAGCAGCTGCAAATACAAACAAATTTAAAAAACCAGCAGGCTATAAAGATTTTTTTTTAAATGTAGTGCTACAGTCTGCTATTTGGTAACACCAGTGAGCATGTACAGATATAAAAATGTGTTCTAAATAAGGCAGTAAAGCTACAGTGAAATTATGAGCACATTTTTCTAGCTCATACAGAGGAAGGTCATCATTCAGTCAGGAGTCCCCTCCACAACTCCCTGAGCCTTTCACTGCTGAGCAGTGAAGTCCTAGCAGCCACTGTATTGGCCAGCATGACCAGAAAAGTGATCAAGCAGTTTTAGATTTGTATTCCCACATCTAGTGACCAAATGAAGTGGAAAGAAGAGAAAAATATTTACTGCAGCTCAATTATCATCATGGGTTGAACTTTCTGGAAATTCCTCCACAAGATACTTTTCCACCAAAGAATGTTGCTTCTACAGAACAGAAACGTTTTTCAGGAGAACATGGAGTTCATCCAAAAGGTCTAGTCACTGTAACATTTACATTTCACAATAGCATAGTCACTTCAAAATGAAATACCAGAATAATACCATAAAGCTGCTGCCTTTATCAGAAGTAAATATTTTACCTCAAAGAGTTTGAGCATTTTGGCAGGGTCAAAAATTGGCTTTGGCACATTTTATTGCATACTGAAAGTCAGAAACTTCCCATTTCTCTTGAAGTAATTGCTGAGTATGTTTCTTTCCAGACAGCATTCATTGAGTTTACAATATGGTATAGTAATAACAGTGGGCAATACAGTGGAAGTTTTCTAAACAAATGTGTATTTGTCACAGACCAGGGACATAATAGGCATATTCCAGAAATTCTTGTGAACTATGACAACAATGGTGTTGTCAGAAATTAACTGAGTTATCCCTACTGAGAACAGGAAACCACTGAGGGTAGAGTGGGAAATTATGTTACTTGAAATTTTGCTGATGTTGGTTTTAAGCCCTTAGCACATCTACATGGCTGTATCAGGGCAAAAAAAAAAAACTAAGGGAAAAGAAGCAGATTTTTCTCCAAGAGAATAGAAAGTTTACTGGAAGCTACATCAATATTGAGGCACGAATTACCTGCTTCAAAAGAAAAAAGAAGCTCAAGGACAGTCATCTTCCCCTTCCAAGAGAGAGAATACTCTATACCAAGGAACAATGTGCTGAAAACTCTGGAAAAAAGCTAAACCCAATTTAACGGTGTTCTATATTGTTGGCTGTTTTACTCCTACTAATGTAAGTTTTATCCGTCTCCTTCCCCATGATGAATTCAAGAGAAAAATGATAGTAAATAAACAAATTTGAACTGAAACTGAAACCTGTAGATGCTGTATAAGAAAGTAATAGCTGCTCTGGCAGGGGCATTGGACTAAATAATCTCTAGAGGTCCCTTCCAACCCTAACATTCTATGATTCTACGGCTTATAAGCAAAACAACCATGAAGATTTTAATTCTTAGGAATGAATATAAATTAATTTTTATTTTCATCTTCCCACTCTTTTTTTGTCTCTGAATCATTAGGATACAGATTGCAACAGAGGACGAGGGAGAACAAGGATGGCATTGCATACACAGTGTAATAGGAAATATGTAAATAACATTCTGATTTGTCATAAGACTTCATGTGGTGATAAATGGGCGATTAGCTCAGAAGAAAGGAAGCTATGAGAAACTACAGGAAGCATAAAATAGATGCAAGTGGACTAGGGGGTTGGAAAATAGAGAGACAGGAAATCAATACAGAAAGTAATGTCAGACGAATTGTTTCCTGATGAAAGGATAGGTTTACAAAACTACGCTGAAGGACAGCAACCATCACAAGAGTCTAGGTAAATAAACTTCTTGTAGCACATATTTTTTTGTATCTATTTCACATACAAGTTCTTTGGTGCTGCGACACCGTAACTAAATAATATTGATAATATGTGAATGAATATTAATTAAAAATCAAATAATAATTGACTGTACTAACCTGTAAGAGTAATGTACAAAGGTAGAATACACATAACCATAAAATTAATAATATTTTAATTATATTTTCAATAAAAGGTGGCATTAGAATCTCTCCAAAGTTGTATTCTCTTTCACATGTGTTCTTTGTAGATATTGCAGGGCTGAGCCATCTATAAATTGGTTGTGATTTAGAAAGGATTCTAGAAAGATAATTCTAGAATTATCTTTTATTAGAGCCACAATTATTTCCTGATGCTCTTTATAGGTCAAACTCAGGCTTGAAGATGCTTGGAAAATTTCCTGCCACAGAGACAGAGACACTGTAACCATCAAGTTGAGGAAAAAAATGTAGCTTGACTACATGCATAATAACAGATGGTTTGTCCACTAGCTGAAACCACTAACTTGACAACATATGAAGGAGCTGAGTCTCTAAGAGAAGGATTGTATCTATTGGTTTCCATGCACAAAAGTTGCAGAGGTATTTTTTTTTTTCTCTCTCTCTTTACAAGAGCTTATGGAAAAGGAAGCAAGGGGGTTAAGCCTGATCTGAAGAACCAAACACTCTCTCTCTTCACAGCTTTAATTTTTGCAGAATTTATCGGTTTCTCAGCCCTACTCAAACTCCCTAAAACAGGAAAGTCAAGAAAAAAAAACAAAAACAACAGCTATGCAAACTATCAAGAGAAGTCAACCTTCTAATCAAGTTAACAGAGCCCAAACTTCAACATGCATTGCAAATCACTGCAAATGGGATCAAGTTTGCAACTGGCTGATACTACTTTAATTTGTTAAAGCTCCGGCATTTAAGGACTTTGTCTAGATTAGATTTTTTGATAACAGAGGTAAAGAGATAAAATAGGTAAAGAGATAAAACATGTTTTTTCATTTTTTTATATACTTGGAAGCACATATATTCTATAAATAATCAGGATCTGAATATAAATTAAAGCACTGACTCATGCAGAGTTGGGAAAGGCAAAGGAAACAACCTTCTCT
>NW_009954101.1:1907079-1932246 GCF_000747805.2 Chaetura pelagica | reverse complement strand
CCTGAGGATCTTTGTTTGGACATAAGTGAAGATTTGGCATATCTTCTCCAGTTTTTCCCATCTCTGCAGCTGTCAGAACAATACTTCCAAACCCAAGACAAATGCCTGGGAGTGATTGAGTGCCAGTCGGTGGCTCCATGACTCCTGGGAAGGTGGGTAGGCAGCTGGCTGGCACCTCCAGCCCCCACAGCCCATGCTGCTCCACACCCCAGTGTTGGCAAAGATCTCTCTTAAAGCTTGCATCCTCTTCCTTGAAGATCTTCACCCAGGAAAGACTTGGGGCTGCCTCAGTTAATCCATGAGCAGAGTGCTTCTTTCCCTCCGTTAAGGAAATGTGGAAGCTCTGTCCTGTCTGTCAGGAGATGTGCTGGTAATAGGCAAAACTCATCACTGTTACGTACTTGTTTCTCTTAACATATTCATTTCTCTCCAAAGTGCATTTTGTCCCTTAAAAATGGAAAGTACACTTTTACTTATTTAGTCATACAGTAATCTGAAATAATTTAGGAATGTATTAAAGAAGAAGAAAGCAATGTGACAAACGAACATATGTACTGTGAAGCTCACAACCTCTTTGGATATTTTATTTTTACCAAAAAGGCAGCAGTAAACAAACCAAAAATTCCAGTCAAGTCCTGTTTGTATCTTTGGTAGTAACTGCATGTATGTTTTGTTATGTTTTGCAGGTAAGAAAAAAGCTATCCTCATTAACTTCATGAAACAATTTCTCAGTGAAAGAGCCTAGGGGGAAACATATTGAATGGGAATCTGCCATTTTGCAGCTGCATTATTTTGATGGCTCTAACTAACCATTGTTACAAAATGAGATACTGCATTTACTAACATTTAAGGTAATGCATGCCTGTGAATATGCACATGTGTAAATGTTTTGCAAATAATCACCTCTCTTGCACCAGAACTGGCCTGGCAGCATGGTGCTTGTCTTCCCCCATGCCTTGTCTAAGCTGCAGACCCCAAGAGCTGGTAAAATTACGTGGCATTAGCACTAGCTGGGGCCAGGCTGGGTACTGCATGTTCACTGGGCTCTTTTCTCCAATTACACCCATCAAAAGGCAAACTGTTTTGGAGACAGAGGTCAACATTGCTCTGCTCGCACAGTTTTTTGAGGAGGAAGTGTAAGCACATCGTATCTATGGAGGTACCATTCAGTGAAGTATTTAATAAGAGTTACTATCCATTAAAATGTATTATTTATTTATATTAATGATATATAGTTTATTTAAATTTATCTCTGAATGGAACTCCACCTTTACTTTTTGGTGACTGCTCAGAAATTATCTATTAACTAGTCTGTTCTCATCTTTCTTTTAATATTTC
The DNA here is from genome assembly GCF_000747805.2 of Chaetura pelagica. Classification (NCBI taxonomy): domain Eukaryota; kingdom Metazoa; phylum Chordata; class Aves; order Apodiformes; family Apodidae; genus Chaetura; species Chaetura pelagica. Next base: position 1,930,908 of record NW_009954101.1, on the reverse strand, counting down.
ATCCTTCTTTTTTGGTATTAACATTCTCACCAGAAAGATAAAGTAATAATAATTCCAAGTCTCATTGAACTCTTCAGAGCATCTTGTAAAATCATCAGTCTTGGTGAAATAGAAGTTCGGTTCATGTAGATCAAAAGTATACACTATTCAATGACTTACAGGTTACTAGAGGACCAGAAATAAACCTCTGGTACAATCTGATTCATCTTTCTCTTACATTTTTACAGAAGATGCAAAGCACCCTAAGAACACAAAACTTGTCATGCTATCTGAGCTTATAAAATCCAATTCCATTATTAAGATAAATACATCACAATCTTACATAACGGATTTTGCACACTGTTGCCTGGAATACTTGGAGACATTTACTGTTCCTGTTATTTCTTTTGACCTTCTTCATTTCTTCTTTCCTTCTTCCTTCCTTTCTTGGTATCCTGTATTTTTCTTTTTTTATATCAATTTTCTCTTTCTTGATTAGCTTTCTGGAAGCTTCAGCCTCTCTCCTCCATATTTCTTTATGTATCTCTTTAAGTTAACTAACTCACTTATTGCTCCTCCTAGTTTCTGTCCCACTTGGTGCTTTAATCCCCCTGCAAGAAGAGAATCTTCTGGCTTCCCTCCTTGACCTCTCCCCTGGCAAATGCCCACAAGTGTTTGGAGTTTTATATCACATCAAACATCAAATATAAACACTGTAAAATCCTTTAATAGCAAGGTCCCTTTCTCTTTTAGTGAAGAATTTAGAGGTTCTGCATTATTAATTATATTTGTAGGCTGAAGACTTTCATATTAATTAATCTGCTCTATTTCATTCCTACATAATTGTACCCTGAAAGAATATAAATATTAAAACATTAATAAATTCTGCTTAGCTGGTGTTATTCACAGCTATCTCTTTTTTTTTGTTTGTTTTTTGTTTTGTTTTGTTTTGGTTTGGTTTGGTTTGGAAGAAAGTTTAGCTTGCAAGTCTTTCATATTTCTGTTAATGTAAAATTACAGTCTTTCATAATCCTGCCAAAACATAAGTTCTCTAGTCTATTAAAAAGACAAGAAGTTGCATTTGTATAAAAATGATAAAATATATCACATTGAAATTGACAGAACAGCTATAATGCAAAGGAGATGTGGCTGAATTACAGCTCACTCACAAGATAGCCTGAGATAATAATTTTAATTATTTTTGTCTATTAATTCTAGAATCACCCATTAATATTGCTATATATCACATAAGAAAAGTACTCCCTTCAGGAAGGCATTCTCATTTTCAACAAGAAAATATTAGCAACTCACCAAGCATTCCTTTATCATCAGAATACATAGGACCATAGCATCATAAAATTATTTGGGCTGGAAGGAACCTTAAAGACCATCTAGTTCCAAATTCACCTCACACTAGACCAAGTTGCTCAAATCCCCATCTAACCTGATCTTGAACACTTATGGGAGGGAGCATCCACAACTTCCCTGGGCAACCTGCTCCAGTGTCTTACCACCCTTATAGGAAATAATTTCTTCTTCATGTCTAGCCTAATTCTACCCTTGTCCAGTTTAAGGCCATTACCTCTTATTCTATGATTACATGTCCTCATAAAAATTTCCTCTTCAGTGTCCTGGTTTAAGCCAGGATGAAGTCAATTTTTCTTTTTATTGATTATTTTTTTTTCCTTCAGTAAGCTTTCTTTTAACTAGCAACAGTGTGTTCTGCTAGGCTGATAAGACACTGGAGTGTTTTTCTAACTACTGAGGCTTCAAGGTCGCACCTTCACTCTGCCGGCTCAGAAATTATGGGGAGATCTGTGACCCCCCCCCCGTAGGAGGCTGAGTTAGACAGACAGCAAAATTGGCCAGAGATATTCCATATATCTAAGTAAGCTCAAAGTATATCATTGTATATATTTTCTTGTATCATTCATTAGTATTTTAATTAAAGCTGTGTAGTTTAGTTTTCAATCCAGCCAAGTCTCTCTCTTTTTCTGTCTCTCCTTCCCTACCTGGGTGGGGGGGGGAGGGGATCGAGAGCGTTGTTGTCGGACCTGAGTCAAACGGTGACATTCAGCTTTCCTGTAGGCCCCCTTCAGGTACTGGAAGACCTCTATGTGGTCTTCCCAGGCCTTCTCTTCTTCAGAATGAACAACCCCAACTCTCTCAGCCTGTCTTCCTAAGAGAGGTACTCCAGAACTCTGGTCATCTTCACTGATGTCCTATGGACTCGCTCCAACAGCTCCATTTCCTTCTTATGTTGGGGGTCCCAAAGTTGGACACAGTGCTCACAGTGGGGTTTCACCTACCTGAGCAGGGTCGGGGGGAAGAATCACCTCACTTGATCTTCAGGTCGAGTTTCCTTTGATGCATCCCAGTATACGGTTGGCTTTCTGGACTGCAAGTGCACTTTGCTGCTCAAGTTGAGTTCTTGATGAACCAACACCCCCAAGTCCTTCTCCTGTTTCACTAAATTAATCTCTTTCTATGACAGGGTGACCCACTTATTGGACAAGGGAAGGCTTGTGGATGTTGTCTACCTTGACTTTAGCAAGGTCTTTGACACAGTTTCCCACAACATTCTAGAAAAGCTGGCTGCTCATAGCTTGTTTGAACAGCAGGACAGCCTGCAAAGGGAAGTGGTAGAGTCACCACTCCTGGAAGTATTTAAAAGAAATGAAGATATAGTGCTTAGTGACATGATTTAAGCACCAAATGGGTAAAGTATGTTACGGTAGAGGGATTTAGGTTATGGTTGGACTTGATGATCTTCAAGGTCCCTTCAAACCCGCATGATTCTATGATTTTATTATGTTAGATGCTTCGCTGGATAAAAAACTGGTTGGAATGCTGATCCAGTGGAATGTCTTTGTTGATGACTTGGATGAAGGGACAGACAGCACCCTCAGTAAGTTTGCAGATGACACTAAGCTGGGAGAGCGTCAGTCCGCCTGAGGGTATAGAGGCTCTGCAGAAGGAACTAGACAGGCTTCACCGATGGGCCAAGGCCAATGGCATGAGTTTCAACAAGGCCAAAGGTACTGCAAAGTACTGCACTTTGGCCACAACAAACCTTGGCAGAGGGGAGGAGGGCTGCTGTGGGGAACAGTCCATCTTCTTCCCCCCACATAAGGCTAAACAAAAAATGCCTTTCAAGCCAGCAAAGCAAGAGTGACGCCTTTTCTCTGATTCAATCAAGGACAGAATGAGCAGGCCTCTTGCCCTACCAGATAAGTGCACGGCAAGAAAGCAGCACAAGGGTTATAATAACTGGCAGAAAAATAGACAACTGGTTAAAAACTGCCTCTAACAGAATATGTACCTGAATATGTACACTCTAAGAAATGGTCCCGCAGCGGCCGTTCCGCAGTAAGAGGCGAACGCCACGTGTGACCCTCAGGCTAATTGATAAACCTCTGCACATTGGGGGGGGGAAATCGTGGAAACATCCTGACAGCCGGTAGCCCCCGGTAGCGGCCCGTGACAGCTGCCCAGCAGAGAGGGACCTTGGTGTGTTGATTGACAGCTGGCTGAACATGAGCCACCAGTGTGCCCAGGTTGCCAATAGGCCAACAGCATCCTGGCCTGCATCAGGAATAATGTGACCAGCAGGACCAAGGAGGTGATCCTGCCCCTATACTCGGCCTTGGTGAGGCCGCACTTTGAGCATTGTGTGCAGTTTTGGGCACTGCAGTATAGGAAGGACATCAAGGTGCTGGAGAGGGCGCAGAGAAGGCTGATTAGGCATCTGGAAAACAAGTCATGTGGTGTCATGGTTTGACTGAGAGACCTGAGGGAGCTGGTGCTCTTCAGCCTGGAGAAGAGGAGGCTGAAGAGAGATCTCATTACTCTCTACAGCTACCTCAAAGGAGGTTGTAGTGAGGTAGGTGTTGGCCTCCTCTCCCTAGTGACTAGCAATAGGACAAGAGGAAATGGGGAGTTCACACTGGATATCAGGAAAAATTGCTTCACAGAAAGAGTGGTGAGGCATTGGAACAGGCTGCCCAGGGAGGCAGTGGAGGCACCGTGCTTGGAGGTGTTCAAAAAACACATGGTGCTTTGGGAAATGGTATAATGGTAACAGGGCTGTAGGGCTGATGGCACAACAAACCTTGGCAGAGGGGAGGAGGGCTGCTGTGGGGAACAGTCCATCTTCTTCCCCCCACATAAGGCTAAACAAAAAATGCCTTTCAAGCCAGCAAAGCAAGAGTGACGCCTTTTCTCTGATTCAATCAAGGACAGAATGAGCAGGCCTCTTGCCCTACCAGATAAGTGCACGGCAAGAAAGCAGCACAAGGGTTATAATAACTGGCAGAAAAATAGACAACTGGTTAAAAACTGCCTCTAACAGAATATGTACCTGAATATGTACACTCTAAGAAATGGTCCCGCAGCGGCCGTTCCGCAGTAAGAGGCGAACGCCACGTGTGACCCTCAGGCTAATTGATAAACCTCTGCACATTGGGGGGGGGAAATCGTGGAAACATCCTGACAGCCGGTAGCCCCCGGTAGCGGCCCGTGACAGCTGCCCAGCAGAGAGGGACCTTGGTGTGTTGATTGACAGCTGGCTGAACATGAGCCACCAGTGTGCCCAGGTTGCCAATAGGCCAACAGCATCCTGGCCTGCATCAGGAATAATGTGACCAGCAGGACCAAGGAGGTGATCCTGCCCCTATACTCGGCCTTGGTGAGGCCGCACTTTGAGCATTGTGTGCAGTTTTGGGCACTGCAGTATAGGAAGGACATCAAGGTGCTGGAGAGGGCGCAGAGAAGGCTGATTAGGCATCTGGAAAACAAGTCATGTGGTGTCATGGTTTGACTGAGAGACCTGAGGGAGCTGGTGCTCTTCAGCCTGGAGAAGAGGAGGCTGAAGAGAGATCTCATTACTCTCTACAGCTACCTCAAAGGAGGTTGTAGTGAGGTAGGTGTTGGCCTCCTCTCCCTAGTGACTAGCAATAGGACAAGAGGAAATGGGGAGTTCACACTGGATATCAGGAAAAATTGCTTCACAGAAAGAGTGGTGAGGCATTGGAACAGGCTGCCCAGGGAGGCAGTGGAGGCACCGTGCTTGGAGGTGTTCAAAAAACACATGGTGCTTTGGGAAATGGTATAATGGTAACAGGGCTGTAGGGCTGATGGTTGGACTTGATAACCTTGAAGGTCTTTTCCAGCTTTAATGATCCTATGATTCCATGCCATGTTACATTATTATGCCCCTGTAATTACATCCAGTATATGTCATATGTTCTCCACTGTAACAAGGGCTGAAGTCACCAAGCTTTTACCAACCTGGTGGTGGCAGTTCTGGAATCCCACCAAGAGGCAGCACTCCCACCATTATTTCCTGAAGATCAGCAGCAGAGAGGTAATACTGCACAGCTTCTCAGATGTAGCCGTTGCTTCTGAATGGATGGAGAGGACCACAATTCTTCAACCTGCTCCAAGTGACATTGACAGCAGCAGCCTCCAAAAGTCATCCAATGTGACAGACCATTGCATCTGCAATGTCTTTTCTCCAGAGATAGCCCAAACACTTGTGCTAAGATGTGCATCTGAGTTACAGCAGTGTTCTATCTGTGATGTGCAAATTCAGCAGCAGCAGCACAGTGGGTCTGTGTTGTTGACATGTAGGTCTGCCAGACCTAGGCAGGTGGGCAGTCTGCTGGCTGTTTTCATGGTGTGGCCTGTGGAATGTCCTTGGGGCAGAGGATGGGCATACTGGAAGCTGACTGTGAACGGGATCAGGGTTTTTGACCTTAAGATTGCTCCTGAGTACAGTCCAGACACAGGGTAGCTACTTGGCCAACAACATGCCTTAAAGCTGAATAAAAATACTTTTAATTCATCTTCACCTTAAAAAGAAGCACATTACATCAAATGAGGCTTTTAAAATCTCTCTTTAAAAACACAAGTATTACACCAAATATACATTATAAAAGTTAAAAATACTACAATGCAATAAGAGTAAGAATATACCATTTTTAAAGGAGATTGAGTAGATGAAACAGTTGATTTTTCAAATCTTACAAAGACTCCACAAAAACTCTACTAAAACCTCAACACTCTACTAGTATAATCCACACACTTTTTGAATATTCATATTTTCTTAGTGTTATTTTGCATTTACCATATTACAGAATGTTTTAGCACAAAAGATAGATAAGGGTTAGATACAGATAAAACATGAAATATTATCCATCATCTTATTTTCACTTGGTAAAATTAATTTCAAGTCAACTAAATTCCATGTGGAAAGGAAAAACCTCATAGATTGCACAAATTGTTGAACCTTTTTACTTTAGACACTTTTACTGTTATTACTCTGTAATGTCAAACCCCTCAGGAGTAGACAAAATGGACAAATGTAATGAAAAAGATTATTTACTCAATTAAATAACATTAAGTTGCATGAAAGTTCCATTTCAGCTCTTTTAAAATCCAGATTTATTTCAAGACAAACTAAGCATGCAACCTGATAATACATGAATGTATAAACCAGTAAAAATTAACAAGCATTGTGAAATAGGTGGCAGACCCCCACAGGCCACAACTTGCAATTGAATTACGGTAAGACAAGTGGAGAAAACATAAATAAGCTGAAGGAATTGCTACTGAACCTGTAGGTTGTTCTCCATAGCTGAATCGAACCAGTCTTACTGTACAGAATTGAATTTATTTGCTAAATAAGTAGGTATTGTAAAATATAAGCTTAACGAGGTAAAAATTGTCTGTGCCGTCACCAACACTGAGCAAGACAGTGATTTTGGCCACATGTTTGGCACTGTGCTAATCCCTTCTCATTTTCATCCCACTGAAATGAATGCTCCTTCCTACATGCATACACTACTAATGTAATTCTTCTAGTGTGGTCACTACACTTGCTATCACATATGAATATTATGGATGTGGGTAAACTGTTCCTAAAACCTGTTTCTGGCTACAAGACTGCTCAGAAAGTTGACAGTGCAAAAGAAAACATTCCTATGGATCAAGGGGATTTTGTAGCAATTTCTGAAGTACTGCATACTTAAGCATGTTAGTCTGAAGAATGATAACAGATTCTTGATGCAATATATGTACTAAGATTGGGTAATAGCCAAAGAACATCAGCAGGACACCCATCAACTTGTTTACAGGCACACGTGTAAGTGAGACAGAGCTAGGAGCAGGCAGAGGTTGTAACACTGCAGCAGTTACACCATGGCAGACATCGAAGTTTTTTTAAAAACTGACGAGAAGCTGACAGATACTTGACCAGAGTGGCTTCTCTTCACTATCAACATCCCATTCTTAGTGTCTACACCTGGATTTTCAAAGGCTATTTCATGTTATGCATGGAAGTTGCTAGCTAAAGTTGGTAATCTATTTTCCTTCTTAGCAGCTCAATCCGATTTTTCAGGGTCTGCTGTTGTTATACATTTGCAATTAATATGGAATCCTTGTGCTTCTACATTAATTTGAAGACTTTCTTGGTTCTACGTTTAGGGACATGCAAACAATATTTCTGTGCATGCTAACCAACAGCAGAATTAGAAATATTAGATTAGACTTTTGCTTTATTTAAAGGGTAAAGAGTTAGATCTGACAAAATATTTCCTTTTCTCTTACTTCATTAGCTTTGTAGCTGACACTTTCTCCAGTGCACTTCCCAGTGCAGACCTGTTCATGCTGTAGCTGTATGATCTCAACAAAACAGAACATTAAATCTCCAAACCCTCTATTTGTAATGTAATGGAAGAGCAAGGGAAAAAATTGCTTAGAATTATGTTGCTGCCTTGAGTTCAACTACCAAGAACAAACTGGAAAGGTGTTAATTTTACAGATGGTAAAGGAAATTAAAGTATAAAACAGCAAAGCATTTGGGAAGTTCACTAAGACCAAGAAGAAAATAATATAAATTCTCTGCTAATCTGATTTGGAGAGTTGTACAGAGATGTACACAGGCACCTCAGCTGAAGGTGAAAGGAAACATATAAAAATGTAGTTACTAAAATTGAAGCCCAGGTCATAGACACAGCCAAAACCAGTTATCTGAAGAAAGGTATTAAAGGTCCAGCCTCCCACAGTTACTGTTTGACAACTTTTTCACATACAACTTTTTTCAGCACCTTGCAATTTTGTCTATTCCTTCTTCTTTCAATTCAGTGTTTAATGAGTAGATGTGTCAGGAAAAAATATTAATACTTATTAAAACATTGGGGCATTCTGCTACTTTATATCCACAGCAATATTGATGACACAGTAGAAATTTTCCCAGGTATGCACATAATGAGCAGAAGTGGAATTAATGTAAACTGGTGAAACTCCACTAAAGCACTTGAAGCTAAACTGAGTCAAGACCAGGCCAGAAAGTTGGTCTTCCAGCCCTCCTGTGACACCTGCAGCCAGGTCTGTCACAACAGGTATACTCATTTAACCCCTTAGGGTGTAATCCTCTCTTCTGATAGTACTGGACAGAAAAGGTAGGGTTTAAAAAAAGGGTTTTCCAGCACATTCTTCCATGCAATACTTGGCTATGATTTCTTTCTTATCTCAAAGGTATTAGAGGCTCCTAATACTTCCTATTCCAAAAGAAATTCAGTAAAGGGACTTACAGCTTTACATTTTGCATCTTTCATGATGCCAGAGCAATTATTGCAGCTTTGTGTTAATCCACAATGTGAAAAATCTGTGACTTCTCTGAAGATTTCTGGTTACAGAACAAAATGCCAGGCAGCCATTTCATCAGAGAATATCTCTAGGATTCAATCCAATCAAGATGTCAATTAGAACACTTTTTCAGTCCATAACTGCTAACAAATTTGTAGCAAGAGAGCTTTTGAACATCAGAATCTTTGCATTAAAAAAAATATTACCAGGTGACACCTTAACAAAAGAAATATTCTAGTACATGTGTATTGTTGTCTTCAATATAACATTGCATGATATTGTCACAAAGGCGCTGACAAGTTCTTGATCACAATAATAAAATTCAAAGAGCTGCTGATTGCTCATTTTAGATGTGATTCTAGTGTTTGATAAAGGTAATTGTGCTTAAATAGGGCTTGAAATCCCACATTTAATAATTGGCTTCCTCACAAGAAATAACCATGTTGGGAAATGATTAGACTAATCCTGCCCTAAATTATACAGAACACTTGTGTGACTTCCCTCTGGGTGAGGAATGCCTTGGTAAACCAAGCAATGGCTTTGTCCTTGATTTAACATTTGGTTTGAATGTGTGATGAGCTATTTGCAGTTTTGTTAGGCTAAAAATCTTCCCCAGCCATGACATTGTGAATGCTAATAATTTTGTCCCACCAGATTTGTCTTCCACACACCACTTCAGAAAAACATTGACCAGGAATAAGGATTTAGTCAAGTATATATAATTTTTACCTATTTTTACTTGTACAAATACACCGGCATTATTTTCCTCACTTAAAAAAATCAGATACTATTAAGTAATTATACAGTAAATCACAAAACAAAACCTACACTTCAAAACATAAGTTAAAATTAATCTCTCACATGACTTTAAAAATTTTTTACCCAAGAATCTGTATAATTTTCAACTAAGCAGCCAAAATGTTCGATTTTGTGTCTTAACATTTATAAAAGTAATTTTAACCTAAGATTAGGTTACTTTCTAGGTTACTTCTAACCTAAGATTAGGTTATTTTCTTGCCAGTTGTTGTAATTAAATATTAACTTTTTCCAAGTAGGCCTAACCCTACATCACATAAACAAACTGTAAAGGTAAGGTTGTAGAATGTCTTTATATGGTAGTGTCTTGGCAAAAAGAATAATTTACAGTCTATGTATTACTGGTATGTTCCACTCTCTTGAGGTATATGTCCCAATGAGCTGCAAATGAAACAAGTTCGTAGCCATTTTTAATCTGTCCACTTTAACAAGACAACCAATTTGGTATTTTTTAAATAAACTGCATTTCTCATGGGATAAAAATAAACTAATGCATGTTATATATGCTTTTAAGAAATACACTTTAAAAGTCTGAAAAACAACATATATTCTTGCACATCACAAAATCATTATTTTCACTCGGATTCTTAATACAGAGCTTTTAGCTTGTTAAAATGTTGTCCAAGTGACAAGCTCAGAAATGACCAGTGATGAAGACATTAACAGGCATGGAAAATCAGTATTTTAGAGTAAGTAACTACCCTGAGAGTATTCTGCAAAAGCACACCTCCAAAAAATTTCCTCTAGGAAAGTAAAATTATATATATATAAAAAACTAACATTTTGTGTACAAATAAAAAGGAGATAATTTACTTAATTTAGCACTCTGCTACTCTGGAAAAAGCTTTCTGGGATTCCAGTCAGCATAGAAAAATATTTCTTTAAAACATCAAGATTTTTATCTGAACAATGATAAGGAATGTGCAGATCACTCGTTTTGGTTCCTAATCTAAATGTATTCTCCAAGAGATGAACGCATGACAGTCACACAAGGATGAGACCTATGACATGTATCTTGAAGAAAAAAGACAATTACTTGCAGTATGAGGCAATTAATCTATTATGAAAGATAGGGTTTATATGTGCCTAATAGTAGAAATTACACACTAAACTAAATACATGTGAACAAAGTATTTCAGGATGCAAAGTCAGCAGCAAAGTTAGTCAATACAAACTCAATTTCAAAAAGGAGTAAAGGGTTTCTGAAACACAGTTCACTGGTGTTTTCTAATAAGAAGCCCAAATACGTGTACAAGACATCTTCAAAATGTATGAACATCTGGACCTTGCTAATTGGAAACAATGTTACATATACAAGAAATAAAAATTTTCCTTCTCTTGTCTCACACGTCTTTACCAGAGCTAAATCAATTTTCTTGACACAAGTACACTGATGTAATTGATAAAAGGTGTTACTGCCATATTTCTCTGTATGTTGAACTTGGAACTGATGCAGTTTCACTATAATAAAACAATAAAAGCTACATTCTGCCAGGATTCTAGTGGGTTGGCAAGTTCTAGGGTATTCTGCAGAGTTCCTTTGCTCAATTTCTGTGTATTTGTGAGCCAAAAAAAATCACATAGTAATGTAGAGTGTTTCTTCTGAGCTATGACAGCAAGCAGAGCTCACAATATCCAGCAAAGACCTAGGGATATCCCAGTATCACTTCTGAGGACTTAAGATCTATGGGAGGGGATAGAAATCTTACAGTGAATTTCTCATACCATTCAGAAAATTATTAAAGCTATTTCATGGACTGTAACAAAACATTGAAACAGACACCCACTTTGAGAAACATGGCTTCCTGAGGGCTGGTGGGGCTCATCTCTCAGAAAAGAGGGAAAACATCTTTGGCCACAGGGTAGCCAATTTAGTAAAGACAGCTTTAAATTAGAGCTGTCAAAGGAGGAGATCCTCAATCTACTGCCATCACTTTGAGGTGAGTGCCAGCAACAAGAAGAACCAGGGAACTACAGGCCAGTCAGTCTCACTTCTGTAGCCAGCAAGATCATGGAGCAGATCTTCCTGAAGGCAATGCTAAGGTACACAGAAAATGAGGATGTGGTTGCTGGCTACCAGCATGGCTTCGCCAAGGGCAAGTGCTGCCTGACAACCTTGGTGGCCTTTTACAACAGGGTCACAGTGTCAGTGGACAAGGGAACAGCAACTGATGTTACCTACCTGGACTTGTGCAGAGAATTTGACACTGTCTCACATGATATCCTGATTTCTAAATTAGAAAGAAATTTATTTGATAGATGGACTCTTCATTGGATAAGGATTATCTGGATGGTAGCACTCAAAGGGTGTGGTCAACAGCTCCTCAATGTCCAAATGTAAATGTGTGACAAGTGTCATTCCTCAGGGGTTGCTACTGGAAGAAGTGTTATTTAACATCTTTCTTGGTGTCACTGACAGTGAGATTGAGTGCACCCTCAATAGGTTTGCTGATGACACCAAGCTGTGTGGTGTGGGTGACACACTGGAGGGAAGGGATGCCATCCAGAAGGACCTTGCCAGGCTAAATAGTTGGGCCCATGACAATTTTATGAAGATCAACAAGGCCACATGCAAGGTCCTGCATATGGATCAGGGCAATCTCAAGCACAAATAGGAGCTGAACATAGAATCAATTGAGAACAGCCCTAAGGAGAAGGGCTTGGGAGTGATGGGCACAATATGAGCCAGCAAAGTGCACTTGCAGTCCAGAAAGCCAATCATATACTGGGCTGCGTGAAAGGAAATGTGAGCTAAAGATAAAGTGAAGTGATTTTCCTTCTCTACTCTGCTGTTGTGAGATCCCACTGTTGAATACCATGTCCAGCACTCAGGCCCACAACATAAGAAGGACAAGGAGCTGCTAGAGCAAGTAGAGAGGAGGGCCACAAAGATGATCAGAGGGTTGGAACACCTCTCCTATGAAGACAGGCTGAGACAGTCGGGGCTGTTCTGACTAAAGAGAAGGCACTAGGTAGACCTTGAAGCAGCTTTCCAGTACCTGAAGGGAGCCTACTAGAAAAGTGGAGAGGCACTTTTTACAAGGACATGTAGTGAGAGTACAAAGGGTCATGGTTTTAAACTAGAAGAGGGAAGATGTAGGTTAGACATTAAGAAAAAATTATTGACTGTGAGGATGGTGAGACACTGAAACAGGTTGTTCATAGAAGTTGTGGGTGCTCCCTCCCTAGAAATGTTCAAGGCCAGGTTGGATGGGGCTTTGAACAACTTGGTTTAGCGGGAGGTGACCCTGCCCATGCAGGAGGGTTGGAACTAGATGATCTTTAAGTGCCCTTCCAACCCAAAGTCATCTGTGATTCTGTGATTCTGTAATTGTTACAGGCAGATTCAAAGACCATTACATACACTCTGTGGTCATACCAAGACGGCAGGCTTTCTTTCCTCCAGGGATCAGTTCTCCCTGCTCAGCTTCAGAATTCCACGCATGTCTGTTTTGGAGCAGCCAGTTCTTATTAGACCATATTGCCAACTAGCAGTTGCTACTTGAGCATTGCCACACTCTGCATGTATGGCTGCTATGCCCTCACCACCCCATACAATCACTTGTGCAACATCATTGTGATGATCATGAAGATGAGAAAACTTGTGGGGGGACCTTGTCGTGACCTTCCAGTACCTGAAAGGAGCCTATGAGAAGGCTGGAGAAGACCTGTTCACAAAAGCATGTAACAATAGGACAAGGGATAATGGTTTTAAGATAGAAAAGTGTAGATTTAAGTTGGATATTAGGAAAAAGTTCTTTAATAAGAGGGTGGTGGATCACTGAAACAGGCTGCCTACAGCAGTGGTGGCAGTCCCATCCCTGGAGACATTCAAGGTCAAGCTTTCTGAGGCTCTGAGCAATCTGGTCTAGCTGGAAGTGTCCCTGCTTATTGTAGGGGGATTGGACTAAGTGACCTTTAGAGATCCCTTCAAAGCCAATGCATTCTATGATTCAATGATTCTGTGATTAATAAAGGCAGGAAAAGGAATAAAGACAAACTTGGACAGTGCAACAGATTAAGCAGGTACTGTTTAGGTTTCTATTAGGTGCATGTGTCATGCCTGAATTTTGAACAGACTAAAAAATGCCAGTAAGTCTAATTATTACTGATTACTCACTACAGAACAAATACTGATAAAACTCAATCCAGTACTCTTGAATTCTTTGAAAATGCTGACTTATGCCCCTAGGTTGTTATTTAACTATGAAAACTGATTACATATTTCCAGAATATTTTCATCTTTCAGTTTGCCACACAAAATTCTCAGTCTTGCTTCAAGTGCAGTTACCAGAAATTGGCACCCCCATGTTCAAGGCAGCTGGGCACCAGCCACAAGTAGACTTCAGTTCTGGGTAGGAGGGTTTTTGAGTAAATCTGTAATGTGAATAGTAACAACCTGCTGCTGAAACTTTCTCTAGGTGTCTATCTCTCTGCCTTATCCATTTCAGACTAAGTTAAAAAGGAAGAGGTCAATACATGCACCCTTCTCTGGGTTAAAACCTGGCTGGATGACCAGGTCCAGAGAGTGATGGTGAACGGTGCTGCATCCAGTTGGCATCCAGTTATCAATGGTGTCCCCCCAGGATCACTACTGGGCCCAGCCCTATTCAACATCTTTATTGATGACCTGGATGAGGGGATCAAGTTTACCCTTAGTAAATTTAGGAATTACACCAAGTTGGAAGAGAGTGTCAATCTGCTGGAGGGTGCTGAGGGAGCTAGTGCAGGGTCCTGCACTTTGGCTACAACGACCTCAGGCAGCACTACAGACTGGGAGAAGAGTGGCTGGAGAGCAGCCCTGCAGAGAGGGACCTGGGACAACCGGTTGACAACCGGTTGAACATGAGCCATCAGAGTGTCCAGGTGGCCTGGAAAGCCAATGGCATAATGGCTTGTATCAGGAATAGTGTGGCCAGCAGGAGTAGGGACGTGATTCTCCCTCTGTACTCAGCACTGGTGAGGCCTCACCTCGAGTCGTGTGAGCAGTTCTGGGCCTCTCACTTCAAGAAGGATATTGAGGTGCTGGAGCAGGTCCAGAGGAGAGAAACAAGGCTGGTGAAGGGACTAGAGGGAAAGTCTTACAGGGATAGGCTGAAGGAGCTGGGGTTTTTTAGCCTGGAGGAGACTCAGGGGGGACCTCATCACTCTCTACAACTACCTGAAGGGAGGTTGTAGTCAGGTGGGGTTGGGCTCTTCTTCCAAGCAACTAGTGACAGGACTAGAGGGCATGGACTTAAGCTGCACCAGGGTATGTTTAGGCTGGATATTAGGAGTCACTTCCTCATGGAAAGGGTGATCAGACATTGGAATGGACTTTCCAGGGAAGTGGGGGAGTCACCATCCCTGGAGGTGTTTAAGGAAAGGCTCGATGTGGTACTTAGTGCCATGGTCTAAGTCAATGTGGTGTTCTTAGGTCAAAGTTGGACTTGATGATCTCTGAGGTCTTTTTCAGCCTCAATAATTCTGTGATCCCTTGACAACATTTCTACTTCCTTCCAACAACCTATTGCTTTAGTACCCACCCTGTTCACTCTGCAGAGGGTCCAACAACATCTGTCTGTGTAGGGATTAATAGAATAGAGTGCCCCTCTGAATCAGTTTACTGGATTGCACAGCACCTTAGAAAGCCTCTCTGGTAGTCTCCCTTAAATATAAAATTAAATTAAATTAAAATTAAATATAAAAAAAGGTAGTATTTTAGCAGTTTGTCTTTTGATTTAAAGACTGCTTTCCACTCCACGTTTCTGTCAGGCACAGAATGAGCCAGTAACAAAAGTGTTACTGTATTAATAAAAATAATTATCAGCTCTTAGCTTTGAGAATCCCAATGAGATGTTAACAGCATTGTGGTCATGGAAACACACTGTGGTTCTCATTTAAAGACATTTAAACAAGAGAATTAATATATCTGTTTCAAGGAACTTATATAACTTCTCAAGAACAATAAATAACTCAGATTTAACAGAACACATCCACATGGCAGTCAGCTAAGGATGAGTCAAGTATTTACTAGTTATACTTGTATCATGTGATATTCCTGACAACACACTAGCTGCCAAAAATGTGTTGTTCTTGGTACCAAATGTATTTTCACATAGAGACAACTATGATGTTAGCTTTCAGAAGCTAACATAATGCTGAAAGACAATGTCAAACACAATAAATGCATAGAAGTTTTGCTTTACTAGTAAATTAACTAAACTGCATCCACATTGATGGTTAGGAAAATCTTTCTTTACTTTTACTCAACAAACAGAACCTCTAAGAACAAGGTTAAGCCTGGTACCTCACTGAAATTACTAATATTCTGTTTCATTACATTTACACTGATACTGTTATTTGTGTGATATCAGTAGCAAGCATAGAGAAATACATTTAAGACAATAGCATGTTAACATAAAGGGTGCCTTCTGAATTATGAGATTCAGAAAGAACTTAAAAACAAAATTTTTCTACGTATTAAATGGAAGATGAACTGTTTATCAGGTCTATTTGGAGTGCCCTGACTTCTACAAGGAATGCACTAGCAGAGTCTTTCTAAGAAGTTAATTGATTCACTTTTTTAAGCTTTCAACAGACCATTGTGTAATAACAAAAGATGGGTTAATCACCCGTTTTGTAATATTTGTAAGCTTCTGAAGAGAGTTAAGTGCAATGACATGTACTATGCTCACTCCTATGTGGCATATGGCACCTGGACTGGAATCAGAATGATGAAGTATTTTTATGCATCTTTCATTCATATCGATGTCTGCTCATGATCACCGCTTACACTTTTTGACCTCTGTATTTGTTTCTTCACGGCTGGCTCCCTGGAAACTAGGCAATTTTAATTCGAGTACTCCATAAGAATTTATAGCCACAACAGTTTAACATGATATAGAACCAAAGAATTATAGGATCACCATCAAGGTTAGAAAAGACCTTTTAAGATCATCAGTCCAACTGTCAGCCCTACAAACCCTAACTACTGAACCATTTCCCAAAATACTCCATCTACCTGTTTTTTTAGCACCTCCAGGATTGGTGCCTCCCCCAGACCCCTGGACAGCCTGTTCCAGTGCCTCATCACTCCTTCAGTGAGGAATTTTTTCCTGATATCCAATCTGAACCTACCCTGGTGCAGCTTGACCCCACTTCCTCTTGTCCTATTGATAATCACTTGAGAGAAGAGGCCAGCATCCACCTCACCACAACCTCCTTTCAGGTAGCTGTAAAGAGTAATGAGGTCTCCCCTCAGTCTCTTCTTCTCCAGGCAGAACAGACCCAGCTCCCTCAGCCTCTCCTCAGACAGCCAGACAGCCTAATCAGCTTAGTTGTCCTGATGCAGGCCAGGATGCTGTTGGCCACCTGGGCACACTGGTGGCTCATGTTCAACCAGCTGTTAATTAACACCCCCAGGTCCCTCTCTGCTGGGCAGCTCTCCAGCCATTGCTCCTCAAGCCTGTAGCACTCCCAGGGGTTGTTGTGGCCCATTGGCCTTGGCCAATTGGTCAAGCCTGTCTAGATCCGTCTGCAGAGCCTCCCTGCCCGACAGTCTCACTCAGCTTAGTGTCATCAGCAAACTTACTGAGGGTACAATCTATCCCTTCATCCATAAACATCAATTAACATTAATAAAGATGTTAAATAGGAGTGGCCCCAGGGCTGAGCCCTGGGAGCACCACTCGTGAGCAGCTGCCAACGCGATTGAACCCCATTCAACACAACTCTTTGGACCAACCCATCCAACCAGTTTTTTTATCCAAGTCACAAGTAGCCAGCTTTTCTCGGAAAATGCTGTGGGAAACCTTGTCAAAGGCATTGCTAAAGTCAAGGTAAACAACATCCACAGCCCTTCCCTCATCCAATAACCATGTCAGCCTCTCATAAAAGGAGATCAGGTTAGTCAAATAGGAACTGCTGTTCATGAACCCACACTGGCTTGGCCTGATCACCTGGTTGCTCTGCACGCACTGCATAATGGTACACAGGATGATCTGCTTCATAAGCTTCCCTGGTACTGAATAAGCTTTATCACCTTAAAGATTCTCAGTCTACTTTGGCTCAACACAGTATCTTCTTTGTGTTACATTAAGAATCAGAAGAAATACTTTCTGTATTATAAAGTTCTCTTTTAATTATCCAGGACATATGCTGATTTAGCAATGGTAGCTAGCAAAAATAGACAGAAGGCAATGCAATTTATTGTGGTTGCCAGTAGTGAAAAAAGAAAGTCTTCTGAACAGAACATATATTAATTTTACACAATAGGGCCCATTTATCTTATAAAGGTACTAAGATAAGCATATTGAAACATTGGTACTTTGATTCTATGCCAAATAAATTTGAATGTCTTTCTCAGTCTCTTCTGTGATATTAGTACAAAACTTAGTATCTGTTGAGGTCATGTCTTTGAGCAACACCTTGAGAGAAAATCATGCTTATTTTACTAAACCTTGGAGAGGAAATCTTCCCACTATAGTTGCATTTTACCTAACAGTCTTTACATCAAAAAGTCTGAGCACTTTCAGTAAGTTCATCTTACTGTGTCAGGCTTGCAGTGCCAGGTAATTCTCACTAAAATTACAGTAATTTTCTTTTCCCCATAGCCACCTATTGTAAAATATGCAAATGAACAAAATGAAAACAACAGCAGAAATAATGATACACCCTTCACAGAAATCATCAGTATGATGGCATAGCTTTTGAGGTGTGGAAGTTGAGAAAACACAAAACATGGAAGACGAGTGGCTAATAAAAATTAAACAAACTTAAATTAAAAAGTACTTCAGAAAAATATTTCAGGAAATGCTGGCTCTTTCTGGTCCACATGTCTGATGCCAGCCATGTTAGACTGACCATCAGATTTCCAGCATTTATACTTTCCACTCTGTATATATAAAGATATAAAAAGAAAGTGTGTATTTGACAACTTTAGGGACTTGCCCCTAGTAAAGCCAAACTTGCTGGCCTGAATCACCTCCCTGTCCTCCATGTGCCTTAGCATGTCCTTTGCTCCTGAGGAGTGAGAATACATGAGAAAAACAACTCTGCAAACACCAAGGTAAGTGAAGAAGAAATGGGAGGGACATGTTCCAGGCACTGGAGCACATTCTCCTGCAGACCCCAGCAAACACCATGGCGAGGCAGGCATTCACCAAACATTCACCTGCAACTCCTAGAGGATCCCACACTAGAGCAGGTGGATGGGTCCAAAGGAGACTGTGACCCTATGGGTAGCCTCCACCGAAGCAGGGCCCCATGCAGGAGTAGGTTGACTGGCAGTACTTGTGATCCCATAAGGGACCCACACTGCAGCACTCTGTTCCTGAAAGACTGCACTCAGTGGAAAGTACCCACACTGGTGTAGTTTGTGAAGAACTGTAGCCTGTGGGAAGGACTTGTGTTGAAAATGTTCAAGCAGGACATTCCTGTGGGAGTGACCCTATTCTGGAGCAGGGGAAGAGTGTAAGGAGTCCTCCCCCTGAGGAGGGAGAAGCAGCAGAGACAAGGTGTGATGAACTTCACCCAACCCCCATTCCCCATCTCTCTGTGCTGTTGCAGGGGAGGAGGCAGAGTAATTGGGAATGAAGTTAAGCCCAGGATGGGAGGGATGGCGGAAAGGTGTTTTTAAGATTTGGGGTTTATTCCTCATTACCATACTCTGATTTAATTGGCAATAAATTAAACAAGGTTCTCCATGTTGAGTCTATTTTGTCTGTGACAGCAATTGTTGAGTGAGGTGGTGGGCACTTGCTGTCCAATTTTGGAGGAACTGGTTGGTTATTCCTGAAAGATTGCTACAGTCCAGTGTTGGTTTATATCATGACATCTTTACTTGTCATGATAATCAGTAAGTAACTGGTATTTGCATAATTCAGTACAGAATCATTAGATGATAACTGTTATTATATGCTTTTTCACACACTTATCTCCTGAGGGAAATGCAGCCTGTGGTGAACCTCCTCCCCCAAAAGATGATTCATCTTTTAAAGTAAAAAAAGTGCATAGAATGTTATCAACTGCTGCCACATATTCTAGAATATTTTTATACCCAGGAATGTCTATTGGATTATTCTAATCATTTTCTGCCCTATATAGTGCAGAGCTGAAGGTAAATTGACTGTATTTTTACAGCATAAGAAAGCTTTGGCTTAAGACAACAGGGATCTTACATTGTCCTAAGAATGTAGTGCAACATCCTGTTTTAGATTAAATAATTACTGTCCCAATAATAAGTATTAGTCCTACTGTCAGCTTATCAAAAATTAACACTAGGAGGTAGCATTATTGTAAGAAAATTTAAAATATGTGTGGTAAAAAAAAGTTTAAAATACGCTGGTAAAAAAGTTAAAAGACAGATTGCTACCAGTTTCTTTTACAATTATTGAATTAAATATTGTAGTTAAATTTACTGATAATCTATAAGGCTTTTAATTGTACATGAGCACTTTAATATCAGTGTGATATTAAAGATCACTGTGAGAGATTTTTTCCCTTTATCTGAAGCGAAGTTTTCTAGCCTCATCAATATTTTAACAAATCAGATAAACATCAGAAAAAAAAAAAGAAAAAAAAAAAGATGTTATACTTGAACTATTGCAAAAGCAAGAATTACAAAATCAAAACCAAATAAATACAAAATAATTATTTAAAAAAATACCTATTAATAATCAGGAAAGTCCTTAACTTTGATTAATATGAAAAATCTCATGTCTTGCAGAGGCAGGTTTTGGAAATGATGGTAAATGAATGCATCCTGCTTACTCACTACAAGGATTATTCCGGTAACTGAACATATGCAACTTTGAATCGTGCAGTTGTCACCATAGTAACATGCCTATCTTTGTAACAAACAATATTCTTACAGTGTTTACATTTTTCAAAAACCGAGGTCTCTGAACCTAATCCTAAATGACAGCATCTCCTGTCTCAGTCTTCCATACTTGCTATTCATATCTTTTTTCCTAACATGAAACGAACTTTTTTTACTACATATATCTTTGCCTATAATAAGCCTTAGTTGATTTGAGAATGTCAAATTTATTATTTTACTCTTGTAGCACTCAGAGCATACTAGACACTTGCAGTCTAGCATGTTGGACTGTCATTTTCTGTAGTTTCAACACTGCTCTGAAGGAAAGTAGCTATTTTTCTCCCCTCAAGTAACAAGTCATAGCAAGAATCTCTTAAGCATCCACTTGATCCAAAGTTCAAAACAGAATTCTAGTCTTCCAACTGATATGTTCATGAGCCTTTTTGCATCCCGTTTCATTTTCAAACAAAGCCAGATTTTTTTTTAAACAAAGCCCATCTCAGTGAGCCAACTAGCATAGCTGTACACAAAACACCTCAATCCAAAGGCCTGAGGAAGTAGAGAGTTGAAAAGTAAATCTCAGCAGTTTAGGAAAACGCATCAAAATAGGTATAGATAGTAAAGTATAGTAGGTATAGGTATTTAGATGTAAAATCTATATAATTTACATTCTGCCTACTTTTTTCCCAGCTCTTGCAGTTTGCTCAAAGATCTTGGCCTTCACATTCTCATTTTCTTGTTTTAATTTCAACACTTTTTTAAATTTAAATGGGTGAAGACATTTTCCAATGACTTTTTTTTTCATCAACTTCTTACATTTTAATTAGAACAAATATAAAAAAGAAGTCTTAAACCCAAGCACTGACTAAGCACTTCCTCTTTTCTCTGTTACTAGGTCCGCCATGCCAAACTACCACAGTCCTGTAATTCTATACACATTTCCAATTATATCAATGTTTTTCATATTTCTGAAGATACAAATGTTTACAGCCCATAACATTTCCAAGTAGAAAGATGGTCAAGCTAGGAAATACAGTCAACAATCATGTACCTGGAAATCAAAACCAAGCAAAATTTACCTGCTTTCTTGTTCCTTTAAGAAACCTGCTATGACATCCAAAAGCTTTACAAAAGTTTTATGAAACCACACCTTACACTTGAAACTAAGCTTTTGCTGATATACCAGAAAAAACATAGTCATAAATTTGAGATAGTGGGTGAAATGTTAGAGAGGAAACAAATGAGATATGTTCATAGCATATTTCATGTTCTTACGGAAAACATGAATTCTGAAATTGTTCTGAAAAACATGAAATATGTCAAGAAAGCAAATAAATTATTGTTTTAACACAGTTTATCAAGATCTGGCCTTTACAGGTCATTACAAGAAATGCAAGAGAAAGTTAAGGTAATTTTCTAGAATTAAATTCTCTTCTTGAAAAATATGATCAGTTATCTACTAGTGATTTACAAATGTTTAATTTCACAGGCTGTAGATCTCAAGCTAAATTGCTCTGCATTGCTTTTGACATAAGAAGGACTGAGAAAATATACAACATTGATTTTTATTGTTTGATGAGCTATCTTTAGACCATGAGAGATTTTTTTATTTGCATGAGTTACAATAAAAGCTTAAATATACATCAGCAATTGGATGAAATAACTGCTCTGATTTCGTGTCAGTAATTTAAAAACACATAATGGAAGGACATATAAAAAGGTTAAAATTATGTAAATGATGTATTAAAATATTAAGAAAACATCACAGCTATTCAGGCCGTCTTCACGTAATATCAACTTGCTGAATGTAATGGATGTTTGCAAAGCATGACCTTCAGAATTTTTGCAGAAACCATCTGCAGTTATTTCACTGTATCTTCAGTGCACAGTTTTCCTAAACAAATCATACTTTTCCATGGTGTAAAACCATTTAAGATGACTACTAAGTCAGGAATGCAAGATCCCTTTATCCTTTATTACAACTGTACAAAGAACCTCAGCCTTGTATTTTCTGTTGGCTTTTCTGCCAATGCTTTAACCTACATGCAAACTCTATATTTTACTATCATTTTGTTAATCACAAGTCAACCTATTACAAGAAATTGCTTTCATAGTGTAACCTTTTCAAAGCAATATTTACAGGTCTACTGGGTCTAGAAGTTTCACTAACAAAAGTGACTTTGGATGCTGAAATGCAATGGGGCCTACGAATTAGATGTACTAAAGTGTTGACAATTTATCTTGGGTGTTGCATCAGCTAGAAATCTTCATTCTAATATCTGCTGTGAATTCATCACCTCCAACATTTTCATGGAGATTGGCAAGGAATTTTATTGCAAGCATCCTAAAATGTGTTGTTTTTTTTTAATTCCTTTAACTAGTTCAATATGTTTGGGGTTTTTATCTTCTTGCATTCAGACTACTTGGGAAATTTTACCTGAATTTCCACACATTTTAGCCACACCAAAACACCATTTTTCAAGAGATCAATGACCAACCAAAAGTATTGGTGCATTGCTAACTCTATGTGGGGAAATATTAGCCATATAAACTGGACTGGTAATAGATGCCTTTATTTCAGAACTTGACTAGCCTCAGAGGAGTGCTAAATGAATCTAAGATGCTTCTTTCCTATAGAAGCAGTGGATGATATTTCTGAAAACAGTAAGGAGAATTTTTAACAGCGTACATAAAACCTCCGTCTTTTTTGCACCAGAGACTCTATCTCTTCCAATTTATGCCAGATTTAAAAGTTCTACTTTTTTCCAATTGTTTGCATTTGAACACATGTAATGCAAACACAAATAACCCTGAATATGCACCACACAGTAGCCACAGAAATTTGTTGTGATATACAGAATGGCTCTTATAAAACTGCTATGGTTTGCTTTGCCATCAGTCTTCACAGTCATTAAGAAGGAATGACTTTCAGATAGAATGAAGATCTTTAATTTAAAACTTTATTGTTTCATTAAAAGACTGGGATTTCAAATAGTCAAGACCAAAGTGCACATTTTTCAGATTTTCACCAAATTTCCTCTCCTGTCTGTGACTTGTTTTTAAACTCAGATTTTTAAACTCAGATTATATCTGAGATGGGAGAAGAAATTAAATTTTAAGGGTCATTTGGGGTCTTTGAATAAGTGGAAAATATGCTATGAAAATTGTTCATAATCTGTATACACAAAAAGAATGTATGTGCAGCAAGCAATACAAGTTTGTTAAATTTATATGATCCATTGGATCTTAATCTTTCAGAAAAAGCAGATCCTATGCTGAGAACAAAAAACTTCAAAGTCAGATAGTAAGACTAAAATAATGGATGCAATCTTTGCATGAAATCTTGTAGATGCTGGAAGACATCAGAAGGAATTCCAAAGTCAAAGGGTGCAGAGATTATTTTTCTTACATCTAGAATTACCAGTTTGGATGACTAAGACGTTGTTGACAAAGGGATGCAATAATACAGCCAATAAGGTTCCAGATGTATGACTGTTCCTATTCTCATTTGCTTGTAAATAAAGCAAAAGAAAGTACACTAAATTAAACAAAGGAATATATAATGTTAGAGTGCATCAGCAGGA
>NW_009954101.1:1893899-1906638 GCF_000747805.2 Chaetura pelagica | reverse complement strand
CAGGAAAAAAAAGTGAACAGATCTTATAGTGATCAAGGAAATTAATGTCTTTTGGAGAGGATAACCATCCATGCTGTTTCAATTCCACTTACATTTACGTAAATATATCATTTCTAAATTTACATAACTTAGATTTAGTCAGCCTGTCTTACTAAAATTAATCTGATTTAGACTTCCACAATCTTACATATGCTGAAGAGGTTTGAAGTATGCATATGTATGTAAGTGTCCCAAAAATGAGGGATGCACCACCATGCCCCAGCTCATGAAACAGAGCAGAAACAACAAATGTGACAGTTATCAATTTTAAAAAGCGCATTTTCACCTTGAATTACTTGGACTTCTCTGTTATTAGTACTCTACCATAATAGAGTACTATTATATTAGAATATAGTTATCTCTAATATTTGTTTGTTAGGCATAAAAACAACATGTACCCATATGGATATGCAATTCCTAGTAGCTCCACAATAAAGAGAACACATAAATCTGCTGAGAAGTTAACATTAGCCAAAACACTGAAAGCTTAACTAACTGCTGTTGGATTCTAATTATTGCCTTTATCTACTTGTATGCCAAATGTACATTGAGTTTCACGTAAGTCAATATATCACAGATCACACTTTGTTGCTGGATTTTATGTTAGTATCTCAGAAATAAAATAATTTATATTATTACTTAAATTAACTTAAAATATAAAATTATTATTTAAATTAATTTCTATTATTCAAGTCAATTTCTAATAAAAGCTAAATTAATTATATCCTATATACCTGATTTGATTCAATTCCATTTTTAGAAGATTCTGGTTACTGAAATGTTGAAAAAATATATGCTGAGAAGTATCCAAGCACATATTAGTGTCAATGCACACAAAGATTTTTTTTCAAATCTGTATATATTTGGAACCTTTATTGCGTTTGACAAAAGCCCAGTATCACATACGATCTTTCAGAATTTCAGCAAAACATTTAGAACAAAAACTACTCAGGGCTCTAGCCACTTACCTATTGCCTGATTATCTATCACTCAGCTCAATTTTCACTGTTGATTGGAAGTTATAGTATATTATTATATTATAAAAAAAATACTAAGTTACCAGATAGAAAATACTGAATTAAAATATCACTCCTTCCAAAAATAAAATGCATAAAATTGAATATGAAATCAGAATGTTCTCTAGAAGTGCATATATGAGCTTTTATATTATTTTATTTGCACATCAAGTGTGTTTTGAAAATTATTTATCTTTCTATCTAGCATGCTCTGCTGAGACACAGAACTAAAAATCTTGTCTAATGTTTGCAATACCAAGTTTAGTAATTTATGAGGTCTCAAATTCATTCTAGTTCACAGATTCGCCTAGATAACAGAAAAATCTAAATTATGTAACAAAGATCTTCATTGAACTGACTGCTTCTTAGTGTCAAATAATAAAATAATAGAAAGCAACATTTTTAAAAGGCTGAAATCTTCAGAGGAAACTTCTTCAACAAGAAAAACTGGCCACCAGGGAGACGTGGCAGGGGGGTACCATGCAGAAGTGCCGAACAAGTGACATCTGCTGTTCTGCAGCCAGTCATCCCGGTGGAAACCACAGTATTGGAGAGTTCAGTGGCCAGCTGGCAGCAGACGGTGGCAACCAGTTGTCAAAACCTCTCAAGAATGCTTTACAGGCCTGTTTCCCAGGCTACCAATTCCCAAGATGGCAGACATTTTCTCTGACAGTTTCTCAGTCAGTATTTCAGCAGACTTTTTCTTTCCTTCAGTAATTTTCCCTTGTAACCAGGTATTATTTCTGGCTGCTCATTCACCTCCCCATAGGACTGCTTAAGCTCCTAATTGTACCATGTGTGCAAGCAATGGCCTTGCTGACATGACAGCAACACCGTAGGTCTTCAGAGTATAATTGATGACAATCCACAAACAGCACTAAATTGCTGGTGATGTACAAGATGGGCTAGAATCCAACCTATCTTCTCCTGGCTGTGCTCACTCTGTCTTCTTAGGTAGCGTAAATCCAGTACATCTTACCTTCAAAACAGAAGTCAGCAGATATGACACTGAATACTCAAAAGGACACACTTGTTGAATAATAAAATCTTTCTCTTATAATCATTTTTCATAGCAGTGCCACATGTTAAGCATAGACATGGAATTTAAAGGGGTTTCTAGTGAAAATCAGATGTGAAGGGCATAAAACTTGAGGGATGTGCTTACAAATTCAAAGTCAGAACATACAGGACTCAGGGACAGTCTGGGGCTTTAGATCTGAACCTAAAGCATAACCTGGCTTTTCATATTTCTCTTTCATCTATATCTCTTATTTGTTATTTCTGATACAAAAGAGTGCCACTGAGGGACTGTTAACTCTCAGTATGGAAATCTTCTGGATAGGCCATACAATATGATTGTGTGTCTCCACAGCAAGTTCCCATTACAGAAATATAACAGTGAAAAATGAGAAACTGTCACTAGAAAAGGAATAATACATAAAGGAATGACTACTAAAACTAGGAAAGGTCAGCTATTCTGAAAGAATGAGACGGTATCAGTAAAATGACCAGCAATAAATCAATGGCAGGTGCTAAAAATGGATTAAAAAACCCAGCTCTCTGTGCAATCTGTCAACAGCCAGACAGCCAAAGCTGGTAGCCATTGCATGGGAGAATCTCATAAATGTGCCAGTTCCACATCAAAGTACCAAATCTTACATGTCAGGTAAATGTTGAGAGAAATATCTGCTATTGTGAAGGTCCTGCTTAGCTTTTCCTCCTCTTAACTACTACAATCTTCTGTCTGAATTTAGCTCTGGTTGTGAAGATTTCTAGACTTCATATTTTTAGTGTTCATAATATTGGCAGGCATTTGCCATAGTACAAGAAGAGCAGTGAGGCAACAAGCTTGGTTCAGTCGAACTCAAATAACCTGCTTTTCAAAACTACAGACAACTATATGCACTGACTACAAAATTATACACGACGTTGCTCAGTTTGTTTCCACAATGCAAAATACAGTGATGAGCATCAATCAAGGATAGTTCAATGACTATTACCTAATTCTTATTCACTGTTGTCTTAGTTGCATTCTGCAGAAAATATAATCCTCCACAGAAATTACAGTAAATGTGCATATTTTCTCTGCAGGAAAAAAAATAAATATATAAATTAGGAATTAAGAGCACTCAGCTTCCTCTGTCCCCCAAAATTTAAAACACAGCATTGGCTGTCAGTGCAGATCACTCTCACAGTATAAATAGGAAGTAAAAAAGGAAGCTTATACATACTCCAAGCTACCACTGTTCTTCTGTTCTCATTTATTCCATTTCATTTGTGTCACATGTAAGCAGGCAACAAGGTAAAAAGATATGAAGAATTGACTTTATGAACTACAGATTCCCAGCTACCTAAATAATAAGATATAATTGGAGCTGTTTCACACTCTTCTTGCAGTCTGACAAGGACTGATTCCAGGATTTCAGGCACTACAAAGGTTCTTGTTTGCAACCAGGAAAACCAAGCTTGTCTTGAGCCCAAAAGAGGTACTCTGGGTGTAGCAGATAAACAAAAATAAATTATCACATGAGATAAGAAAAACTCACTATCTTATTCCACTAATATTACAGAGACAGAAGGAAAGCACCTGTTACTGTATAATCTTAAAAGTTGCTTTTTCCTCTTATGTACATATAAAAAAAAAAAATAATCAATTGAGCATTTGAAACTGTCAAAATGGCTGTAGGCAGCAGATGCAGAGATATCTGGCTTGCTGATAAAACCCGTTAGTTATTGTCATATAAAGGAGGCATAATTAACTTCCTCTTGAAGACCCATGGAGTACTTTGCAGAGCTTCACACCTCACAGCTAATCTCAGCAACTGGTACATGCCGCAAGCAGTGGTGATACATAGAACCACCTCATAAATGGCCATTTGCTGTGTGAAGGGGCACACAGGAATATGTCTGTGATCTTCTTGATATTGAAAGCTTCCACCACCCAAGAATTTCAGGTGGGCTTTGTGGAATATCACTACCACCAAGCACATGTCCATTATCAAGGCAGTGTTCAGTCTCAGCAGAAGTTGATGGCCATAGCTAGAAGTTCAGAAATGCTGCTTGCATGAAGCACCGATAAGGATTTGAAAACAAATACAATAACTTGATATCTGGTCTCTGGGTTAGTGCAAATAATTTGAACATCAGATGCTGTATGCATTTTCTTTAAACTTCTGTGATTTTCTCAGTATTTAATCACAAAAAAAAATAAATAATCACAAGGATTAATTAAGCTTTATATAAATTCTTAACAATGGAGTTCCCTTAACAGATTCAAGAAAAGTATAATTTATGAAAGAAAAACAATAGTTACTGCAGATGAAATGGGGTTAGAGACTCAGCAAAATTGTAGTAGAAATTCTGTAGAAATAAAAACATAATCTCTTCCTCTGCAAATTTATCAAGCATAAAATCAATGGAGAAACACTATGACAATGCAGCTTCCATCTTGTAATTATATATATTGAGCATATTTTTACTTGCTCCTACACTGAAAACTTTTGACACTGCATTTAGATTCGGAGTATTCATAAAATACAGCAAAATTCATGTTTTCACTGAAAGAGCAATATCTTTCCTATCTAGGCATACCACAACTATTGGAAATGACTGCTACATCTCAGCTGCTATTATGCTTAAAACCAGCAGACAAAATGACAAGATGACTGTGATTCTTTCTCTGTTGCTTTTAGTATTGAGTGTGTAAACAGTTTATGTCAAAACCTGCAACAGAGACTAGCAACTTCCAAAGATATAACTGAGATATTTCTTTTTTAAAAAAATTATTCTTCAGTTCTGCAACTTGGTAACTGGAGAAAAGAATACTATAACACTACAGAAAAAATAAATACATTTATCATATAAAATTAATACTGAAAGAGTGAAGAACTGATAATTACAGGTCAGCTGCCAACACATAAATGTACAGTTACAGTTTTGTACTAGGAAATAAATTTTTACCCATTCAGATTGAGTTTGGATTAAACAAAAGTCAAGAGTGGATGGGATACTGTTTTGGTACAACTATGATAATCAGAAAAAAAAAAACTAAAAAGCTAATACAAGTTAAATTTTCAATATTAATAATAACAAAGGATCAAGATGCTGCAAAGATTTTTAAATAAGTGTAACTTTTAAATATTTTATGTTTGTTTGGGTTTTTTCCTGCACGGCAATGAATTGTAGCCTGGGCTTTTTAAAATAAAAGTCAGGTTTACAATAACAAAAGATGAGTACTTAGGAAACATTGACATCACACCTATGAATGTTTTAAAGGTTAGACAGCATTACACTTTATAAGGTTTCAAAACCAGGCAACATAAATTCAAGAATGCTAAATGCCACAGGGCCTATATGGACATTGATAGATATTTCATTATGTGTTAGATGTGGGAGATCTTTAAAAGTGAGGTCTCCAAGGAGTACTAAGGAGATACCACTTGCCTTTTCACTTTCAACCTCACTGCTCTGGGAAACAAGACTTTGGAATTCGGCCAGTCTGAATTGATTAGTCATTCAGTTTTAAACTCAGATCAAAATAATGACTAAGAGAGCAAATAAAAAGCTGGGGAAAACTTCACTTGGTCAATAATGAAAACTAATTCCACAAAAAGTCACACTTTATACTAAACAGGTATATCCACGCGGGCACTTAAAATATGTAATTATAAAATAAAATCTTACTTTTTTTGTGATGTGGCATAGTGACTGTCATTTTTACTGTATGAACTAGATAAGAAAAATGTAACAAATGTCCATTTTTACATTTCCTAATAGAAACAGAATTTTCTAAGTTTTTAAAAAAACCAAAATCACTGTATTTAAAATGAAAAAAACAATATTTTTATATGTCACAAGCAAATAAAGAAGGACATAATCCTGACTATTCTTCCTTCATTTAAAGCAAGAATATCCTAGCAATACTCTACTCAAGCTGAAATCAAGAATAGCTGGAGCAAGGAATTTTGTCCAGACTTGATTGCAGTGAAGGCATGGCTAGGCAAAACTTAAAAACACAGCTATGCATAGGCAATTCAGTATTGTTCAGTATTTCAGAAATATGAGCAAGCAGGTAAGTGTCTAGATGCAGGTGTGCTTTCCTATATCTGAAAGTTTAAAAGACTTCTGCATAACACAATTACCAAGTCAACGGGGATCTCACAAAGTCAAAAAAAGTCATTTTCTATGTCTGCAGAACCTTCAGGGGTCTAAATAATTTTGCTCTCTGCCTGTCTCTGGGATATCGCCTGGGATAACATGAGCTTCTTGTATGCTTTTGTGCTTCTTTACGAGCACTGGCTGAGCTGGCTGGATTTTGTAAATCATCAGCTGACAGCATCTTTCCTGCACTTGAGCATTTTCCAGGATATAGCAATTTTCTAGTCTAACAGCAACAAAGATGTGGTTAGCTGCAGTTGAATCTACACTGAGGAGAACTGCTGCAAACTGCTTCATAAATCAAAGTGGAAGAAACACACTTGACTGCTTCAAGCAAGTCTCAGCTGACAAACCTGCCCACTTGCTAAAAAAAAAGGTTACCAAGGAGCCATCTTCAGGATGATGTAGAGATGTAAGTGTGTTTGTTAGAGAATTACAGCTAATTGAGAATGCTCTTCCAAAGGCAATTCAGAACTAAAGAAAGGTCTCAGAGACAGGACAGCCAAAGGGCCTGTCTGCCCCACCAACAACAGTATGTTAGCTTGAACAATCTCAAAAATAAATAAAAGGACACATCCTAGTGTAAGAATAACAATACTAAGCTAGAATGGGAGGTTAACCTGCCTGTTTGCCTCAAAAATAAAAATTGTTTTGTTTGTTTGTTTCTTGTCTTGTTTTTTCTTTAGGAATTATAAGATTCAGGTCTCCAAAGAAATTGCCTTTTGAAGAATTTTCAGAACATGATGAACAAAAAGAAAATTACTAGGAAAATTACTGAGTCCTAGGTATTTTGTTTGCAAAAAAACAACAACCAACTCCTTTAAAATTAAATTTCTACTGGAAGAAAATGGGAAGGAGAAAACATGCCATGAAGAGATACAATTATCAGTACTGACCAACTTACACAATTAAGATTTGAATTCTCTCTTAACATAATCATAATTTTGTTATCAAACCACAGAATAGCACAGAATTCATTTACTTCAAAACATAACAGTACAAAAGCTGGTAAACATGTAGGCTGCTTTGAGGACACCAACAGAGCCTCTTAGGCAGATTAACAGAGGGCTGACACTCTGAGGGCACAAAGCAAACTAAAATGACCTGCAGAGAGTGTGGGCTGCTCACCCTGCAGTCTTGCTGAAGTCAAAGGAGACATCCATTAAGGGTCAAGACCAGAGCCTACTGACAGTTTTCAGATAGTGATCACAGCCAGAATTTTCTCTCTTGGTTTATGCAGATGATTTCTTTAGTGATGAGGACATTCTAAGTCTGTCTACTGCTCATAACATAGGCTTCTAATCTAACTGTCTGTCTGTCTATCTATCTATCTGTATCTATCTAAAAAATCATTTACAGAAATTATACTTCAACTGCCTATTTCCACATATGACGCTTTCAAAATACAACCTATTATTAGAATGGGGAAAAAGACAGTACAGATAGAGTAATGACTGGAAAAGTGATCAGATTTGCTATTTCAGTAAACTTATGAACATGTTAAACAAAAACAAAAACAAAAAAACAAAACAAAGAAGAAAAAAAAAAAAAAGCCTGCACGGTATTCAAAGGCCAGACAGTAGGAAATGGGGTACCTGCCTATCTTTACCCTTGACAACAGCAGTAAAGGAAATAAAATAGCATGTCACAATATTAGACTTTACGAACTGAAAGGAGATAGTTCTCAATACCTGCAATATCTTCTTTTCATGACCAGAGAGTGACTCAAGCGTGCATGACAGCAGGATTCGACTGTGTTCTCTGTAGTCTTCATATATTTCACTGTGACAGAAAGCATATAATCATTCCCTCACCAGTTATGTGAGGAAATACTCCATCTGAGGAACACACATTCAAACAGTATTAAGAAATAAGACAAAACCATTTAATAACTTCAAGTTCTAAAAGGTCCTAAAAATGAAAAAAAAAAAAATAAAAAAAATCCATTACTCTAATAGTAACTGTTTCATTTGTCCCCAAACAGGTCACAGATTTAACATGTATTGGACTATGATTAAATGCCCCAAATGAAAGTGAAATATTTTGTTCAATGGTAAATGAAATACTTCTTTTCACTTGTATCTAATCATATCACCAGGATTTATTTGTTTTTTCCTTACTTCTATGGTACAAAATCTCATTTCAGATAATCTACCTGCACCTT
Organism: Chaetura pelagica; assembly: GCF_000747805.2. Taxonomy (NCBI): domain Eukaryota; kingdom Metazoa; phylum Chordata; class Aves; order Apodiformes; family Apodidae; genus Chaetura; species Chaetura pelagica. Next base: position 1,898,262 of record NW_009954101.1, on the reverse strand, counting down.
TTTCTTGTTTCACCACCAAAGGAAAAGATCACTTTGACACCTCATTGAAAAGTCAAATCTTCAGGTTTTTAATTAAGATTGATTTGATGGAAAGCTTCTTTTGAAAATTGCTTCTGCCCTTCTTGGGTCCACTCTGTTGAAGTCCGCTACATGGTCATATTCTCAGCCTGGTTAAAGAAGAGCCTACAGTTATCACCTCATACAAAGGTAACTCCTGACAAAGAAATTCAAAATATATTTGTCATTCATTTTTATATATAAAAAACTCAGTCATATTCCTTTTAAACTATGCCTTTCTCAGCTTAATGCTTTTTCTGAAGCTCTCATTTATTTTAATAGCTATCAAAAGCTTTTTAATTCTCATGATTCAACAACACGTTATCTCTGTTGCTAAACATCTAAATTCTCTTAACCCAATAGAGTATTTTTATAGTTAGCTTTTTTTAAAAGCTTAATATTAAAAACAAAACAAAACACCACACACACAACAAACCCCACAACATTAAAGCTCTCATAATCAGTACCCAGCCTTACCTTCATTTCCTAAAACCTAACTGGTTATGGAATTGTCTAGTATAGGTGTAGGAGACAGTGCCCCTCTACTAAAAGCTACATGGCTCACAAGGCAGTTAGTAGGCACCAAATGGCTGCCCATAAACTATATGGGGATTTTGCCTATCTCCCCTCTCCTCCCTGTCACAAACTAGAGACTGGAGTCCTGTTGAAGACCGAGACTCTTGTGGAGGGATCCTCAGGAAACGTTCTGAAGTGCAGGCAAGAGACAGCTGCCAACCCCACCGTGAATGGATTATAGCCCTGGGAAGAGGGCGGAGCCCAATCCTCACAGGGAATTATGTTGTAACAATTTATAAAGACAGACCGCAACACCCAAGCTCTGCTGGCTTTTTTGAAGTGCAGGGTAAGTGCTCCCAGTAGGTGTGTAGAGAGGTCCGCTGGCTTTCTGGAGAGACTAAGGGAGATAGGGTCAGTCAGCCCAAAGGAGGGAGATACTGTTCTTGGGAGTGCTGGAGAAGACCTACCAGTTCCTGTGAGCTCCTGCCTGTGAAGCAGAAGACAAGCAGCTGTCCAGCTGGGTCATGGACCGTATTAGGGTCCTGCATCGGGAGACTCTACAGTCACTGTTCTTCCTGCCCTCACAGCGTGGTTAAACCTTTCCACCAGTGAGAGAGGAGGACAGTGAAAACCTATTAAACAGCTGACCATCTCAGGACTTGGGTAAAGACAAGTATTTACTTGCCCTTAATCCTTCCTTGCCCATTTACCTGGCTCTCATCCACAACGCCTTTACAATCCCTCTAACCATTTGTTAGGTGAGCCTCCACCTTTCCCACTGCTTTCCTTTTCTCTTTATTGATATTGCTATTGCTTAAATCAATGGGGTGTTGCTGTTGTTGTCAATTGAAATTATGTTGGCATAGTATTGTTGTTTTCCATTATTCTTTATCATTATTATTGCTACTATTGTTTCCAGGTTACCCTCTTTGAATCTCCTGACCCAAACTGGTTTACTTATGTCACCAATAAACTGTGTATTTGTAAAGTTCAACTGGGAGTCAGCTGCTTTTATTAGAAACATTAGTGAGTATTAGACAAGTGTCTCACCCAAAAAGTCAGTGCCAAAGTTTACTCCTCCTCTGTGAGAGGCAAGCACCACTTGCCAGCCTCTTGGCAAATACCAATAAATTAAAATCTCTCCAAAAGGGGAAAAAAAGCACGTTGGGGACCCCGACAATAGGTTTATTTTTTTCTTTGTCTATATAAAATGAAAAGCATTGTGGAGAGTTTGGAAAAAATGCCTTTAGGCTAGAAATTAAAATGCCATAAGAATGGCAGCAAACAAGTATTATAAATTGGATTTACTAAAAAAACTGTGATTAATGGATTATTTGTTTAGTTTGGCTCATATTTTACATTTTGTGAGACATTTATATAATGTCTTTCACTAGCACTTATGACTCAAAGCAGCCAAATCTTAAGCAAAATCTTCTCTTTGGAAAGCAGAAATCTTTGACTACTTTTTTTTTTTTCTTTAAGGAGCTACAAGGGAAAAATTGCAAAGAAACAGCAAAATAAATACTTCTGCAAATACACAGCAAAGCTGTACATCCACGCTTTTCATATAGTACATAAGAGTAAATTTCACTCAACTCTTCGCATGAAGAAAAGATAATGAACATGTCAATTATTTTCTCAGGCTATACAGAACACCATGAAGATTTATTGCTGTTTTCAGATGTGGTAAAGATGATCTGAACTGCCCAGAATGTTCTTACTACAGCTGTCTTCTTGAATCCTGTTAATTCTCTGCCAGATAAATCAAATTTCAGTTTCAGAGAAATGCTATCTAATCACAGGTGAGAAGTTCTAGGCCACATCCCAGGGCACATGTGTCACATCTTCATTCCATCTTAGGGGTAGTAGAGTGAAATAAAATTTCATATAGATTGTATAGCATGTTAAGTACCTTTGCCATAATAACAAACCTTTTAATTGCATGATGGTTGTATATTTCATCTTCTCTCCCAAAACCATGAGTGATTTCAGATCCAAGTAACAGGCTACACTACAGATATTCATCTAAAGCCATTCTTAGCTGAGTTGCCATAAACTGAACTACATACTGCATGGATGTTAATATATTCATTGTTTTTCTGGGGTAGGTTTTAGACTCATACACAGTAAGTAAAAATTATTTCTAATACAGTGTACAGTACAGTGTTAACTACAATAGGATCTTCAGTGCTTTAAAAATATGAGCTAGCATGCTACAGCACATTGGTTTTTCAGATTAGGCAATTCTGACACAAAATAATAGAATATACTTAATCTGTCAAATAAACATAAGTATTTGTATGCATCAGCATAATAAGGTTATTAAGGTTTTTGTATTGCAAATTAGTTAGCTCCTTTTAAATACAACACTAAAATTTTGGTTGGAAGACATGACAGTGACCCAATATAAAGTCTACAATTTTCTGCTGTTCACGAAAAGCAAATATTAGGACTAGAAAATTGGACATTGATAGGTTGTATTTAACAAATTCTTGTATTGACTAGAATGAAAGTGCTGTAAATAAAAACAGAGGGGAAAAAAAAGTAAATTTCTATTTTACTTTTCAATGGAACACAAAGTTTTATATGATGTGACTTTCTCAGGACAGATCACATGCATAATTCCCATAAAAATCATTGCCACGAAAAATTTGGCCTGTATTTGATCTCCTGAAAAACAGGATGTTTCTCCAAGATGTTGAGCCAGGATTTTACCAAATAATTCTGCTGAATTCTAAGGTATTCAGATCTTTGAAAAACAATAGGACAGCTGAATACAGCAACTCAGCAATGGTCATCCCACAATACGTAAAATACTATATTAGGTGATTCTCAAGTGGCTATTAATACCCAAAAGCATCTTGGTCAGAGCACAGAAACCTAATTATCTCTGTTAACAAACCAGACAATTAGTGGCTTCAAAATATGATCCAGTTCCTGTGGCACAAAGACTCTTCAACTGGCAAATGTAGTGGCGTTTTTAATGCAAATATTGAATGTAAGCATATAATAGTTCTAACAGCTAAGCGAAAACTTGCCCTTTTTAAAAATTATAGCTCATTTGTTTTTTTCAACAATTTCTCAAGATGTATCCTGTCCTTTCCTCCAGGTGACCACATTACGCACTTACATTATTCATTATTGAATTATCTTTTTCCTTCAATTATTTATTCTTTTTTTCCAAACTATCACTCTTTTTCAGCTGCCACAGTTTTTGTTAGCATGGTTCTGTCTACCAGCAAGATTGCAGGAGCATCACAAACAAGTACTTTCCTGGTATTTCCATTATCTTTCACCCAGAATGTTAACAAAGTGAGAGTTTTCCATGACATTCACTAGCCAGGTAAAGAGGAATATGAAATGGAAGTAATTCTACATCATTAAATTTTAAACACGCTGCAGTGTGTTGCAGTCTGAGTTCAACCCGGGCTAGAAAAACCTCTAGTTGAATTTCAGATGGTCCCTTCTCTTCTCCACGACTAGAGGAGGAATAGCCCCAGATTGACTGGCTTTACTTTCCCAGTGGGTTCATCCCCAGCTTGGGACCCGCTGGCTACACTGGGTGTGTCTCTGGAGCACAAAGCTCTGCCCAGATGTGGGTGCACCAGCACAAACACAGAGATTGTGTGTTTGAAATACCACTTGACTGTAACAGTTTTCAAGGAGTGTGTGGGGAAACTGGAAATGCAAATGTACCCGGTCAGTGAAGAGAAAGACAGACTGTTATAGCTGGGGGGGAGAGGGAGAGAACCCGACACCTTTCCCACATAAGGTCGACAAGGGGGGGGGG
>NW_009954101.1:1851019-1893861 GCF_000747805.2 Chaetura pelagica | reverse complement strand
GGGCGCGGCTGCTCGGGCTGCTCTGGGAGCGCCTGATGGCGGAGGCTTTGGGGAGCGAGCAGCGATCCCGGCTTCTTCAGCTGCTCCAGCTGCCTTCTTCTCTTTCTTCGGCTCCGTTTGCGTAGCTCCTCGGCGAGCGGGCTCCACGACAGAAAGCGGGAACAAGCTCCTTTCCCAGCCACAGAAGGCTCCCTTTATCTGGCCTCCTGTTCCTCTTCCGTCTTCCTTCACTTCTCTCCTTTGCTCCGGCAGCAGCAACAAGAGGCGGCAACGACCCATAACGGCCCTTAACGACCGTTTGGTGGGTCTTTTTGTCCGCCCAGCTCCCAGCCCCGAGGTGGTTCCTGCAAGGGCTGGGCCCTGGCTGCACACACAGCAAGGTGGGGCTGCCTGTCCCTGCCCTTCCTTGTGCGAGCCCCTGCCCGCAGCCCCTCCCCGCTGGGTTGCTGATGGTTCTCCTTTTTTTTCCCCCTTTGTTTAAGTCTCTCTATCATAGCCAGTTTGGTTGAGAGACATATCCTTTGTGGAGGCCGGTTCTCCACACAGTGTTAGGGGATAAAAGAAAGACCTGTCATAACCTATATTCAGCCTAATCCTGAAGAAGAGCGTGACGACAGGCAAGGACAGGACACTCTCATCCTTCAGCAAAAGTGTTTGCCCACACGAAGAGGAGTCTTGGTCATCTTGTACTAGCAAACTGAAAATTAATCAGCTCTGCTTAATATTTGAAATTTCACACCCCTTGGAGATATGTATGAATGTCTGTTGTTTATTTTACTACCTATTAAATCTAAACATTTGCCATAGAATGGTGAGATCCCCTGAGCTGCTTCTTTAGGCCACTGCATCTATTATCAGTTAACGAAATAAGTTATTCACATAAATGTGTGTGTGTGGTAAACCCTTTTTCCTTTGCAGCACAGTGGTACTCAAAGTGAGCCACCCGTTTCACATCATGAGCAAGATAGGTCATTCATATAGCACCACGCTCAGATCAGCAAAGCAGTCCACTGGAAATGCTCTCAAGTTACTCCCACCTCTTTTAACATCAAAATTTTCAGAGCTTTTTTCTTCCTCCTTAGACGTAACACCTAGCCAACATATACACATGCAGCTAGCTATGGTGCAGTCTTTCAAGTCTTAATTGAATGACAACACATGGTAATGTTGTCAGTGCAGATATTTAGCTCCTTCAAGTCATCCCAACAGGGAGTCAAGTCAGTACATAACTGGCCTTGTAACTTCCACAAAAACTACTGCATCTGGCTATAAAAGAGAAGGTTTCTAATTCCAAAAACATTAGTGGCTTATGTCATGAAGGAAAATATTTTTTATTAAAAAAAAAAAAAAAAGCCTCAAGGTTTGATATACTGATAAATCTATTTTAAAAACAAAAAAACCCGACAACTTCATAATTTTTATATGTAGCGATATCTTGTAGTAAAGAATTTCAAATCTTAATATGTAAAACTTGACCTGAATTTATTTTCTTCTTTTTGTCTTACTTATACTTCAAGGAGTTCACATGTCAATATATAAAAATACACTAGATTGTGGAATCTATCAGTATGTGATTCTCTTGCAAAATCCAGGATTCAAGGTGAGTAAACATCTTACACATGTTAAGGTCAAAAGTGAGATAAGTGACATCAACAGTGTGGTATTTTTAATGCATAGCTGAAGTCAGTCTATTAGATTTATTTATGGTGACAAATGCACATTAAAATTCAGGAAGAGCAAAGCATTGAAAAAAACACAAGCAAAACAAAACAGCAAAAAAACCAAACACAAACAAACAAACAAAAAACCACCAAAAGTCTCCAAACACCAGAATGCTTGGATCCCAGATTTTGCAAGGAAATTGCATGTTGATAATGAAAACTTCATATTCATCTGCATATTTATTAAGCAAACCTGTAAGCTTTTGGATCATAGAATTACAGAATGGTTTGGGTTGAATGAGACCTTAAAGATCATCTAGTTCCAAGTCCCCTGCATGGACAGGGACACTTCCCACTAGACCAGGTTGCCCAGAGTCCCATACAGCCTTGCCTTGAACACTTCCAGGGAGGAGGCACCTACAAACTATCTGGGCAACCTGTGCCAGTGTCTCACCACCCTCAGAGGAAAGAGATTCTTTCTAACAGCTAATCTAAGTCTACGCTCTTGCAGTTTAACACTGTTCCCCTCATTCTCTCACTAAATGCTGTTCTAGAAAATCCATCTTCAGCTTTCCTGTAACCCCTTGACATGCTGGAAGGCAGTAAGTTCTTTAAGATCTCACTGAAGGCTTCTCTTCTCCAGACAGAACAATCCCAGCTCTCTCAGGCTGTCTTCATAGGAGTGGTGTTGCAGTCCTCTGATCATCTTCATGGCCCTCCTCTGACACAAGCCAACACCTCCATGTCCTTCTTTTGTTGGGGACTCTGGAGCCGTACACGGTACTCCAGATGGTTTCTCACAAAAGTGGAGTGGTGTCTATCAAAGTACATAGACCTCATCTTTCCTATGAAAGAAACATATTTTGAGAGATAAATTTAATCTTATTTGTGTGAGAAATTGTATCTCCCCAAAAGCCAGAGCATTATCATGTAATTAGCCAAGCACACCAGGTGTAGCTTTGTGTTAATTAAGGACAGCCAGGCGGTAAAGCACCCCTAACATGAAATTTACCCTTCTACAAAAGCTGCATGGCCCATTAGACATAAGCATAGCAAAATATACATAATCGTGTTGTACAGCACTCATTAAGACAGTTTAGATGAGTTAATTCAAAACTGAGCTAGTTCTAGTACCAAATACAATATAGTGTCTCACCAAGTCCTGACCATTTGAATTACCATCCTCAGCTTTGAGCAAGCTAGTCCAAATACCATACATTTTATCTCACTAGTGGTTTCCTCTTTGTTCACCTTGCTTATCCCCTTGAAACAGCTCTTAGCCCTCTCACAGTGTTTACAAACTAAGACTTTCTCCAAGCTACATAGCCTACCATAGCCTCAAAGACCAGTATGATAAAATGAGTCTGCTGCAGGCTCCAGAAAGCTTCAGTCACAGCGAGCCCTTCCTTCCAGCATGACACAGAGGGCTAGCAGGTTCTTCTCAAACCCATCTGCTCATTACTGGGGACAATCACAATACAAAGGCAGATACTCATTCTGCCTTCAAAATTTCATTTTTATAGCTTGCAGTCTGTTGGGAACTTTTCCTCATATTCTGTGCATATAGCAGAAAAGCTGTAATTTGCATAAGATTAGACTAATTTCCATTACTGACTAAGAAAAAATAGGAATAAAATAGTAATAAATCAGATTTGTAAAGTGTTTCCTTATTAATGAGCACCAAAGCAAATATAAAAGAGAACGACGCAACAGATTAAAGCAGCACATTATGTTGACTAATTTAAGTTCTTAGACAATAATGAACATTAGTGTCAGCTTGACATTTTAGGGAGTTTTAAAGTAATTTCATTAATGTTTTAAAGGACAGTAACATTGCTGTTTTAGTAGCAGCTTTGTTAGAGCAAAAGAAGATAAGAAATATTGATAACATTAAAAATATGCAATTTCATGCTACTTTCAAGGTTTTAAAAAAATTATGGCAGCCCTGGTCTTTTAAAAATAATTAGTGTTTGCAAGGTTATCCTGGTTGTGTTTTCCAGCTAATTAAGATAAAATGTTGTGGCTAGTGTGCAGTCTGCTTAAGCACAGAACAGTTTGCAATGGGTGCATAACCCAAAAGCAGTAAAAATTAAACTACATTTACACAATTTTTCATAAATACTTTCAGCATACAATTAATTACTAAGATAAGCTTCTATCAGGCGGAAATAACGGAGAAGTAAAACGCTTTAGAAGTGAAACACTCAAAAAAACTCTTCCAGGGTGAAGTAAAAATTCTTTCTCAAATACACTGTTATGATTGGTGTTTGATTGCTCTGTTAACACATAAAATACTAGGTGATATACAAAGAACCTGGTCTAGCATACATAAAATTTCCTACATTATATGTAGTAGAACCATATACTATAATTAGAATTCAAGCTGTGCAGACCTATCATGTAGCAACAGTAATTTAAGTCCATATACGGAGTTTAACTGGAAATTTTTATAAAGGAATATGGCAGTTGAGCTCATCTGAGAACTAAACTTCTTTCTGTGGTTTAAATTTCATTCTTACTTATATAGAACATTTATTCTAATCCAACAAATTTTACTCTTAGATTAGTAGCTAATCCTTCATAGTCTTCCTACAAAAATAAATATTTTTTTTCTCCTTGATTTACTGCTTTGAGGCTTGGAAAAGCCAAAAGGACACAGAAGTGTTTTCTCCAGTTATTCCTTTTTCATTTTAAAAATCTGTGCACATACATTTCCTTAATTTGTTCTTCCCACAACATCTGTGTAATTACCACTGACAGTTCAATCTTCAACCTTCAGTTTTATAAAATGCCAAAAATAGAATGTTGTTACAGCTTGGAAGAAACCAGTCTGAAACTGGTAAACAGCAATAACTTTCATCTGAAGCCAATGAAAACAGTGAAATGTCCCTCTGATTAGAAATGGTGAAACAATAAAAGCTACCACAAACTGCATGCCATGCTGGAAGTCCTTCAGGAATTTGAGTTATATTAGCTGGCGCTAAATGTCAAAGAAGGAGGACTGACTTGATGGCAGTTATTACATTTATGCACTTACACAGAGATCCAGTAGAAAAAGAATAAGGCACAAGACATGTCAGAAGAAATAGGTGAAGTAACTCTGAGGAAAGGAATAAAAGAGATCAGGTGCTTCATACTGGTTGACTTAGACATGGAACTATGAGAAATACTGAACTATTAAGTAGCTATTTCCTGGTGTCTGATGTTTAGAGGCACCCAAATGCACTTATTTTTTCAAATTAGTAGGATTGCATCTAATCCTTGAGTGCATCACCAGCTCCTTTTACCCAAGAAACTATTTGAACAAATCTTCTAGGATATGTGTGAGATCAGGTTTTTAAAAGCCTCCACTCCTCATCACTTTTAAGACCTTCTCTGGAACAAAGTGAAGGTCAAGTCACATAAAGTAACAGCTGTCAAGCACTTCCCTGAATCTGATATCCATGAGCCAGAAGTAATGGTGTGAAAAACACAGAAGAAAGTGCCAATGTAGAAAGGAGAATCTCTCCAGAGAGCAAAGTGCTGGTCTGCAAGAGATGACTGAAATTAACAAACCAGAAATAACATGATGCGAGTTCTCACTTTTTCACATTTTCATAAATCTGAAGTATTGAATTATCCCATTACAGAGAGCAGTGCAATGTAGCCCAAGCAAAGTGAAAAATAAACAAATGCATTTTGGGTACCAGAGGGCATGACAGTATAACTCTGAAATGGTATGTGGAGTCTTTTAAGAGTTTGAAATATTATTTAGGATATCAAATCTGTGTATTTTAAATATATTGCAAGTTTTCAAGTGTTCACAATTCAGGTTTTAAGTCAGGTTTTCCTTACATAGGCACAATGCAGTACAAAATGCTACCTCAATGGATAGCATTTTGTTATTAGAACCCTCTGAAATTTCTGTGAAGTGCATTCTGTCAAGATACAAGGAATTAGCTGCCAAGTAAACAAAGGTGTTCACATACTCGATCTCCATTTTTTTCTCCTGTAAAGTCTAGTATATCTTACTTACTAGTATATATTACTTACCCCTCAAGAAAGAAAGGCTATTTTGTGTACCCTTTCCTTCCCTAGAGTGTCTTTCTGTGCCCAGTATTTCTAAGAGGAAAAAAAGCACAGACATTAAAGGATTCCACAGCTTGGTCTGAAAGCTCAAAACTGCAGCCAGTTCACCCTGTGGCACTTGGTCTTTCCAGTCAACCTGCAGTCTGTCCTGTTAGATTCTTTGCTCAACCCCCTTCTCAACACAGTAGTTTTTTGTTGGCCTGCCTTTTCAAAATGCACACTCTGGCACGTGACAAAAGCTCAAGTGCCGTGGCCAGGGGGGGAAAAGTATTCTAAAAAACGTGCAGGGAAATATAAGCTTGCCTAAGCGCCCAGGAGGGGGCTGCTTGTGTTCTGTATTGGTAACAAGTAGGGCAGATGACAGTGCTTGCTTTTTGGAAGGCTGAGTAGGATTGTATGTAAGTGGGGATGAACCAGCAAGTAAACAAAGACACAAAAATATCTGGAAAGAGATCAAGTTTTATTTATAAAACAATGAAGAAAAAAATAATAATAATTTTAAAAAAATTAACCACACACACATCCGCTATTAAAATTGATGAGTAAAGGGTCACTAGCCTGCAGTTGATTGATATTCTTCACTCTGTCCTGCAAAAATCCAGTCTCCCCAGAAAAATATGGCTGACATTTAGAATATACACATACTGCACATACTGTGGTATTTGCCAAGGTTTTAAACAGTTATGAGTCTCAGATTCTGATAAAGTAGCTTTTTTTTTGCTTTTTTTAAAACTTTTTTTGCTTTTTTTCCTGAATGCCTGATTAGCAGAGAGAGGAAAAGCCATATTATGAAAACTCCCAGACACCCCTAACAGATTCCATGCTTCACCTTCCACCCAAAGAAAAACTGATTGTTATAGTATTCAAGTTCATGCTTTCCCCTTTGTCCAGCAAACTAGAGCACAGTTGTTGAGATGCACTTCTCACCCTGAGACCTGACTGTCAAATCTAAGACCTGGAAAGGAGCCAGAGGTTAAGAGGCAAGACATTGCATGGCTGCTCTTTAAGCTTTAGGAATTTCATCTTTTCTTTTATGTGGTTTTGGGTAGCTTCCCTGACAAAGGCAAGCAGTAGAAAGGTGAGGTTTTTTCCCTCAGCATTTATATTCAAAAAATAATGGTCAGACACTTAGTTAAATTTTTCTGTAGTGGCTGTAAAGCATAGGAAGAACTTTCAATCTATTTAAAGAAAGCTTTCAATAAGAAGAACTCTGAAATTGTTATGTGGAATTGCTAAATTGAGCCTCATGAAACTAAAGCCATGGAACTGTAAATCTGTGATGTCCAGAATAGGAATAAAAGACCATCTGAAACATGCAGGGATACAATCCTGCCACACTTTCTTAAGTGTGAATGGTGGGGTCTACTTTACCTTCTGCTTTGCCCACGACTATATACCTGCAAGGAAGGTCCCACCAGGAGCACTAATTGCAGTGTATTGGTCACAGCCAACAGAGGAGGATATCATGAAATATTAGAGAGGGAAGTGAGAAAAGACAGAAAACAGATGTATACTGAGGCCATAAATTTTAAGATACTGCTATCTGAGAGTAGCAGAGCTTGTGTTATGAGATAATTAAAAGCAATCACTCTTTTCCCCCAAAGTAATCCTCAGAACTTGATAATGAACTTCACCAATTTTCCCCTCTTCGTGCTATTGATTTTTACTATTATTTTTTTAATATATTTTTGTCTCTAATGTTTCCAATCTTGTTTCCCATTTACTTACTCTTACTAATTTATTTCAGTTCATTTAAACAAAAGTCTATTGCTACGCAGTAGATCTAGAAATCTCTGTTAGAAAATCCGTTACACTGTCCCACAAAACATCCTGGTCTCCAAACTGACAGGACACAGTTTTGACAGATGGACCACTTGCTGGATAAGTAATTGGCTGGATGGCCATACCCAGAGAGCTGTGGTCAATGGTTCAAGTGAAGGGAGATGATGAGTGGCATTCCTCAGGCATCCCAGGTGTCAGTATTGGGACCAGTGCTGTTTAAAATCTTAGTTGGAGACCTGGACAGTGGGACTACGTGTATCCTCAGCATGTTTGCTGATGATACCAAGCTGTGTGGTGTGGTTGACGCCCTAGGGTGAAGGGATGCCGTCTATAAGGACTCTAACAGGCTGGAGAGTTGGGCCAATGCCAACTTCATTAAGTTTAACAAGACCAAGTGCAAGGTCCTGCACCTGGGTTGTTGCAACCCCAGGCACAAATACAGGCTGGGGGTAGAATGTATTATGAGCAGTCCTGAGGAGAAGGACTTGGGGGTGGTAGTAGATGAGAAGCTCAGCATGAGCCACCAGTGTGTGCTGGAGCCCAGGGATAGCAAATGTCACTCCAGTCTACAAGAAGGGCAAGAAGGAGGACCCGGGTAACTATAGACCGGTCAGCCTCACCTCCATCCCTGGAAAGGTGATGGAACAACTTGTTCTTGTGACTATCTCCAGGCACATCAAGGACATGGGGGTCATCAAGAGCAGTCAGCATGGTTTTATCAAGGGTAAATCATGTTTGACTAACCTCATAGCCTTCTATGAGGAAATTACTAGGTGGATAGATGATGGTAGAGCGGTAGATGTGGTTTATCTTGATTTCAGTAAAGCATTTGACACCGTCTCCCACAGCATCCTTGTGGATAAGTTGATCAGGTATGGGTTTGGTGACCAGGAAGTGAGGTGGATTAGGAACTGGTTGAAAGGAAGGAGTCAGAGAGTTGTAGTCAATGGGGTAGAATCTGGTTGGAGGTGTGTTACTAGTGGAGTCCCACAAGGGTCGGTGCTGGGACCGGTGTTGTTCAACATCTTCATCAACGACCTGGATGAGGGTATAGAATGTACCCTCAGCAAGTTTGCTGATGACACTAAGCTGGGAGGAGTGGCTGACACACCAGAAGGCTGTGCTGCCATTCAGAGAGACTTAGATAGGTTGGAGAGTTGGGCGGGGAGAAACATGATGAAATTCAACAAGGGGAAGTGCAGAGTTTTACATTTGGGGAAGAACAACACCATGTCCCAGTACAGGTTGGGGGCTGAACTGCTGGAGAGTAGTGTAGGTGAAAGAGACCTGGGGGTCCTGGTAGACAGGAGGATGACCATGAGCCAGCAATGTGCCCTTGTGGCCAAGAAGGCCAATGGCATCCTGGGGTGCATTAGAAAGGGTGTGGTTAGTAGGTCAAGAGAGGTTCTCCTCCCCCTCTATTCTGCATTGGTGAGGCCACATCTGGAGTATTGTGTCCAGTTCTGGGCCCCTCAGTTCAAGAAGGACAGGGAACTGCTTGAAAGAGTCCAGCGCAGAGCTACGAAGATGATTAGGGGAGTGGAACATCTCCCTTATGAGGAAAGGCTGAGGGAGCTGGGTCTCTTTAGCTTGGAGAAAAGGAGACTGAGGGGTGACCTCATCAATGTTTACAAATATGTAAGGGGTGAGTGTCAGGGGGACGGAGTTAGGCTTTTCTCAGTGATGACCAGTGATAGGACAAGGGGTAATGGGTGTAAATTGGAGCATAGGAAGTTCAAGGTGAATATCCGAAAAAATTTTTTTACTGTGAGAGTGACAGAGCACTGGAACAGACTGCCCAGGGAGGTTGTGGAGTCTCCCTCACTGGAGACATTCAAAACCCACCTGGATGAGTTCCTGTGTGATGTACTCTAGGTGACCCTGCTCTGGCAGGGGGGTTGGACTAGATGATCTCTCGAGGTCCCTTCCAGCCCCTAAGATTCTATGATTCTATGATTCTACGTAGCATATTACAAGAAACAGGAACTAAACACTACTTGTACTTTGACTATCTGAAGGGGGCATACAGGAAAGCTGGGGAGGGGCTTTTCTCCAGACAGGGTAGTGACAGAACAAGAAGTTATGGTTTTAAATGGAAAGAGGGGAGATTTAGGTTAGACATCAAGAAGAAATTCTTCACCATGAGGTTTTAGGGTGCTGGAACAGGTTTCCCAGGGGCATTGTGGAAGCCCCCTCCCTGGAGGTGTTTAAGGCCAGGATGGATGAGGCCTGTGCAGCCTAATTTCGTGTGAGGTGACCCTGCTCATAGCAGAGAGGTTGGAATCTGATGATCTTTAAGGTCCCTTCCAACCTTAAGCATCCTATGATTCTATTAAAATGCAGGCTAAAACCAATCTACAACCATCTGCTTTTAAATCTAAGGAAAGATTATTTTTAAGGTTCCCAGGTAGTTATATATGATGTCAGAGAGTAGTACACGTGTAATTAAACGTCCAGCTAATTTATAGCTCAAAACTTATGAAGATATGTTTAAAACCTGAGGATTGTTTCTGTTTTACATTTTTCAAGTCCCATGAAATTTCCTGTCTTCCAGATTTTACTTCAAAATATAGCATAAACATTTATAGGGAATGCAAGGACAGAGACATCTTGTGGAAATATCAAGATGTATGTAAATAAATGAAACCACTGTCTCTTAGAGCAAAGTATTTTAAAAAATCCCTGATAGAGGGGCAAAGAAATGGTGCATCTAAATTGCTGCAAGGAGAAATCAGGACAGATGTTGCTTTTCCCTGTGGTGGTCTCTAAAAAAGACTAGGTCAACATTAGAAGCTATGGCAAGAAGTGACACAGGTATATCAAGACAGGGTAGATGTCCTGTGGATCGTTTCCGTACTGGTTTTCAGTTATTATATTTCTTCATTTTATAAAGAAAGGTATTTTGTATCATTTCCATGAAATATCTGGTGTTTCTTCTGGCAGCATTATCCTCTACACAAATGACATCCAAAGCACTATGAAAAATACCTTTTCACTGTTGAGAGGCTCCAGTCAGGTTAACAGGCAAAAATGGATAAATTAAGACACGTATTAATTATGCTTATCCACAACGTTTAATACCCTAGAAATATAAATTATTACAGCATTTCTAAATCTCTAGGAATCTAAATGAACCTACCCTGTTAGTAAATAAATGCCATTGATCAATAGTCTTTTAAGTGAAAATAAAAAATAAATACATTCGATCTGGACGATTACAGGAAAATGTTTCAGTCTTGCAAAAAATTGCTTACTGCTGAATGACTGAGGGGTCATGGGGTTCACAGAGGTTAAGTACTTCATCTATTATCACAGATCAATATCAGACACCAGCTTAGGAAAAACGTCTCACACCCTAAGGTGCAGCTTTTAACAGTAGTTCACATAGTTTTATATAGGCATATTACTGCTTAGTTTACTGGCATGAAAGCATTTATGTGTAATATGCTAATTCTTACAAGTTACCATAAAAATAGAAAGGACTATCTCCAAAAATATTTGAAACAGATGTTAAGAGCAATGTAAGACAAGGATGAAGGAGTTGATGAGGCTTTCTACAGGCAGCTGAAAGCAGCCTCACAACTACAGTCCTTGGTCTTCATGGGGGATTTTAACTATCCCGATATGTGCTGGAAGGCCTACACAGCCAGCCTTTCACAGTCTAGGAGGTTCCTCCAGTGCATTGATGATAACTTCTTGATACAAGTGGTGGACAAACTGACTAGGAGAGGAGCAGTGCTGGATCTTGTGCTCACCAACAAAGGGGGTCTGGTTGAAGTGGTGATGGTCAATGGCAGCTTTGGCTGCAGGGATCACGAGATGGTGGAGTGCAGGATCCTGTGTGGGAGAACAGAACACCTAGCAGGACCAGAACCCTGGACTTCTGCAGGGTGAATTTTGACCTCTTCAATCAATTATTAAGAGAAGTCCCATGGGACAGGTTACTAGATGGTAAAGGGGCTCAAGATATTTGGTCAACATTCAAGGACCACTTCTTGCAAGCTCAGGATCAGTGTCCCAGTGGGTAGGAAACCAAGTAAGGGAGCCAGGAGACCCACATGGTTAAACAAGGAACTGCTGGGCAAACTCAAATGGAAGAAGAGAATCTATGGATCATGAAAGGAGGGGCTGGCCACTTGGAAGGAATACAGGACTGTTGTCAGAGGATGTAGGGAGGCAATAAGAAAAGCTAAGGACTCCTTGGGACTAAATCTTGTTAGTGAGGGCAAAGACAATATAAAGGTCTTCTTCAAATACATTTCAGATAGAACTAACACTAGAGGAAATATAGACCCACTGCTGAGTGAGGTGGGTGCCCTGGTGACAGAGGATATGAAGAAGGCAGAGGTACTGAATGCCTTCTTTGCCTCTGTCTCTGCTGCTGCAGACTCTCCACAGGGGCCCCAGATCCCTAAAGCCCCAGAAGAAATCAGGTTGAAGGAGGAGTTTGCTTTGGTAGATGAGGATTGGGTTAGGGATCAGTTAAGCAACCTGGACATCCATAAATTGATGGGTCCAGATGGAATGAACCTGTGGGTGCTGAGAGAACTGGTGTAAGTCATTGCTAGGCCACTCTCCATCATCTTTGGTAAGTTGTAGGCAACAGGAGAGGTGCCTGAGGTGGAGCATAACAAATGTCACTCCAGTCTACAAGAAGGGCAAGAAGGAGGACCCAGAAAACTACAGACTGGTCAGCATCACCGACATCCCTGGAAAGGCAATAGAACAACTAGTTCTTGGCACTATCACTAGGCATATCAAGGATGAGGAGGTCATTAAGAGCATTCAATATGGTTTTACCAAGGGAAAGTCATGTTTGACCAAAATTCTAGCTTTCTGTGAGGGAGTAACTAGGTGGATAGATGATGGCAGGGTGGTAGATGTGGTTTATCTTGATTCCAGTATAGCATTTGACACTGTCTCCCACAGCATCCTCGTAGATAAACTGAGAAAGTGTGCTCTTGATGATCAGGTAGTGAGATGGCCCAGGTTGTGCTAGCTGTAGGTTGCTCCCACTTGATTTCTGACAAGTTGAAGTACCCCATAAGGACAAGCGCAGTTGACTTGGAAGCATCCCTTAGCTCCTCAGAGAATAGGTCATCGGCATCCTCATCCTGGCCAGGAGGTCTATAGTATATTCCCACAAGGACATCCGCATTATTTGTTTGTCCCTTGATTCTCAACTGAAGACTCCCAACTGTGCTATTACCAATGATGGGTTCCAAACGCTCTAGTCCTTCCATTACATATAAAACCCAGCCAGTCACCCTTCTGGCATGGGGTGTTTGTGACCTGTAAGCAGCACCCTAAGGGCTTGTAAGATGTGAAATCTCTCTCATCCCACTTCATTCACTGAAATAAACCTTGTATTTGCCTTCAACAATCCAAACAGGTTCTTTAGGATGGTAAAAAGTAAACCAAGGAATAGATGCACACTTACTGCTCTTTAAACTACCTTCCCGTTACTTGTCTGCCCTGCATGTCCTGCTCAAGCCACCCTACACCCATTAAGAATTTTTCCCCCTCTAACTCATTGAAATGTTGAGTCTGTCTTTGCTAGGGAAGCACCTTCTTCAATGTCTATCTGTCTCTTTTCTTTAAACTGGAGAAATCCAGAGGGACTTGCTTTTTGCTTCTACTTGAACACATATTTAAGAGTGGATGATCTATGCCCTTTTCTCTCCTCACCAAAAGAAATAAAATTCACAGTAAAAGTCCAGCTGCCTTATATATTTCTCAGATCAGCATTTTTTTTGCTGAAAAAAAGAGACTTTCCCAGGTTTCAAAATAAAGCCAACTTAAAGACTGTTCTATCAGAATTTATTACATTTACATTTTACTGTAGATAGGAAAAATCTCCTTTTATGTAATCTCTCAAGAATAACTAAAGTATGAGGGGGGAAAAAAGCCTGAAGGAGCTTAAGAGGGTCATCCTTACACTTCTGCAATGGTTGTAAAGGAACACAGATTTACCCTTGAAAATCCATAACTGGACCTATATTAAAATAAATATTTCCATGCCAATATTTGGTGCTGTTAAAGATATACCACTGAAAAGAGAATATATTAACAGAAAGCACATTATTCTGCGTCATAATCTTTCTTAAGAACACCCAGTAGAATGTTTGCAGGGAATTTTTGCAAGGGTGACAGAAGGAAAAACCCCTGAAATATTATTATGGACCCCAACAGTTTACTGCTTAGATAAGTACAGATAGTGCACAATCCCTCACAGACGGCAACCAGGTGCGTTCAGAAAAATAAACCTGCTAGCATTTCAACAGACACATACATCAAACAACATTGCAGCACTCTCAAGAATGGAAAAGTAAAAGAAAATTCAAGGCAAAAAAAATTTTAGTCAAGAAAGAAAAGAAGATATGAAGAAGAAAAATACTCAAGTTTTAAAAAAACAACCCCAAAAAGAAAAATTATCTCCCTGCAAATGTACTCATTACTGTTCTCCTTCAGGCAATGTGTCAATATTAAAAAATAACTTCTACCAATACCTTTTTTTCCTTAAAGCAGCATTTTATCATGAATGCTCCCACTGCAACTATTGTTTGATATATATAATCACTTTGCTAAGCTTTTCAATAAATCACTGTTCATTCTGAGGGGAATGAGGTGTTAACAGTTTATGTCACAGCTATCACAGTAATCCTACAGCCATCACAAACCTAGTGAGGCCTTACAAGAGTTGAGACAAGATAGCCATGCATTGCCTAACATCTTGCTTTCCCATCCTGGGTGCCTAGCCACCTTTTACCAGCAGCATCACCTTGCTGGCTACTATTTGGCTAATGCCCTGTTATATCCAACTCCTTTTCCACCATGATTGTATGAGGCTGAGGTTAGATATAGGCAAAGCAAAGGACTGCTGGCTGTGGCTGTATGGCAGGGGAGCTGAAATAGCCCATTTCACCTTCAGGAGCCTGAGTTGTCTTACAAAGGAAATATTTGACTGCCTGTTCCAAAGTCCCAGGTGAAGCAAGGATTTAGAATGACTGTATTTGTATATGAGACCACCTGTAAGCATCCACAAGTATTTTAGAGGGTGAGAAGTGAATAGGCAGCAAAAACGAGGATGGCTTTCACCTACAGCAACTGTGCAACCAGTAAATGTAGCTGCTGGCCCAGTTACGATCCACTGCAGAATGACTCCTACAGCCTCTGTAACTGAATAGAGTGATCAGAGAAAGCTGTTTAACCCAAGCTTTTGCAGGAGCTACATTATCTGAACATTGTATGAGTTATTTAAAATACCAGAAAAGGTAACATGGTCAATCAGAAAAGCATCTGCTATCCAGCTCTGCACTCAGCTCCTTCCTGCAGTCTGTAGCATTCTGCTTCACTGCTGGCTGGAAAAATTTAGCAAGATTTGGCATAGAACTGAACTTGCACCACTACTGTGGTATGACTAAAGTGGAACATGGACCACACATGTGGCTGTAGGTAGGTGGTCCTCCACAAATAGGTTTGATTACCTTGCCCAATTTTTCCCATCACTAAGCACTGAGTCTTTCACATTATATGTAAAGCATTGTCTACTGAGGTGTTACTCATCTAAAAAAAAAAAATAAAATAATAATAATAAAAAAAAAAAGATAAAACCGCATCTACAAAACTGTCTATCCTCTTGTGGGAACTAAATTTTTGAGAAATTTAAAGGATCACAGATGAAATTTTCCCCAGGTATTTAAGTTGTTGTTGAGCAATTAACATTTCCCAACATTACATAAATACTAGTTAATCCTACATATCACACCAAATTAATTTTTAAGTGTTTTGAAACCTTCGATTGCTTAACATATGCTTTTTCTTTGTCAATAATTACCACAGTCTGGCTAATTCTTAAGTATTTTTGGCAGCCAGAACAACAAAATGTTGGTGTCAATATACATACTTACAGAGACTCTTTATAATCCAGAACCTGTCAAAGGAAGTGATTGTCCCTCTCTTCTCTGCATTGGTGCAGCAGACCTTGCCTGCAAACCTCGAGCATTGCATGTAATTTTGAGCACCAAAATATACAAAGGACATCAAGCTATTGGAGAGCGTCTAAAGGAGAGCCACAAGGATGGTGAAGGGTCTGGATGGGATGACTTATGAAAAGCATCTCAGGTCACTTGGACTATTCAGCTTGGAAAAGAGGAGGTTGAGGGGTGACCCATTGCAGTCTATGGCTTCCTCATGAGGGGAAGAGAAGGGGCAGGTTCTGATTTCTTCACTCCTGTGACCAGGACTTGGGGAAATGGCAGGAAGCTGAATCAGGGGAGGTTTAGGTTAGATATCAGAAAAGGTTTTTACCCCAGAGGGCAATCAAGTAATGGAACAAGGTCCCCAGGGAAGTGGTCAAAACACCAAGCCTGCCTGCGTTCAAGAAGCATTTGGATGACGCTCTCAGGCACATGGTGGGATTCTTGGGGATCCCTACACAGGGACAGGAGTTGGACTTGATGATCCTGATGGGCCCCTTCCAACTCAGCATATTCTATGATTCTATGACTCTATGCCTGTATGCTTTTATCAGAAGTAGTCTGGCCAGCAGGCTGAGGGAAGTGATCATCTCCCTGTGCTCAGCACTTGTGAGGCCACGCCTCAAGTACTATATTCAGTTTTGGGCCCTTCACTACAAGAAAGGCATTAAGGTGCTGGAGATAGAGACCAGAGAAGGGCAATGAAGCTGGTGAAGGGTCTGGAGAACAAGTCTTATGAGGAGCATCTGAGAGAACTGGGGTTGTTTAGTCTGGAGGGAGACCTAATCTCTCTCTACAATTAACTGAAATTAAGTTGTAGAGAGGTTGGGGTTGATCTATTCTCCCAAGTTACAAGTGATAGAACAAGAGGAAATGGCCTCAAGTTGTGTCAGGGGAGGTTTAGATTGGATACTAGGGAAGATTATTTCACCAAAAGGGTTCTCAGGTACTGAAACAGGCTGCCCAAGGAAGTGGTTGAGTCCCCATCACTGGAGATACATAACAGATGTGTAGATGTTGTGTTTAGGGACTTGGTTTAGTGGTGGACTTGGCAGTTCTGGTTTAACGTTTGGGCTTGATGATTTTAAAGGCCTTTTACAATCTAAATGATTCTGCAATTCTATTCTTTTGTTCATGTAAGGAATGCAAACAGATTAATAAAATGCTGAAAGAGTAACTAAAAATTGATTCATAATACAGATCAATATGTGAAAAAAACATTTTTAATGGCTTCCAAATATTTTACCGATCTATTGCACAGACACTAGAAATTTGGAAATGATTAATTCATAAAGATTATAAATGTATATGACCTAGTGTTTAAAAAAAAAGTTTTGGAATTACAAGAGTAGAAATACACACATAATTCTGCAATAAAAATAAGCCTGTCATCTAAAGACTCAATGTCTTCTTCATGGCTACTTGGATTTTCATGTCATTGATGAATCATACCCATTCTCCAAAGCAAAATGCAGAAGGTTTTCCTTTAGTTGTTAGAAACTCTGACAGGCATATTTTAATTATACCTCACAGTCCATGACACACAGTAGAACAAATCTGACTGTCCAGTGAAGAGATGTTCATCATGACCAGACAGGGTGCTCGTTCAATAATACTTCAGATGAAAAATACAACTCCCTAATGTAAGTGTTTAAGAAATTAAGGTGAAGGGCATTCAAACAGAACATATAACTTTCATGGTTTCTTACTCCATCAGATAAGCACTTTTTTTTCAAGCAATAACAATCCAAGTACCTTAACAGTTAACATAAAAATATTATTCTATACATCACTTTGAATCGAAGATGGTAAATTATAACCACTTCTCTATATATGGCTACCTATGGGAACTATGGTGCCTTTAGTAATATGATGATAGCAAAACAAAAAATGATAGTAGCACAGATATTGTTACTACAAAGCCGCACAACAGTTTTAACTTGATTGTTTTATGTGCTCAATACATGTCAATTCAATGGATGTGGCTGAAATCAGGGAATGTTACTATTTGTTATGTTAGAAGAATAACACTGTACAGATAGAATCAATATGATGTGGCTGTACCCAGCAACTAAAAACCATCTCATGACAGTTTATATTGTTTTATTCTCATCTTGTTTATTTTTGCAGTTTCCTGATTTAATCCAAATCTGGATTTCTCTCTGGGAGAAGAGCCCAACCCTCACCCGACAAGAACATCCCTTCAGGTAGTTTTAGAGAGTGATAAGGTCCCCCCTGAGTCTCCTTTTCTCCAGTCTAAGTAACTCCAGATCCCTCAGTCTCTCCTCATAAGACTTTCCCTCTAGTCCCTTCACCAACCTAATTGTTAAAGCTCCTGATGATACACAGTGGAACTTGCCAATATCCAGGCAAAATTTACATAACATGCACATCATCATTTTAACATTCTGGGTTCAATTGTGAAATGGAAGAAGAAAATAATAGTCAATGGCTGCTTCAGTGAGAAACTGAAAAAAATGAACAAGTTGTCATTGTTGCCTACGCATGGCACTTACGACACCATTTGACAAAGGAGAATCCAACAACTATATGTGCAGCAGGAGGAAATCCTGGACCACTTTAGCACCAAAACAAACCAGTCATTTTGACTCATACATGGAGTTTTTTCAAACTGACCTATCATTTAAATTACTCTAGAATTATTAAGAAATTAGTCTTACCAGCAATGTAGCTATCATATTTTCCTTTGCTAAATAGAAACCACATTCATTCAGAACAAGAGAATTTCCATTTTTGCTCTTAGAGGAGATAAAATGTGTTTGTGTTATTAATCATTTATAACACTTTCCCTTAGATTTCACTCATTCTGCTTCTGAAGATTCTTTTTAAAAGTAGTTTTGTGACAGATGTCTATGCATGACTTTAAATAGATATGAATGCAGGGGACTGTCACCAGTATATTGGGAAAATATTTTAAATATTTAAGTGACTATTATTAATGCAACAAAGAAGATCAAGAATGTTGAATGCAAAAAACACTGAATTGGAACCAAAGTATAATATTTCATGACTTGGAAGAAATTTCAGTCCAAAGATACATGAGATTTTCAGATATTCTAGGTCCAGTTTTATAGAAGCTGTTACCCTCACACTTAAAAAGATTGGAATTCTTGCACAGTTCTGATGTGGGTATCTTCTTATAGACTATGGCTCTCCAGTGGAAATAGGAAATGGAAAGAGAAAAAAAAAAATCCCATTTGTTAAAACTACACAGTATGACACTGGAAACTTAATTTAAGAAGCTGCTATACTCATTTGTTACATGGCCATGAGCAAGTCAGGTAGTTTCTGTGTACCAAATCTGTCCGTTATTCTGATGAGTTTAGAAGTTATGAAAGTGGAGGCTACATAAACAGTATGAGCAGGAAAATAAGTGCTGGGCAAGTGGTGTTCAAGGAAGGCGTCAGTCCGAACCTGGATTCTGGTGCAAGAGCTCCTAAAAAAAATCCACCAAAAAAACCTAGACACCACTCCTTTTTCAGATCTTCTGAAACCAAATACTGTAGAAAATCTAGGATGTAAAATAACTGTTTTAATCAGTAGTAACTTTAGCCTAGAAAATTAACTAATATTGTGGATTTAATTACTTCAATTTAAGAGGTATGCATCTGCAATTTTTTTTTCTTGAACTTTTTTCTTTCTGTATATAAATGGAAATGAGAGTTAGCATGATCACATACATAAGTACTGGAGAAAGATACTGCTGTTTGAGCCTCACAAAGAAAGTATTCCATCCACCTATATTGCCAGAGGAGAATTATTATTCGCCTAAGAATCTGTAAGAAGCATTCTACAAGAGCTACTAATTATTTCATTGTCCTTCTTGTCTGGTTGGATTTTTAACAGCCTATTCTTCTGGTTCTCAGAAGTGATTGATTAGTGCCACTCCACTTATTTTGTAACAGAATTAGCAACCAATGAAAGCAATTATGCTCATACGATAGTACACAGAGAAGCACAAGATTTGATGACCCTTTAAAACTTCAATTATCCTTGGAGCTAAATAATATTCCTAAAACACCCTATCTATACTAGTGATTTACACCGCTGAGGAGTCCCACTTTGCTTAACCACTTGCTGAGCTAATTACAGCCTACCTGGACTTTATGGCTTTTCCCTTATTTTGGATTACAGAACATTGCCTTCACGTATCTGGTTTTTGGTGGGTAATGACAGGTACTAACGTGCCTGTAATTTTGGTTTTATCATAACCTTATTTTTCATTATCTGACCAAAAGAATACCACAAAAAATATTTATATTCAAACTGCACAGGACATAAATTTATTAACAAGCCACATATTTTCCATCTTCATTTAAGTGTTAACAAGTGGCTACACCAAAAGCAGCATCAAGGTCTATGTTCATCTGAAAGATTTACATCTCATAATACCATTCTACTGCATGAACCCTGAAAGTTTAAGCAATGTATTTGTTGTTTTCTACACATCGCAAACCTGCATCAGGACCACTGCAGAAGTACCTAATTTTGTACAGAAAACAGATCCACATCTGAAACCCTTCCTTCAGATGCCCAGAGGAGCTCCCAGATCACTAAACAGATGAAACAAAATGGGTTTCAATTGGCTGCCTAAATTGGACATTGCCATCTGATATTATTAGGACTTTGTATATATTTGAAAGCCATTTATTCATATTATAAGCATCAAAGGAGGAATCGGCAGTTTCAAGACACAAGCTGTGCACAAACTTAATGTAATGTGTAATTAATTCTTGTCTACCTAACTGTACCTGCTAATCGAATCAGAAATTCGGACTGCACATGCATTTGCATATTCCTTCACAACCACAAAAAAGCGAAACAATAGATTGTTCAAAGGTGCTTTGTTGCTTGGAGTTAGAGAGTGATGTGTTTGCAATGAGCAAATTGAGATCTATTCATAGCACTGAATTAATTAATTATTGATAAGTTCTATGCTCAAGAAGTTTTAAATCGGTGTTTCTCAAAGTGCAGCTTGTACTGCAAAGGTGACTTCAGCTACTTGACACAAAGTGTGTCTTGCTCCATAAAAATCTTTTAAAAAACCTACATAAATGCTAAAAATCCAAGCAAGAAAGATTAGAAGTTTCAAACTAGCATTATGAAGAAAAAACTGAATGGAACCATAACTGTGTCTGCTAAATCACTGATTACAGGCAGCAGACAATGGCATAGCAAAGCTGCATTCAGGAAGGCACAGTTACTGACAGTGAAACCAAGTAGGCAGGAAAGCAAACACAGCACATCTGAAAACACACCAGGGGGTCCAAACAGCAATTCACAGCCAAGAACAGAAAGAACTAGAGAAACATCTATGCTGATACTGTGTACAAATACCATCTTTTTTTTCCTATGAGATTTCATATGCTAAGGTCTGTTGCAAAATATACTTAGAATTGCTGAAATTCATAGATTCTTTCCCATAAAAATAAGATTTTCCTATTTCTTGCATGCAACATAGGACAACTGGTCCTTGTGAAGAACTATGTCAATGAGTAAAACAGCACAATAATTTTGTAAGTCTATCTATGTTAAAACAAATAAACATTAAGAGATTGAAATAGGAAATTAATGAGCATGTAACAGTTAAGATTACTAGAAATCTTGCATTAGCCAACTGGTATCTGTATAGAAGCCACAAATGCATCCCAGCACAATTTGCTTCTTCACATATGAACCAGGAGTAATTCTGAGCTAAATGCAGAACACAAATAATTATTCTGAGTTAATGCAACCATCATAATTAGGGCACTTGAAACAGAATGGTGATTGGTACTTTGAGAGCATAAAGAGATGCTAGTGACTAACATGGTAAGTCATTATCACTGCTGGGAGGGAGAGACACAGGTAATTACTACCTGCAGAACACTGAGGAGCTGGTTGAGATATATAGTGAGGGAAATGGTAATGTATTACAAAACCTATGTGTTTATTAGATCCATAATTTCCATATCCAGGGTTGCACTCCCATCTGGATGGAGCCAGGCTCACCACCTGTGGGAAGTATGGCCTGCCCAAGGTCCTTTTGGAGAGTAAGACCCAGAGGCCAGGACCAGAACAGCTGGTTTTAAGGTAGATTTTTCTTCAGTCCATTATCAGTCATGTGCAAATTAATTAGAGTAATTACGATCTTTTTTGGTCTGCTTTCATGCATTCTTCATAAAACAAGATAAGACAATCAAGCCGGTAACTACACAGTTAATGTATGGTTCCTTCAGGGATTACTTAAAAATAAGTGAAAAGCCCATCATGTACCTTGTCTTTTGGTCGTTATCTCTGTCAATCACCTAGCAACAGAGTGACAGAGTTCTCCATTAAATATACATGTTAAAACTCTTTGAGTACAGAGAATAGTAAAGATGTTTACAGCCAGAGTCTCTTTTCAAGATGGTTAAATTTCTATGTAAAGAGCAGATTCTGCACCTACCACCCAGAAGTGTTTCAAAACCCAGGACCCCAGTGCTGCTTTTATTTTTGTCCTCTTCTGAGAGGGGAAAAGCTTAGCAAGGGTGAACTGTATGTAAGTACTGCTCTCCCCAGCTTGGTATGGTTTAATGTCTCCATTTCAGTCTACTTACAAATAGAATTTTATCAGCCCAAGAAAACAATGTTTTTGTAATTTTCCCCTAGCTACAGAATCTCAGTAACCATGAAAACTCCTTAAAGACTTCTGACATAGAGAAGGCACTTAAAAAAAAAGACTGCCTAACTGGCTGTAGCAACATACTTACTGGCAGAGGTTTGCAGACAGCTCTAAAGAGATGAAACACATTTATACGGATTTTATTACAGTCTTCTGAGTACAAAGCTACCTGATGGCTGTGTTTTATGAGAGCTACTAAGTATCAGATACATTATAGTCTCCAGTATCTAAGATGCAGCAAATGAGGAAATGGCCTCAAGTTGTGCCGGGGGATGTTTAGATTGGATTTTAGGAAAATTCTTCACCAACAGGGATGTCAGGCACTGGAACAGGTTGCTCAGGGAAGCGGTTGAGTCACCATCCCTGGGGGTATTCAAAAGAGGTGTAGGTGTGGTGCTTAGGGACACGGTTTAGTGGTGGACCTGGCAGTACTAGGTTAACAGTTGGACTTGATGCTGTTTCAGATGTTTTCCAACAAAATTATTTAAAAAAAAAAAAAAAGGTTAATTTTTCTTAAATCCCCTTGACCTTCATTAGAAAGTTTCCCCAAATAGTTGTGTGCTGTAGGTAAGACTGGCTACTATGCTTACAGGACCTCCCATAAATAACCATGAAAATTCTTTCACTAATCATGATCCTGTGAGGAAATAGCAAGAGGCCCATCGTATGATCTTACACCATCAAGCAGGCACTTACTGAACAAGCACTTGAGCTCTGAAGAGGGGTTTCACCATTCCTTTTGGAATAGTGAAAAATTAAATAAAGCATGCCATTCTGACTGTAAATTGGTATTTCCTTTCAGAGTAATTTTTTTTTACAGTAACCAACATTGGTCTCAGTTTTTCGGCTGATCATGAAAACTACCAAAACTGCAGACTCATTCAGTGTTGTGGAATTAATCACCAAGATTGAAGTTGCTAGAAGCATGCAGAAGCATGCACTCTTTTGAAGACAAAACTCCCTAAACCCCACCCTAGCTTTGAATGACAACAAGTGATCAGACAACTGATTTTACTTCAGATGTGAGTAAGTTCATCCACCAGAAGAATGTCCTAAAGCCAAGCGGGAGCTGATCAAGCATTGGAACAGGCTGCCCAGAGAGACTGTGGAATCCACTTCTCTGGAAATAATTTAAAAGCTGTCAGGAAGAAATCCTGTGTAATGTGCTCTATGCAATCCTGCTTTAGAGGGGAAGCTGGACTAGATGATCTCTAGAGGTTCCTTCCAAATCTGATGATTTTGCCTCACACACAGATAGGTGACTTTGGACATTTGCTTAGCTGAACTGAATCAGTGATGTGGGTCACAGAACCACCAAGGCTGGAGAAGACCTTTAAGATCATCAGGTCCAGCCTATGCCCAATACTACCATGTTGGCTAGATCATGGCGCTAAGTGCCACATCCAGGCTTTCGTTGAACACATCCGAGGATGGTGCCTCCACCACTTCCCTGGGCAGTCTATTCCAATGTCTAATCATCCTCTCCATAAGGAAGTGCTTCCTAATACCCAGCCTAAACATCCCCTGGTGCGGCTTGTGCTCTCTTGTCCTGTCATTAGTTGCCTGGAAAAAGACCCCAGCCCACACCTTACTACAACCTCCCTTCAGGTAGTTGAAGAGAGTGAAAAGGTTACTCATCTGACTCATCTCCTCTCCAAGCTAAACAACCCCAGCTCCCTCAGCCTATCCCTATAAGACTTTCCCTCTAGTCCTTTCACCAGCCTTGTTGCTCTTCTCTGGACCTGCTCCAGCACCTCAATATCCTTCTTGAAGTGAAGGGCCCAGAACTGCACACAGGACTCAAGGTGAGGCCTCACCAGTGCTGAGTACAGGGGCAGAATCACATCCCTACTCCTGCTGGCCATACTATTCCTGATACAAGCCATTATGCCATTGGCTTTCCAGGCCACCTGGGCACTCTGATGGCTCATATTTTCCCTGATATAATCCTATATTTTCCCTGATACTATCCTCAGGTGGCCTTATTTTTCCTTTATGATAAAATAAACCAAACAACCCACAACACCTAAAAAACCACATGTATTAAATTCAGTGAGAAACTCTGCTACTTTTTATCATTGTTTTCTAACAGGATTATGATGCTTTCAGCACCATAGCTATTATGAGATTTTATAAGGTTACAGCAGATATCCAGAATTACATTGCCCATTGTTCATAAAAAATCAAGCTGAGCTTCACACAGAAGGCTGAACTGTGCAGAGAACAGACCAGTTTTGAGCAGAACTGACAGATATAGAGAAGCAGAAAACAAGGAGGGTCAGGCATCTTCATTAAAAGCTTGGGCAGCTTCATGAGTCTCATATGTTTCATCTCAATAGAGAGACTAGTATGAGTAAAGAACGGAACACCAACAAATGATGTCTGAGAAAAATACTTGTGTTTTGATTTCTAAGCTAGGCACACTGATTGATGAAGCAGTGATTAGATTTCTATGTTCTATGTGAATCTGCTGCCCAAATAATGTCGGAATCCCTAACCAGAGACTCTTAGAATCCAGCAGGAAGTTAATGCAGATTTGGGTAAAGTTAGAGGATGCCATCAAATCTGAGAAATTCACTGTGATTGTTTTTTTAGCATTTACAGTAACATGCTTTTTTAAGTGGGCTGTGGAGTGGATAGAAACAAAAACTTGGATAGAAACATGAACTTATATCTTCTGATTCCATTTTTCACTTAGTTCACATGTGTCCTGCAATTCTAATTTCAAGATATTTCTGGCAGCTTTGTTTCTGTTCTGATTCAAGGTTGAGTGAGATCCAGATGAAATCTAGCTGCACAATCAACTCTCTTTTCCCATTCCAAATCCAAGTCTTAATAAAATACTGACATTGCTAAAGTCTGCTTGTGCTGCTTCTGTCAGGACCAACAAAGCAGGACAGGGCAGAGGAATGGAAGGAGAAAGAGGAAGTATGGTTTAAAAAAGATAAGAAATTCAGTACATTGACTTTCTGAAACTTTCTAGAAATGTTTTAAGATTGTATGAGATTAAATACTTCTACACTTAGAATTATTTTTTTTAAGTATAACATTACCCTAAATCATATCTGTCTTCAAGCTTGGGTATTCTCAATTGTTCTTTCAGCTTATGTGATGCTCATTTTTTATTAAAATAGTACTGATAGTGAAAGAAGGCACTTGACATCATCAAGCTCTATGTAGTACAGGGAAACCTAAGAGGAATAATGTTTTAAAATGGCTCTTAGCAAAGTGCATATGTTACACCATGTAATTGGGACAACTTTATATATTATTGTACCTTGCTTGATTCTATCTTTGAGACACAGTGACCTTAAAATACATTACATAATTTATCAGACTATGAGAATTTTGATAGCATTCTATAGTATTTTCTATATAGATATCCTATAGTATCATGTAATATTTTATAGTGACAAGCACAGAGATCCACCTCTTAGAGAGCTCAGCCTATTCACTCATCTAAGATCCTACCACATCAGTTACATGCACTGGTTTTCTGACAGAGTAAACATTCTAATTGTACCATAAGAATAATCTAGAATTCCTGTACATATGACATATATATATATGCAACCTCATTCATAGTCTACTACGTTTTCTCTAGTTGACCAGATTTGCAGATGTTTAATGTTGTCTAGGTCTGCTGAGGACAGAATGATAGAATGGTTTGGTTTGCAAGGAAACCTTAAAGGTCATCTAATCCTACCTCCCTGCAGTGAGCCAATGACTTAAAGGACAGAATTTCTTACTGCATATGAATCATCACGAAGAACTCATCCTCACGAGAGCGTGAAGACATCTGCACCAACTGAAGTAGAAGAAAAATATATTGAGGAATTGGGAGATACTATTTTATCCTTTTTCTCTTTATCCTTTCAAAGATTATGATCAGAATGAAAACACTGCAATAAGACTTATCCTATCTTTACACAGATCTTTCTTTGTCCTGGGAGGCAATGTTATGTAATGACAGTCAGCACCTTCCAAATGCTGCTTTGGCCCTAAGACTTGTGTAGGGTTATAAAACACATAATTTCAGTGACATTGACCTCTGTCAGGCATATTGCATTATACTAAAAGGCCTTATTTAAAAATTTTTTTTTTTTTTTTTTTTAAAAAGAGTGCATTACACTATTTAAAAATACTTATTTATCCAGATTGGAAATGTTTACTTGTTACACCACTGAATTCTTCCATTTTACAAACCATGTTAGTTTATCAAGGTGACTCTCGACCATCAGGCAGTTGATTTTACAAGTTGCACAGCCAAAGAGACTAGAATACAAATGACCCTTAGGAGTCTGGTGCTGGCAGGAAGGTGGGAATATGCCTTAAAGAGAGCATGCAAATTTCTCTGCCTAAAGTTACTCAATTATTCCAGAAAGACAAACAACTGAATTCTTAACTCCAACTGTTACAAAGTCTGATGTCCAAACTTTACCCTGACAGGCAGATAGCACCTTATTTATATATATACAGAACTAATCAAAATATTATAAAGCCTACATTGCAATAAACAGAGCAGACTATCTTGCTCTCCACTACATTATATATGGTATATGCACTGCTCAGAATTTAACTGCAAAGATGCTTGTTAAGACCTCATCTGCTACAGAATATTTAGATATCATTAAAGTGCTTTGTGAGATGTTTGGCAAATAATTGGGCCTTTGCAATCCAAGGTAATGGATTGAAGAAGCAGCTGCCAAAAAAAAAAAAAAAAAAAAAAAAAAAAAAAGAGTAGTGTGTTGCTGTTTTGTGTCTATAGGTCCTCTGTGGAAAGTAGTGTTACTGCTGAATGACAAGAAAGGTCCCCAAATACCTTCCAGATGAAAGAGATGTGGTTTGAAACATAAGCCACCAAAACAGAATGACGCAGTTCTAGATTAGCACACAAGAATCACTCAGACTGAAACAACCACTTAACCAAACTGGCTAACATTCCCTTGCATGGATTCTCTTAAAAGATACTTGGTTTTATTAATTGTTTCTGAGAATACAACTCTTGAAACCCAGCAACTATGAACAGGTTTTCACATACAAGAAAACACAAACCAAAACTTCCAAATTACTTCAAGTACATGCTCAACACAGTTAAGTGACTTTAACAGAAATGGGTTATTAGCTAGCCTGAACTAACTAGACCATTCTGTAGGCAAACACATCGGGATAGAGATGAAACCAAAATAATTACTAATGGTGACTTAGGCCACAAAGCATAAATCATTAAACACCTGAATTGTGCTCCTAGAAAAGAGCATAGCACAATTCTGAGACGTGTGCTCAATTAGCCCTGGTAAGGAGAGCAAAAGGAAGAGCCTTTTGCAGTAAAATACGGAGAACTTTCTGTTCCACCCAAGATTAACACCTATAAGCTAGCCATGGTGCAGCAAAAAGATGGTCAGTCTAAAGTCTAGGATGTGTATGTCAAATACCAGTGCAACTTCAGGGTGTATCTTCTGTGTTTTTAATCAAGGCTAGTACTGGGGATACAACTGGACCATGTGGATTACACGTTCAACTGAAACTAGCCAGGACAAAAATCATAGAAAAGTACCTATCATTTATATGGTTCTTGGGTTATTCTTTCATCCTCACCCAACACATTTAGTCCAGTTCTTCAGTGGACTAACTCTCAACTGTAGAATCACCAGAGGTTTCAAGAGTGCCAGCTTCCCCTGCCTGAGTATTTTTGCTTCCTACTTCCAAAGAGGTAAATAAAGCTTATTAGCAGTCTGTTCCCTCCTTGTAGAGCAGTGCTTTAAGGTTTCAGATATTCTATGGTGCTGAGGACAAAAAAAAAAAAAAAATCACCTGTTGTGAATTTTCAAGACCATGTGAACTAGAGTACATACTATACTATTTTAAATTGATGTGTTGATAATTGCTTTTCCTAGACTTACACAGTTCCTTCTTCTTAACACACATTTTTATGACATTACATATAGATTTATAGACAGAAGAGATATATGTAGATAACTTTTTTTTTGTGTGTGTAGCATGTGCATGCTTAGGCAATCAATCTTTCTCATACAATTTCTTAGGAGAAAGTAATAGAAGACACCTTTATTTCTTTGTCACAAAACTGCCTGGTAAATACCTGGGAAGTACAGACAGGTCCTACTTAGATATAGAAATTATTCCTGCGAAAAAAGTAAATGTTAAGTGGTTAAAGGACATTTCTATAATTTATAAGGGATGGCCTCTTTGTGGTAGTGAACATCACACTTACCTTGTTTCCCATCTATTCATGATGTAATTTATGTAAGGTACTTGTTAGCATACTTCTGATTCCTATTTTTCTGCTGCAATCAAAGCACAGCTGATAGTACTGCTGTGAAGAAACAAATTTGTGATGTAAATCCCAGTTTTGGGACAAACAAAAAAAGTTGTTATTCTGACCAAGAATACAAGCCTTAGACGGCCTGAATTCTTCAAAAGGATTCAACATAGAAACAAAGCCAAGTAAGAAAATAAAGAAACTGATCATAGAAAATGTTGTCACTTGGGTGAAATAAAATTTTCAGGTGGTCAGCTGACAAAAAGTGATTACGAGCATACCTTCTTCAGGAAAGCATATGGTTATAACTGCTATTTCAGTTCTGGCCATAGGTGCAAAAATGAGGAATTCACTCATATCTTTCCCAGCTGCCATGATACTTGTCCTCATTGGAATGAATCTACACGAAGAAATTTGGCTACAGTGATAGTCTGGTGCAATGTAATACCTCTCAGATGAAAAAGTTTCCCCTAAAGAATTAATGCTTACCCTTTTCCATGTAGTTTTCATGGAAATGTAAACTTACACTAAAATGACTGTCTAAATAAGGTGGGCAGATCTTAGTAAGTTCAAGAGTTTTTTCCTACACAGAAAAAATACCTATAATGACAAATGTAAATAAACTGAACTAACTCCCATCTTCCAGTTGTTTTAATGAGATCATGAGAACTTAAGAAAAAAAATAGTTAACTTAAATAATAAACCAACTAGATTCACAGAAATTAAGACAGTTGAAGACAATATAAATGAAGACTAACACACACACAGAAAAAGGTATCAAAGAGGTGTAATAGTTTAATTTAATTCAGAATTAATATAGAAATATATGCATCTTTGTAAGAAGTACATATATTTTATTTAGATAAAGATGTTCAATGAGAAAAGTATATTTCTCTACCATTGCTGGGAAACAAAAAAGGTACAATACGAACAGTTCCATTAATTTTGTAACTTTCTGTCTACAGCAATTTAAACAGCTTAGCAGTTTATTAGCAATATAATGAATCAGTACATTGCTGTTAAGTAGGCGGCAAATGGTTCTGAACTAATTGAAGCTTCTATCTTCTAAAGTTCTTCACTGCTGCAGTAGATGATCAAGCAGTTCACAGTTTGGCATAATCTTTCAGGATCATTTCCAATTTCTGGCTTAGCATGATGTTCCCCTTCACTTTTAGCTTACCAGAAAAGAATGCCTACAAAAAGCAGAGGAGGAGAAAAAAAAACAACCAATGTATTAAACTCTTCACCCACAACTCAAAGAGTTGCTAGAACCAAATCAGAAACCAAAGGTAAGTGTGGTTGTTCAGTGCTCAGGAGAAAGCCTTTAGTGTGCAATGCCCATTGGTTATTGGTATTAACAGAAAACCATCAAGGTTCAATTTTAATAGTATCCAGAATCACAGTTTTCTATCTAGAGTACAGACAAAGCCAAGTCTACCACTCAGGGGAAAAAAAGTAATACAACGCAATTACAGTGCTCTCCATTCCTTTTCTGCATATGGCACAGAGAACTTGTCCAGATATAAGACAAAATTCTTCACAGAAGCTGATGGCACAACTTCACCAGGGCACAAAAATAGTTCCCAGCCTTTCCCTCCCTATGCTATAGATATCCATGGACCCTTACATAAAATGAGAAAATGGAATGAAAAGGCCATTCAATGAACATTTAAGGCCTAATTAAAAGGTGAATTACTCACTCAATTTCATAAGAAATCCAAACAGGCACTTGCACAACATAGAAACACCTATTCCAAAGAAATGCACTGGCTATGTAGCATATTACAAGAAACAGGAACTAAACACTACTTGTACTTTGACTACCTGAAGGGGGCCTACAGGAAAGCTGGGGAGGGGCTTTTCTCCAGACAGGGTAGTGACAGAACAAGAAGTTACGGTTTTAAATGGAAAGAGGGGAGATTTAGGTTAGACATCAAGAAGAAATTCTTCACCATGAGGTTTTAGGGTGCTGGAACAGGTTTCCCAGGGACATTGTGAAAGCCCCCTCCCTGGAGGTGTTTAAGGCCAGGTTGGATGAGGCCTTGTGCAGAGTGGGAGGTGACCCTGTTCATAACAGGGAGGTTGGAACCTGATGATCATTAACGTCCCTTCCAACCTCAACCATTCTATGGCTCTATGATTTGCAGAATAATAAATCAACCAGCATTTACACTAAAACAGTAAAACAGATTTTTATTGTCCCTGCTTCAAAGAGCTGTATACCTCATTTCATTCTAGTTCAGTAGTTGTTGTTTTTTTTAACTAGTTTTACTTCACTGTGTCTTTGCCATTTGGAAGCTCTTTGAAAGTTCTGAAACAATGTGCTTTTGCATAGTTCCATTAGCTTGAAATACATTCAAATAAAGAATATACAGAGACAGCAGATAAAAAGTGGGAACAGATGCTTTGAGTTTTTTTAGATTAAAAACTTCACAGTAACTCAAAGGAAATACTAATGCCTAAGAATAGACAATGTTCCTGAACTGCTATCACTGTTCTTTAGCATTCTGAAGACTACTCATCAACATCTCATTTATGCTTTATGCCTGCTATATATGGAGGGTCACAAAGGATTTCACTTGTGTGATATACAGGATTTTCAAATATTTACCATCAACTTTAGTCTCAAATTTTACAATCAAAGTCTCAGACAGCTTCTGCTTGGGATCAAAGGAAAGGAATTGTCTGATATATGATGAGCTTAACTGAAGTTTTCACTTCAAGGTTTAATCTGTAAACCAATATATTAAACTTGTAACAGATTTATTTAAATTACATGAGGCATTTTTGTTAGTAAAAGTAGTAGTTTTAAGCAGCTGATTAATCCAAGAAACTAAAAGTGCAGACCCAGATTATATAACTTTCTTTCCCTTAAAAAGCTACCTCGTTTGGGTGAATTTTAACCAGTTTCAATGGATCAACATGCATGCATAGTCTGAGATTGCTCTTTGCTGCAGTAGTAGCAGTAAATTAGAATACTGCAAACACGGACTTCCTGCAACACAACCAATCAAAACAGCCTGAATGATCAAACTAACAAACCCTAAACTTGCAAATCATATATTATGAAGTGTCAGGAAACAAGCAAACAAACAACTAGCTTTGTATATGTCCTGGTTTGAGCCAGGACTAAGCCAGTTTTTCTTTTGCTGATTTCTTTTCAGCGAGCTTTCTTCAACTAGCAACTGCGTGTTCTGCTAGGTTGATAAGGCACCGGAATGTTTTCATAATTGCTGGGCCCTCAAGGTCACGCCTTTGCTCTACCGGCTCAGACACTGCGGGGAGATCTGTGGTCCCCCGTAGGAGGCTGAGTTAGACAGACAGCAAAAGGGGCCAGAGGTATTCCATCCCATATGTCTACGTAGGCTTGGGGGGAAGGTTGGAGATGACAGAAAACAACTCCCTTCCTTCCTTCTCTCTCTCTCTCTTCTGTCCACGGTCAGCGTCCGGGGAGAATTCCACCCATCCATCATCATCGACCTATCGACCTTGAGCTCTCCTGACCCTCATAACTCTCCGCCTTACTCCAGCAGAAGCTCCGGGATCCCTCGGAACTGTCCCATCTCTGAGGGGAGTACTGTGGGAGTTGCTGGGGGTGGCGGGAGGCGAGAGGCTTTTGCTCACATCTCTGTATAATCATATATATTCTCTCCTGTCGCCCATTAGTATCCTAATTGAAGCTGTGTAGTTCAGTTTTCAATCCAGCCAAGTCTCTCTCGTTTTCTCTCTCTCTTTCACCTGGGTGGGAAGGGGAGGGGATCGAGAGCGTTGTTGTCAAACCTGAGTCGAACAGTGACAGTACTGTCAGTCTTTATGTCATTTGAGGTATCTTTGTCTCAAGATGACAAAGTCTAAATACCTCACCGTGTCTTTTGACTAATTCAGTAGAAGGTAACAATGTATTTATACTACCTGACTCTGGTTTGCATTGTCAAAACATCCAGTGTTGCAGATTTCGGAATGGACCAGAGCTTGATTTAAGGCAAATAGTATGTCCCAATGCAAGTGAGTATGTCTGTGACACACAGGTTTTACCTTTTGTGGATTGATCTTTTGTTGTACCACATCCATGAAATCCTCGTCTGAGAGAGTGAAGGTGGTATCAGCAGAACTTCTTGCAGGTCCTTGATACACTGCTCCAGAGCCATTCTTTAAGTCAATTGCTGAGAAGAAGCAGCAAAGATAGTTTATTTAAGAATAAAGATCATTTTTTCAGTCTCAAGAACACTACTCTCTGAATCTGCTATTATGAAGCATCCAGTCTAAACATGAAATCTTGAGCTAACAGTCACATACATAACAAAAGGGGTTTAATTCTTCTTCTTTAAGGAAATAAAATAACTAGGATTAGAACAGAAAAAAATTATATATTCCTGTACTAAGGGGAAGAAGTTTACAGCTAGGACTGCCATTTGAAAATTCCAGCATAGGTGGCAAACCCCATTTTTAATCAACACTTAAGATTCACAAGATACTAATTAGTGCAATTACTGCAAAAATGTTGAAGTTAGTATAAAGCCCTAACATTTTCAAACTGCATCCTATATTCACAGAAAGCAACATGCTGCATTTTCCCTCTTTCACCCCACAGGCAATAAAGACTGTTTTGCTACATGCCAAGAATGCTTAAAGCCTTGCCAATTATCTGTCTTTCTCTTCTGGAAAGCCAAATATTCCTCAAAGCATCTGGCACTTCAGAGTACTCTTTTCCCACATCAAATTACCTGCCAAAATAATATATTACAAGGCTAACACTACTGTGTCTTTTGTTTAGAAGAATATTAGAAGGCTATTTTGACAGGATGCACTCCACCAAATTGTTTTCAGATTTTCTCAAGCTCCCAGTCTTTCCCTTTACACCTTTTCCTCATGGTCACCTACTATGTTTTAAGCACGTAACAAATTCATTATTCAAGTGGATGTTGCTCTTCGGAAACAAATACCTTTGTCTTCAGGGCTGCTTAGCCAATACTAAAACCGTCAGCTAGTTTCTCTTAGTTGACTGATTTTAAGAGAGTGGCCTAACTATGAAAACTTATTTCTGCATAAATCATCTCATGTATTTTATTTCCAAATAGTTTTTCTGAATAAGATGAACTATACAGAAAGGGAACAGCTTTTGTCTGTTTAAGTTAAGTCTTTCATTTTTTGAGATCTGCTCTGAGTAATATCTATCCAGTTACAACAAAACTAGAAGGAGAATTAAGTGAACAAAGATGCTCAGTGAGAAGTGATATACTGGATTATCATCATCTACTTAATTTTCAGGTAAACACTAATTTCAAGAACAAGTTGAATGGACATCACTAACATGATGCAGTAAGAGCTAAAGAAAGGGAGAAGAAAAAAAACAAAAGAACACTAGATGAACAATCTATACTTTCTGTGTTTGTGGGCAGGAGCTGTGTAACACTTTTGTTACTCAAATCCGCTAATACGTAACCTAACATTGCAAGCAAGCCATTGTTTCTGTAGGTTATGCAGGCATAGCTTGTATTATTTAAAAAAAAAATAAAAAATCTATTGAATCATGCATGAAATGCGAGTTTCACAGTGGATAACAGCTCCTCAGATTAAGCTACCTAAGCTTAGCTGTCTCTACTCTACTCAAATGGTAGCAATGTTACAAACCATACCAATGTAGCTGAATAACACTGGTCAGGTACCCTCACATACAACACACAAAAGACACATTGCCTTCTAGGATGCTTACAATTCTTAATTATTTATTTTTTATTCCTCTGGACCTTAAAAACCAAAAGAGCGCGAGTCACTTCTTCTGCTTCTCTTTGCATGTGTTAATGTTTTTCACTGTCCCTACACTCCCCTGGCTCCTGGAGAGCTCTGTGAAAATAAATACTGTCTTTTTCACAAAACATGAAGGATCTGATCCTGTTACTTGAGCGACCCTTTTTTTTTTAAGCTTTATCATAAGTGTCACAAAGTAGTTATGGTATCTCTGATGCTGTTAAAAAACAAAACAAACAAAACAAAGCCCCCAAAATTCCACAGGAACTAGAAGGAAGAAATTAAATCCTTAAACTTGATACATAAGTCTTAGTGGGTGAATTCTGATGAATCACACAGGATGAAGTGAGATCCAAAATACACTGTATGTTGGTATTTTAAAGAGAGGAAAGATTTCCCCTCCTTATAGAGAATGAAAACCTACCCCAAAAAATGTGCTCATTCATTTTTTTTGGCAGGGGGAAAAAAAAAAAAGGATCGGAAACATACTTGATAATTTTCTCCTGATGTAAACCTAGCCTAGAGTATTCAGACTACTGAGGCTAAGCTACTGCACTGGCACACAGACAAATGGATATGAACTAGCAATGAAAGAAACGAGCCAAATATCAGAACAGATTATAACCATCACAGTAGAAAAAAATTCTTTCCAAAACTACCAGAGTGTGCCTCCTTGTAAAGTACAACTTTACGAGCTAAAGCTATGTAGCACAGCTGTCCACTGCAGCAGGAAACTGGATTGATGCAAGTCTCCTATTTATGTCTTCCACACATACCTCCTGGCTGCACATCTCTACGGTTATAGCTGCTGTCTCACCACTGTAGCTGGAATGCTGCAACTGCAGCAGCCAGCGTGATGGCTTGGTCTGGCATAGTCACCTCAGTGCCCAGGTGGCTGGTGACCTCAGCAGCTGCAGGCAACTACCCTGCACACTGCTAGTGAGCCTCCACTGCTAGCAGTAACAGAGGAGTAGCCTAAGGGTGTCTCTGGTATTCTTTGTTCCCAAGAACATCTATCCCTTCATGGCTGCTACAGATACAGTTCTTCTAGCTATTCACAGGGCTGACCACCCCCATACAAAAACAGAAGTTTGCAACATGGGTGTGGTAGCCCTTCATACTGTGTATGACAACACAATTAAACTTAAAGCTGACATCCTTTTTACATCAACTGGCATCTTAAATATGTAAAATTTCGGTATTACACATCTGGCAGAAAAGCAGAATCAAGATGTTTCAGTGGATGGAACAGTAGTTATCCTTCAAATTTTTGTTTTTACTTGTTTTAAGTGTCACCCACTCCTCATTGCCTTAAGTTATCTTGCGTCATAAATTATTGAGCAGTTTCACCATAATTTGTCAGATGTTCACAATCAACTGCACAGAACAATTTCTCCCCAGTTCTCCTAACAAAGTTCTATTCTTTTGAGAACTGGAAAGAATCAGAAGTATCCTTTGCCTTAAGCAGTGCCTTCAGGAGTATGATGAAAAGCAACAGATGGGTAAGCTCTTCTGAGTACTGTTCTAGAGACACATTAAGTATCAGCAAAAACACCTCAATGGCAATGTCTTTTCTCTATGGAAAAAATAAGTTGAAATGAAGTAGCTTAACTCTAAAAAAATATTAATATTTTATAATCATTGGAAACAAAGGAAATTGGTGTACAGTAGCAAATATATAGGACAGATCAAAGCATGCTTTAAGTAGTGAAGCCTACAGAAGAAGTCAATTATCTGTGCCTACAGGGCTATGAGCTTACTGGTAGTGAGACTGCTCCTATGACTGGAGTATTGGAATGGAAGGATACAGGCTGCATATGAAGGACAGGCAGGGGAGACAAGGACAGGGTGTTGCCTTCAACATCAATGATCTGCTAAAGTGTATAGTGCTCTGCCTGGAGATGGATGATGACCCAACCCTGAGTTTAAGGGTCAGGATTAAAGGGAGGGCAAGGACCGGGAACATTATAGTGTTGGTCCACAACAGGCCACCAGAGCAGGAAGACAGAACACGTAAGGCCTTTTAAAGACAGATAGGAGCAGCCTCACATTCACAAGCCCTAGTATTCATGAGGGACTTCAATCTCTCCAGTGCCTGCTGGAGGGACAGCACAGCACAGCATAAGCAATCCAGGAGGTTAGAATGTGTTGATGTA
Source organism: Chaetura pelagica (assembly GCF_000747805.2). Lineage (NCBI taxonomy): Eukaryota > Metazoa > Chordata > Aves > Apodiformes > Apodidae > Chaetura > Chaetura pelagica. The sequence continues at coordinate 1,857,523 of NW_009954101.1, read as the reverse complement.
ACATCTTCTACAAGTGAGAGAGGAGCTAACAAGGAAAGGTGCTATGCTGGACCTTGGTCTCATCAACAAGGAAGGTCTGGTGGTGAAAGTGAAGCTCAAGGGAATCCTTGGTTGCACCATGAAATGGTGGAGTTCAAGATCCCAGGGGCAGCAAGGAGGGAGAAGAGTAAGCTCATTACCCTGGACTTCATGAAGATGAAAGACGGCAGATTTAGATTAGGAAGAAATTTAGATTTTAGATTAGGAAGAAATTCTTGACTGTGAGGGGAGTGAGACATTGAAACAGGTTGCCCAGAGAAATTGTGGATGCCCCATCCTTGGAAGTGTTCATGGCCAGGTTGGACGGGGCTCTGAGGAACCTGATCTAGTGGAAGGTGTCCCTGTATTCTGGTTGGAGCCAGGAAGAAGCAACTTTTCCTTTTTTTTTCTTTCAGTAAGCTTTCTTTTAACTAGTAGCAAATATGTTCCAGCTTGGAATGATAACAAATGCTGGAATGTTTATGCTATTGCTGGGACTCCAAGATCACACCTTTACTCTGCTGGCTCAGGCACTATAGGGAGATCTATGAACCCCCATAGGAGGCTGAGTTAGACAGACAGCAAAACTGGCCAGAGATATTCCATTCCATGTATCTACGTAAGCTCAGAGGAAGGTCAGAGATCACAAAAGACAACTTCCTTCCTGATTCTTCTTCCCTTCTCTTCTATCCATGACTGGTGTCCAGGGGGGACTCTGTCCATCCATCACCACCAACCCCCAGGCTCGAGCTTTCTTGACCCTCATCACTCTGTGCTTTCTCCAGCAGCAGTCTAAGACTTTTCGGGACTGTTGCCAGCTAAGGAGATGCTGTGGGAGCTGCTGGGGCTCAGGGGAAGCAAGAGGGGTTTTGCACATCCCTGAACACATTTATATATAATTCTATGTATTTTCCTTTATCATTAGTGTTTAATTAAAGCTGTGTGATTTAGTTTTCAATCCAGCCAAGTCTCTCTGCTAATTCTCTCCCTCCTTCCCTACCTGGGCAGGAGGGGATTGCAAGCATTGTTGAAGCTGAGTCAAATGGTGACACCTCCCCATGGTAGGGAGGTTGGAAATACATGACCTTTAAGGTCCCTTCCAACCCAAACCATTCTATGTTTCTGTGACTCTAATTATGTTATAAAATGAGAAAAGATAGCTCCAGTACCACTAAGATTTTTCTTTAAGTTTTGATACTGCCAAAATCTATAGTGCTTTATCATCTTAAGGGGATTTTCAGCACTCTCTTAAATTAGAACAGCTTGCTTCTATAAAGAAATACCACTAATTAAGACCAGTTTTCAGTGGCTACCACTCAATATTGTTTAGACAGTAGATAAGCTGTCTAAAATTTTACATCCCAAGTATAAGATCAATGGTTCTATACTTCACCATGGCTTCACACTGTCCACAGAGAACTACATAAAAGTAATATTCATCGCTAATTAAACAGACTAGTCTTACGAATACTAGTGCTACCATCAAAAAGTCTCTGTAACAACAAAAGCTAAATCAAATTCACAAACACCACTTCTTTTAAAGTAATAAAAATCTTTGCTTACTGCAGATAATAGAAATCAAATGGTTATGGATGCCATTAAAACTAAACCCTAAAAATAAATACACACTTTTAAAAAAACTTTTGCCTCCTGAAAGTTTGGGAAACACCAGAACGACTGGGTACATGACAACAAATTTCACAGTGGTCCTTAATACTGCTGCTTTCTCTCATTTCCTTCCCTCCCAGTCTCTTCCCAGATCTTAAGAGACTCTAGGACATTAGCAGAAGATGCTGAAACTACAAACACTGAGTAAGACAGCAATGAGCTGCAGAGTCCAGATAGCTTCTAGTGCTGTCAGTTACAGCAGTTTTCACAACAGTACAAAGTTGTGCAAAAGTGACAAGTCAAAAAATTAAGACAAGCCAGCACAACTACCTAACAAATTTAATAAGGGGAAGAGGCGTAGCAGGTAGCCCAAGAGAACCACTGATACTATATGTAAAGGTCTTAGAGGCCCTTAGAAAGAAACATCTGAAATAAAGATAGAAAATGAAACAACTGCAACAACTTGAGTTTTAAAACAAAACTAAAAAACTACCTTAAAATTATCTACCTCCTATTTTGACACATATGCTTGAAGGAACTGACCACAGAATACAAAAATTTGCTGTAGTTTTTTCAAGATTTTGGAAATGTTTCATTTAAGCTCTAAATAGTAGTCAGCAACAGGAAACATTTAAATTACTAGATTATCTCTTCCACCCTCTATCCCAGAAGGGAGCTTAAAGTTCCAAATTCATAAAAAAACTACAGATATTGTTCATTGTAACCAAAGCAGAGGGGTGTCAAGTTTTAACTCAGGATCAGCAATTAAACCAGCAACCACAATGCTCCCGAACCCCTCCCCCTCCCACCCAGGTAGGGAAAAAGTGAGAGAATGAGGAGAGAGACTTTCCAGATTGGAAATGGAACTAGACAGCTTTAATTAAATAATAATGATAAAAGAGAACACGTAAAACTATATACAAGTATGTGCGGGAATGTGCAAACCCCTATTGCCTTCCCCCCATCCCCAGCAGCTCCCACAGCATCTCCTGAGCTGTGAGCAGTCCTGAAATGTCCTGGAGCTGTCAGAGAGAGAGGCAGAGCAGACAGGAGCTGAGGGCAGAGTGATGAGGGTCAGGAATGCATGGGCCTGGTGATCAGTGGGGATGGACAGATGGAGTCCTCCCCAGATGCCAGCCATGGACAGGAGAAAAGGGAAGAAGCAGCAGGAAGGAAGTTAACTTCCATGATCTCTGACTTTATTCCAAGAGCTACTTAGATATTATGGGATGAAATACTCTCTTTGGCCAGGTTTGCCATCTCTCTAGTGTGCTCCTCCCTTTGGGAGGGCTGCAGATAAGACTCTTCTGCTTCTTTAGTATCCAAAGCAGAGCAAAGTGTCCTTGATGTCTCAGCAATAACATAAATGTTCCAGAGTTATCAGTCCACTAGCTGGAAAACTTTTGTGTTTAAAAAAGTTCACTGAAGGAAAATAAAATCAGTCAAAAGAAAATGTACTTCATCCTGGCTCAAAGCAGGAAAAGGGGTTAGGACAAATTAAAGTTATATGTATTTAATCCCTTTTAACAAGGGAAATAAGCACTGGAAGAAGGCATTACTTCCCTCACACTGCTTCAGTAGGAAACAAAAGAGAGGACGAGCTTTGTTTGGAAAACAGAAAGTGCTGACTCTTTGTTTACTCAAAGCAGGAGTACTCTCTCTCTCCGGATACAAAGGCAAAAACATCTTCCTGTTTCCCCTCTAATTTAGGCTCAGGCCTAAACCTCTAAGTGTGCCTGTTTGGCATTCAGCAGTTTGTATCTGAAGGTCTTCCTGAGAAAGAAAATTTTATTCATGTTTAGAACACTCCTCATCAGATTTTTCTTCTATTGATTTGTCCCTCCACTCTCTGAACAGAAGTAATACTGAGTTTGGGTGACAGACAAAGCAGTTCCAAAATTAAAGACATTGACAAAACACCTTGAAGATAGTTTTCTGGTAGTTACTGTGAACATGACCATCACTTACATTATATTTAGTTACACAAGAAAGAGTAGAGATGAGTGATATACTGTATCAACTGATACTCTAGCAAACACACGTATCCACTTCAAGTGTTCTGAAGTTTAATCTCTGTGCTTCTAATATATCTTCTAAAATCTTAAGCAAGAACACAGGAAAGACTTCATTAAGTCTTCTGTCCAGTTCTAAGCACATCCATCATTTAAACTACTGAGTGGAAAAGTGGAAAACTGCAGACGGTTAGACATGACAAATGAGTTTAGAGTAATGAGTTTTAAGACAGATCTTCCAAGTTGAATTATGTGGTATTTACCCTCTCTCATTTCAATGTGTAGGTACTCAGCCTGCATAATCTACACAGGTATATTCAATATATTAACTGTTATCCAAGTGGAAATCACCCCTTATTCCACAAAAATTTCTTAAAAGGCAATATGGGTAGAAGCAAACTATCTTGATCAATACACATTATATTTCTCCAGATACTTAACAGCAGTCTTGCTATTCAGAATCTCTGCTGATCAACATTAAAAAAGGGAAAGTGAATCATAGGTTTCTAAACCACTCTGTAAGAGGAAGAGCAGTTTCTTAATCCCAGTAATCATTTATTGAAAACAGACATTGCAAAGACTTAATAATTTTAAAAAGTCACCGTCTATGGGACAAAGCACATTACCTACATGCCAGTCTATCCCTTCAGCCTATTGAAGGGCAGCCCACCTTAACTGTGTTTACCCCAAAATGTTCTGACTGGATCCAACCATTGATGTCAATCAAAATGAAGCAATCTAAGCAACATACTTGACCCCAATACTTGCATTTCTCCCCAGAAAAGTAAAGGCCTGGAAGTTACAACCTGACTATGGTCTGTCACTTTGGAAAAACTTTACATTCTGCTAATAGGCCATTTAGAACAACTCAGCCAAAAAAAATTAAGGATTCCAAAGACAATCTAATATATGCAATTACTGAAATTATACTGCATTTTGCAAAAATACATGTCCTTAGAAACTCAGAACAAAAAAATTTAGGAAGAGAAGTCTTCTGAGGAAGTGGTTTTGTCTCAGACCATTTCACATACCTGTATAATCCACTTTACCAGAAAACTCTTTCCCCCTGACCCATTGCCAATACAAACTTTAGCTTCTCTTCGTAAACCCAGTCCCATACCTAAAGTGTGGGTAAGCAACATTATCCCTCCATTAAACCTTGACCTCAGAAAATTTCAATAGAAACAAATTGGACTACTTCTGCACTGAAGTGACAAGAACAGTGCAGTAAAAGTAAATACTTCTTTGTTTCGCATTAGTAGGTGTGTACATCACCAGCAGACTAATTACGGTAACACAGTGCTCCTAGTAAGTTAATCTAGCCTGCTTTTCTAAGTGCAGGGATGATCCATTCTGGAAAATGTAAACAGAAATCTTCTGCTGATGTAGAGGATGGTTTGTCTATGCCTACATCTAAATTAGCAGGTTACAGAAGTATATTCTTAGAAAGGTTAGTAACTGTCATTATGGAACTTTATCTGTCCTCCTTGTCTCTTGTGCGTTCAATATGCAGTCAGATTTTTTAAGTTATAGTGAAGACTCATCTACTACCTCATGCTTATTTTCAATGTATAAATTGTATTAGAATGAGTATAATTAACCTAATGTAATTTTAAAAAAATGTACCAGGGTGTTATATAAAAGCTACAACTTACTCCACTGCATTGCTGTTTTTCCATCTTTAGTGATGTCCCATTGGAACACAGCATTTACTTTCTTTACCAATTCATTTCCCAACTCTTTTATGCGACGACCAATTTCTTCAAACACCAGGTCACTCTGAAGTGATGCAGTCTTAAAAAAAGAGAGTATGAATAATTTAAAATTGAAACTCCATTTTAAAAGTACTAAAGATGTCTATTAGTTCAAGCACTGTGTCTAGGAAGGTCTCTATTGCAGAACTATTAAATGCAATTGCAATTTCTTCCACTACAAATAATAACCTCTAGCAACTGTGAGCATTAAAAAGTACATTCAAGCAGAAAATGTTTCATGGACTCTTCCTTGAGAATTATTTCAAATATTGGTTTTGCAGCTTTTGTCATTTATCATTGAAAGTTAAGATATGTTTTAAAATCAGGGGTCTAAGAGCTTCTAAATTGCCCTTTATTCCCTTTGGAGGATAACTACTGCCACTTTTTCTATGATGAATGGCATGTTAGCTTTTAGAACATGTTTTTATGAATTACTTTAATTTGACTGGAAGATGTTAAAAACATACTCCACTACGAACACAGAAGTCCAGTGTAGACACAATGTGTTTATCATTTAAGAGTGGGATTAGCTATACTCACATTTTCAATTTTTCAAGCCTTACATGGTCTTTCTGTAACAAATATTTGAACTGAATAAAATGCTACACATTATGAAATTGCTACAGTGACACTTTTTATCTAACTGGAATTGGAGCAAAGAAGCTCTCAGCTCAGCTGTAACTACTTGTATATCAGAATGCAATACTCCTCATACTGCTATCTTGTCACCTCTTTGGTTAAGCCTAATATTTTCCAATATACAACCATATCCAATGCCATCTAAATTTCCCAATCTTCACTCAGTTAAGCTCTTTTCCCTTGGTGGATGTCTGTTCTTTCAGCAAACTTTTGCCAAAGCACATTAAATTCTGAGAGTAAGCTTAAAGAAAGTAAGCTTATGTTAAAAAAAAAAAATCTATATCAGAAATAAGTTCTAATGCTTATGTGTTTGAACTTCAAATGCACATTTGGCAACAGCTCAGGGTGTCAGAGGACTAAACACAACCAGCAAAAAGAAACACGTTTCACAAATATATCATAAGCTTTACATGAACATCACTATCTTAATAAACTTCAACACGTTACAGTATCACCAGAAACTAATTCCTGCT